>NC_053492.1:228608865-228925089 GCF_905171775.1 Rana temporaria
GTGTAACAGAATTGCTGAAAAAATTATTACATAAATGATTTGTAATTGAAATTCCAACATAAAGTGGTTGTAAAGGCAGAAGGATTTATTTTCATAATGCATTTCATATGTAGGTTGAAACCATATTTAACTGAAACAGCTGTGTAGGGGGCTTTAAACTGGGTGAGGAACAGCCAAGCTCTGCTACTAAGGTGAAGTTGTGGAAGACCGTTTCGTGTCACAGGTAATACACCATGGCGAGACTGAGCACCGCAACAAGAGACAATGTAGTTATACTGCACCAGCAAGGTCTCTCCCAGGCAAAGATTTCAAAGCAGACTGTGGTTTCAAAATGTGCTGTTCAAGCTCTTTTGAAGAAGCACAAAGAAATGGGCGAAATTGAGGACTGTAGACAGTGGTCGGCCAAGGAAACTTTATGCAGCAGATGAAAGACGCATCATACTAACTAACTAACTAAGTTCGACATCAGATGTCGGGCACTGAGATACTCAACTATGCATGAAAACCTAGGAACTGGGGTACAGGAAATGGCAGCAGGTGTTTTAAATATTTGGCTGTAGCAGTAGGCAGTTTGTTCAACGGAGGGCTGCAGAGCGATACAATGATGAGTGTGTGTTGGGCGCTGAATTTCTGCATATGGAGTAAAAGATTTGACAGGGTCAATGGTGTCTAGTGCTGAGAAATAAAGGACAGATACTTTTCAATATAAGAAAAGTTCAAGTTACAATTAATACATAAAGTCAAGCACACTATTTTTTTCCTTGGTAAAATAGAAAAGGTTGTGTACATCCTCTAAACCTTAAAATTGCACACACCCATTAAAACGGCTACAAAACTGCTGGACATATTGTTCATAGGTTCCAGACTCTGAAGTCCCCTGCAGGGGTATTCCCATCATGATGGGACCAGCTTCATGGAGAGACGGCTGGTTTTGTCCTGTTATCAGACCGTTATTGAGTTTCATACTTGCTATAGGAATACAGTATCTACTCGCAGTCTTTTTTCTTCTTTTTTTTTGTTTCCTGAATCAGGAAAACAGGAATTTTTGTATTTTTTTTATTTACTTATTGAGAGTGTTTAAACGTTCAAACTTGATGGTAACATTTCCACCATTCAGAGCTTAGTTTCAGGTAGATGGCTTTTACGTGACACCATAGGCCTCAATGTTACCACCAACTTCCACCCACAGCCCTTATAAGGTACTCGGGCACTTCCTCTTTCTTGCCTCGAGGACTGCTACAGAATGGTCAACACCTGGGCACCCTTACCCTCTAAGATTTGGAGGATGTCTGTTAGACGTCCCAGACCTATGGGTTTCAAAGAGGTGCAAAATAGTCAAACTCTACCCTCTCATAGTTTTCTTCTCTCAAACCAACCAAAATCTGCAGTCAGTCAGACTTACAAACTGGCCTGAACCGGTCCCTCTGGAGGACCGGATCAAATAATTGTAGTCAATGTGTGGGTATACATCCTATCCTGGAAATAAAATCCCTAAACAAATACCCTTTCTATTCACAAGTTTTGCATGGGATTTACAAGGTTTGCTATTGCCTCTGAGACAAAAGGAATTCTTGTCCTTCCTACTTATTCCCATTTACCCACCTTTATCAGTGCTTTCTATGCTTCACAGTAGGAGACCTACCCTTACAATTTTCCACCCTGCCTTTTGGCCTTTCCTCTGCACCAAGAGTGTTTGCAAAGGTTCTTGCACTCCTACATAGGTACTCGGATCATCCAAGATTAACATGGTACCTAGACTACCTGAAAGATTCATCTCGCAACGGTCTGCAAACAAAGGACTATCCAAATTCTCCAGGCCTTCAGTTGGCTAACCAACTTACAAAATTCTGCTCTCCAGCCCTCCTTTTTGTCTGGAATATCAAGGCCTCATTCTAGTCAGGTTTTCCTTTGGCCCACAAACATCTTGCTAAGGTTACTTGCTCAGACCTCGAGATTCAAACCTCATTCCTCTGCAAGATTCTTTATGATAGTCCTAGGAAACTTGGTTAAAGTATTTTTCTTTCTCTGGGTTCCACTTAAGTCCCTATCAACACAACATTCTGAAAAAACACACACTACCACTCAACTTTCCTATGCTTCTCTTCAGCCAAGCAAGGAACGTCCTAGTTTGGTGGATTCCTAACACAGCCTTGGAAATGGGAAAGGCCTTTCTCCCACCCTCTTGGAAGCGGATAACCGATGCCAGCCTCACAAGGTGTATGAGAGTGTTTTACTCTCTCACAGTTAAGGGAACCTAACTCGGGGAAGCAGCATCGTGGTGCTCAGAGCAATAAATTTGGCACTGTACTCCCCTGCTCCTGGGACACCTAATCAGGGTGCAATCAGACAATGCCACTACAGTGGCCTATATCAGTCGAGGGGGGGGGGGGGGCGACGACTAGGAGTCAGGAAAGCTTGAAAGACGCAAGTCTGACTATCCTCTGGACAGAAAAGCACGGTCCAGCAATCTCTGCTGTCTACAATCGGGGAGAAATGGGGGGGGGGGGCAAATGTGGATATCTTGGCTTCCAGGTTCAACAAGAAGTTACCCAGGTTTGTGATCAGGTTTCTTGAGCATTGCCATACGATGTTCTGGTAATCCTGTTGACTTTATTCAGTGCCTTCTCTCCCAGTGCAGATTTTTCCTCCACTGCTCTTCAAATTAGAAGAAATTGGTGATTCTCACTGCATCAAACTGGCCCAGAAGAACCTGGCAAACAGACATAATCGTACTTCTAGGAGACGACCCCTGGCCTCTCCCAAACAGGCCAGACCTGCTGTCTCAAGGCCTCTTGTACCATCATGCTTCTCGGTCACTAGCTTTGGTGGGATGGTTGAAGCCTACAGCTTGAAGAGAAGGGGTATACTGTATCTGACCCATTTTACTCAAAATCAGGAAAGCTACTTTAAGAAAAATCTGCTATTCTACCTAGAAGTCCTTTTTCGTCTGGGAAGAAAACGGGCATTTTAACCTCCGAGACTACTCGGCGATCAGCGATTCCTCTGCTGTATGCAGAAACTCCCACCATTTAAATGTGACTGCATTTATTTTCTTTTTAGGCTTTCCCTTTTATATTTACCTTTGTAATCCTGCTCTCCAAATTTGGACTACAAACACTTCTTTCTTTCTTCATCGCCATCACAGAGTTACAGGCGAATGTGCAATTTACAGAAGATACCTTGAAAGGAAGATATTGTTTGTGCTTTCAGTTAATCTCACAGCAAGTTACAGGGACACTATGGCTAAATCAATCAGTATTTTTTTTTTCTTGTCCACTGAGGGACACAGGAAGTCTTAAACCTAAGTGTTATGCTGCTGCCCATGTGAAGATTGTACACTGGCAAACAAAAAAACTCTCTGGAGCAGGGTACAATCCCTCCTACCAGCATGCCTCACTTGTTTGCTAATATCCTAGGAGGATGGCTGTATTTTCTGCATCTCTGCTGTTTCTCTAGCAATTTTCTTTCTCCAATTATTTTCTCTAGTTGAGACACTTGTTCACATAATAGTTGGAGATTCCTCCATTTAATGGTAGCTGTCTGGCACAGCAATCCTTGGTCTGGATTTTAACTGTACTGCATCTGGGCCCTGCGAGACTGGAGGTTGAGGAGCTAGCCTGGTAGTGGCCTCCCAAGTGGAGTTCTTTTCAGAGTTGGTTCTGGATAAATTAGCCACAGAGTGCTCTTTAGGGCCAGAAATGCTGACATTGCATCTGCGCTTCCATCTGTCTAAAAATGTCCATAAAACGGTTCAGCTGCTACAGGTTTTTAGTTACATACATTTTTGTAAAATTTGCCTCCGACCTTCTCTTTGTCTTCACCAAATTTGGGTCTTGTCCTGGACACATCCCAAGCAAAGGTCTTCCTTCCAGAGATAATTCTTTCAGAGCACAATGAGATTCTCCATAAGCTTTCTAAGCCTACTTTGAGAGTGTATAAGAGCAGTCTGTACAGTGACTGATCACTGTTCTAGCCTATCACAGCAATTATGTGATCAAAAGCTGGTTCTCTTAGCTCTCGATTGTTAGTACAAGACCCAGAGCTGTCAGCACATACACATGTATTTGGTTTACAGAAAGAGGCCCACTTCCACAAAGACTTATATATGCATCGCTCAATCGAAAAAGGTTAAAGTGATTGTAAAGGATAAAATATGTCATACTTGCCTCGATACCTACATGACAATGGATGCACAAATAGGGTCAGTAGTCAGCGGATCCCACCATCTGCTGCGCCTACTACGCAGACTCACACCCTTTATCTCGAAAGAGGACATTGCAGTCGTGGTGGGAGCAATCATCAATTCCAGACTCGACTACGCAAATGCCCTCTATCTAGGACTCCCCAAATACCAAATCACTTGTCTGCAAGTCGTTCAAAATACGGCCGCTCGACTAGTGACTGGGAAAAAACCATGGGAATCAATCTCCCCTTCACTGAGATCCCTTCATTGGTTGCCAGTAAAAGACAGAATCACTTTCAAGGCACTCTGTCTAATACATAAGTGTATTCAAGGCAACGCCCCCCAATATCTATGCGAAAAAATAAAAGCCCAAAACCCCAATGTATTCTGCGATCCACCAATCAAAACCTCCTCCAGATACCCAAAGCCAGATACAAGTCCAAAGGAGATCGAAGATTTGCAGTCCAAGGACCCCGCCTGTGGAATGCACTACCAACCACCATCCGACTGGAGTCGGACCACTTGGCCTTCAGCAGAAAGATTAAAACCCATCTCTTCTGAGGTCAAGGTGTTCCTTACCCATGAAATGGATACAGTGTCCAGAGGCGATTCAGTTCGCATGTGTTGCGCTTTACAAGTCTTCTCTCTCTCTCTCTCTCTCTCTCTCTCTCTCTCTCTCTCTCTCTCTCTCTCTCTCTCTCTCTCTCTCTCTCTCTCTCTCTCTCTCTCTCTCTCTCTCTCTCTCTCTCTCTCTCTCTCTCTCTCTCTCTCTCTCTCTCTCTCTCTCTCTCTCTCTCTCTCTCTCTCTCTCTCTCTCTCTCTCTCTCTCTCTCATTGTTTTGCATACAACAACCCTGATCCTCTTCTTGGTTCTCCCACAAACACTCCCTGGGGAGTGTTATGAGGATACTCATGCATGCTCGCTCTTGATCCCCGTTGCGTGTCCAAAATATGCAACGAGCGCAGCTCGGCACCACTCCTTCCTCACTAGCTGTGATGGGAGCTGTGCCTGAGCAAATAAGGAGGGAGCCTCTACTCTCATGCACATCGCTGGATCAAGATCTGGCTCAAGTAAGTATAGGGAGGGGGGGTGGGCTGCTTGCAGAAGTTTTTTCTTTTCTTTTTTTTTACCCTAATGCAGAGAATTACAGGAACAATGCTCTTTGCAGCAACTGAAAGCTGGTTTCTCCCCCTCTCCTACTGGCCTCGAGCTGCAGGGGAAGACACACAGGGGGCATTGTTTCATAAAAATTACCTCTTCCAGACCCCTTCCTTTAGTAAATAAACACAGTGAGTGCTGATCTAAACCTAGCAAACTGTTTAGTATGCTTCATTTAATATATGAACAGGAGTCTGTCTCCTGTTCATTCAGCTGCAGTGTAAGGAAATAGAGTCTGTGTCCTTGATTCCTTTCTCTGTCTCAAATGTGAGATGTCAGGGGGTCTTTTTAGACCAGAGGTGCCCAGCCTGTGGCCCGCGGAGCCTTCAGATGTGGCCCGCGACCTCCTGCTCTGGGATGGCGGATTGGCAAGCCCAGATTTTAGGTTGCCTACCCACCATGCCAGAGCATCAGTGTTGTGAATAAAGCCAGCGGTAGAGAAAGCAAGCGACTGCAAAGCAGAGCCGCATAAGCCATTGCTTCCTGTATAGCACCAGCTCTTGTCGTAGGCAGAGTGATACCTGCCTGGGACAGCAAATTTACTACTAAAATCAGTGTATATATGGACATATTTGTTCTGCAGTGGTTACTGGGCTGCTTTCAAATTGATCCACAGGTGTAGTGCACCTGCGGGGTTACCTGTACTGAGCCATAGACTTCTGGTTAAACCTGTGGGTGTGGTTTGCTCTCAGAAAGTGCACCACACCTGCAGGATATAATAGAATTCTATATCAAAGTACAGCTAACCCATAGGAAAGCCACAGGTGCACTGCGCTGCACCCACGGTGTGGGTAGACCGCAGACCATCAGTGTAAAAAGTAGCCTTAGGCCCCTTTAACATGATCCGTCTAACCCAATCGGACCCTCCATTCACCTCTCATCTCCGCTCATTGTGGCCCGCGACCTGTTACCAAATCGCTTAAGTGGCCCTCGCTCTTCAAAAGGTTGGGCACACCTGGTTTAGACCCTTGATATTTCACCCAAGCACTCCCAGATTATATAAAGCATCCCATAATTTTAGTGCGTGTATGGTCGTTGGAGGGGCAAACTCAGATAATCCATGGCACTTCCAGGGGAGCCAGGGGGCATGAGATAAATTGGGGTCTGTGACAGGAGTCACTTTGGGTCGGGGAGTTTGTGCGGCTCAGCTTGCCCTGAAGAGTTCTGGAGGTTCCTTGTCTATCTTCCCCGACGCCTCTTATGTGTAGATCACCCTGTGTCTCTAATAGGGGCACAGGGTGAATGAGAACCCAAGTCTGATCTGTGCTAGTCAGATTCAATGCTGTATACATTGTATATATTATGCGTTGGCTGTTGTGTACTATTTGCTGTGATGGGGTGGGGTGTGATTGTATTCTACTGTTCTATTGTGGCTGGCTGCCTCAACTATTATGGAATGTGCAAGTGTCTTGCTGTGAGGAAAGGGGGGGGGGGTTCCTCCAGCAACCCCCCCCTGCTAAGACCAGACCAGTGTGTCCATTGTCATTGGACAGGTTAACCCGCCCTGTTTCCCAAGGGTGTGGGAGGGAAGTGTTTTGAAGTGAGATATCTGTTACCATGTGCTTGCAATAAAGTCTCATTCCTGTTTGACCCTCAAGACAGAGCTTTGTCTGGTTTTGTGGTGGGAGAATTATTCGAATGGGTCTTATTCGGCTGGTTGCAGTGTCTGGTAGCTGCCTTGTGTTTTGGGAATGGAATATCCAAAGCGACGTTAACCCCTTTCATACACGGGGTGTCGTTACAGGGCCTACCAGGAATTTTTCAAGTGGGACCCAGGATTTGGTGGCCACATTTATACCAATCTAATATCCTTTTGTAGGGCACTTGCCTCATAGTATTTACGAATTACCGGTACACCCATACCTCCCTCCAGTTTAGGGCATTGCAAGGTGCGAAGGGCCAAGCGTGGACTTTTTCCATGCCATACATATTTCAAAAATAGACTGTTGAGATTTAACCTCCTGAGACCCGCGCTATAGTCAAATGACGGCTACAGCGCGGATCTCAAAATCCAACTAGACGTCAATTGACGTCCGCCCCTTTGGGCGATCCCCGCGCGCGCTCCAGAGCACAGGCGATCAAATACCACCAAAAGAAAGCTCTACTTGTGGGGAAAAAAGGACGTCAATTTTGTTTGGGAGCCACGTCGCACAACCGCGCAATTGTCAGTTAAAACAACGCAGTGCCGGAAGCTGAAATTTCACCTGGGCAGGAGGGGGGTATATGTGCCCAGTAAGCAAGTGGTTAAAGGAAAACCTGGGTATGAAAATGGCCACCAATTGCAGGTAAAAGAGGATACGGGGCAACACAATACAATAGGCCCATTAATGAAAGTGGTATAGTCTCAGCTTTGTAAATCTGTTTGGATAATGGAGAGCAGAGGGGCATAATTACAGGCGTACAACTGAAAACAATGTGTTGGAAGATGGATTCCTAAATACTTTTAAGGAGGTATGGCACCAGGTAAAGGAGAACAAAGCTTGTGTACGCAATCCCGAGGGCAATAGTGGAGGCAAAATCCCAGATTTTATTACAATTAATCTTAAAGTTTGAGAGCAATTGAAAATCCTGCAATTCCGTAATATTGGGTAGAGAGATCAATGGATCAGGGACATAAAATAAGACATCTGCGTAAGCAGGCAGTTTTTGCTCCGTTGGGCCCACTACAAAGTCCTTAATACCTGAGTTCAGACTTATTTTGTTAAGCAGTGGCTCGAAGGTAAGAGCAAAAATGAGGGGGGAAAGGGGACACCCCTGCCTCGTCCCATTGTGGGTCCCACCCTAGCCTCTGGGGAGCTATATAGTGAGGTTATATAGGAAAGCATATTGGGCAAAGTCCTAGCCTGGCAAAGAACGTCCGTAGGTAAACCCAATCCACCCTGTCGAATGCTTTTTCAGCGTCCGTAGAGAGCAGGCGACAGGGTGGATGGTCAGCCAGCGACTCAGCCCAATGGGTTTGTTGTATTGCCCGATTTGATTTATCCCTGGTTTCCCTCCCAGCGGTAAACCCTGTTTGGTCAGGGTGGACTATGGTTGGTACAAAATCCGTGCAAATATTTTGATATCGGAGTTTAGGAGGGAGATCGGCCTATGGTTGCTAGTAATAGTATGTTCTTCCCTTCTTTAGGGATGACCATGATGTGGGCCAGCAGTGCCTCTTTGGGAATAGCAGTACCAGAGGCTAAAGCATTAATAGGCACAGATCAGGCTGCAAAGGAGCGAGTAGAACTTACTATAGTAAGCATTTGTAAAGCCGTTGGGACCCAGACTCTTCCCCTTTCGGAAGATCCTTGATAACTGCTGCAACCTCTGCCTGTGATATGGGAACATCTTACTACCAATCCGGGTGGTGTGCTGCGGGAATTAAGCCTCCTCCAAATATTGCAGGATAAACCCAGCTTTCTGGGGAACCTGCCACCGTATATAGCTTATGTACATGACCTGATGCGTGTTAGCCGTTTTAAGAGCCCTAGCAAGCAATCTCCCACACTTATAACAAAAAATAAATACTGCGCTATCTATATCTGAATGTATATTAAATTTGTGTCCTCCACAATAAAAAAAATTAAGTTGCACTGGTGAATGATACGTCATCAAAAATGATGGATAGCATGATTGAGTCCATAAAACATATAATAAAAATATAAATAAATCCGTGCAAAATATAAAGTGACGAATAGAAATGTGATAAGTGGTGGCTAGTAAATCTTTGACAAAAAAAAGCCCAAATCAACAGTACATAAGATGTATCAATGAATTCATCCACGGTGACACATGATCCGAACACTCTAGAATCAGTGAGAGGATAAGATAGGATAGGAAGATGCCTCCACCTCTTGCACGCACTGCCGCTTACCAGATTTAGGTGATTCCTCGTTACAGGAGATGCGTGCCCCCGAGACGACGTCAGGTGTGACCAAATGCATATGGAGAAGCAGCGTGCTGACGTCAACACGTATACGCAAGTCCCAGAAGTAACGGGCTGCCATAGAGAGACGGCCGGCTCAAATGTTTTTATATGCCAATTTTTTAATCGGCTACATTGTAAGTGCAATTTACTTTTTTACTTTACTAAAATAAGGATCTACACAATGCTACATGGACTCACTGATCGTGTAACACTCTTACGAGGGCAACTATTGTGAAGAGGCAGAGGGATTTGGTGCACAACAGAGACTGGGTAATAAGCCACAGGTGCTGTTGATCTCCTGTAACGAGGAATCGCCTAAATCTGGTAAGCGGCAGTGTGTACAAGGGGTGGAGGCATCTTCCTATCCTATGTTATCCTCTCACTGCTTCTGGGGTGTTTGGATCATGTGTCACCGTGGATGAATTCATTGATACATCTTATGGACTATTGATTTGGGCTTTTTTTTTTGTCAAAGCAACTACTTATCACATTACTATTTGTCACTTTATATTTTGCATGGATTTATTTATATTTTTATTATGTTTTATGGATTCAGTCTCCCACATTTATTCCCAAATTCATAGAATTTATGGGAGACGTGTCATAACCGAGCTTGTATACGAGTATCAAGTAGACCAGCCAACTCCTGGCAGAGGGATTGAAGTTCCACCATCAGCTAGGGGTAGTGTGACATTTATTATCAAGTTTTGCTGAACTGATTTTCGTTAGTTTGCAAGTCCTTCTTTAGCCTAGAACCTTGGGAGATGAGTTCCCCTTGAACCACTGCTGTGTGTCCTTCCCAAACAGAAGCTTCCCCCACCTCACCTGTTTAGTTCTCTGTAAAGTACAGGGAAATATTGTCTGAAACTCGCTGTGAGGCTACTGCCTCACCCAGAATCTTCTCGTTCAGGTGCCAGGTCAGCTGAATAGTGACTAAAATCCTTTCCAGTGGAATGGAGCCCTCTCCAGCAGTCAACAGATGGGCATATAGGAACTTTCGAAAATTTCTTTAGAAAGGCAAAAGAATGAGTGGAATGGCCCTCGGATGTATCCAAGTGCGGGTCAGCACACGCATTAAAATCTCCACCAATATCAGCTGGCCTTCTCTAAAAAAGGAGAGGGAATCCAAGACAGAGTCCATAAAGAAAAGATGTCCAGTGTTTGGGGCATACACAACTGCAAAAGGCGAATTTGCATTCAAGGAGGGTGCCTTTTTAGGAACACATACCGGCCATTAGAGTCCCTTTGTCCCGAAAGAACACTTGGCTGACATTGTTTATGAATTGCTATGGCGCGACTTGGCACGCAGGGAGTTACTGAAGTACCATAGGTTGTACAAATGGGTAGGGAGGCGAGGGACCGAGTCAGTGTGAAAGACTGTCTCGCAATAATAATACATGTGCCCCCAGGCATTTTGTTTCAAGCCACAACTTGCTGCGTTTTTTAGGTGAGCCCAACCCACAAACATTGTATAACAGGGAGAATACAGGAGACCGTCCAGGACCCACGTCTGAGGAGGTGAGAGGTCTGCAAGATGCTGAACCATGAATCAAGGCATGCTGAGGAAACAAATGGGGATCACATAACTCCAAAGAGTTGACCTATTGGGGGTGAGTGGTAAGGCAACACGTCCAATGGGGGACCCACTACAAAGGCAGCAAAAAGTCAGCAGAGTGTCAGAAATTTCAGGTCGTCCCTCAGGGAGAGGAGGATTGCAAGGCCTGGTGAGATGGGTCTCCTCTATGCCTATTCTGACCCCTACGATGGGCAGGGCGCCAAGGCTGTAGGCGAGAAGGGAGTTGGATCTCTGGAGATTCCGCCAATCGGGAATCTGCACAGAAGGTAAACCAAGGCATTTCTGGAACTGGGGTAAGTCATCCTTGTTCCATAAGGTGACTTGCTGGCCATCCTTGGTAACCATCAGGCTAAAAGGAAAGCCCCATCTGTATATCAACTTTGCATCCTGTAGGGCCTCCAGCAGCGGCCTGGAAGCATGGTGTTGCATCGAAGTGCGCCTTAAGAGATCCAAAAATGATAATTTTAGCACCATCAAAATACCACGTGACGGAGTCCGCTGACACATGACATTATGCGTTCTTTTAGAAAGTATTTATGCAGTTTACATGTATCTCTGGGCTTGTCCAGGACCTTGGATGGTGGGCGGAGAGCTCTGTGAGTAGGATCAATTTCTAGGTGTTCTGGTGCCTCACGGCCTAATAGCTACTTAAAGACATCCTGCAAATTGGGGACAATGTCCCGTGGTGACGTGGCTTCTGGCAGGCATCTGATGCAGATGTTAACTCTGACACCTGTTTTAAAAGTCATCATTTGATCCAGCAAGGAGTTAATCCTTTTATCCTTTGTCTTGCATCTCTCAGCGCCTGCAAGGCAGGGGTAGCTTCTTCCTACTGTGACTCCAAAGCCTCAACTCTACCCCCTATATGAGCCGTGTCTGTCTGAAGTGCTTCTATGACCTGGCGTAGGGCCTTCTCAACCCTGTCAGCAAAGAGATAAGCTTTAGTGGGAAGGGCTGGGATATGAAAGCGCAGATCTTTATCCCCCCAGTGCTTCACCCACAACAGAGTGTCTGTCCTGGCTCGCTGAGCAGGGGGGAGGAAGCAATGGCAGGTGCAAAGATAGGAGAGGCTGCATGGGGCAGCGTGCTCACCCGGCGGCATCTTGGACTAGCCTGCAGTGCCCCGGCGGGGTCTCAGTGGGGTAGACTTCCTGCGAGCCAGAACAACTCTGAAGTCCGCTGCAGAAGGCTGCTGTAAGTTCAGTTTATAGAGTGTCCCACAAAGCTCACTGAAAGCACTTCCTCACACGTGCATTCCACGGCCACGCCCCTAGTTCGATAGCATTTGAGCCATACAAAGGCATCCACACTCCTGTTAGGACTGGAGGCTGTGTTCGTACAGCTGCTGTGTCTCCATAGTGTGATGTAGGCTGCCTGCACACAGCAATGGCCATGAGAAAAAAGTCACACTGTGCAGGCCACAGCACTTATGTGATTCAACCCCAAGACCTCATTCGCACACAGAAATTTATTAACTCAATACAGTTTATATTTTAGATTTAGCAGGGATTTTGTAAGTTATGTTTATGTCCACTAATAATGATTTTAGTGAAGTTTTTACCAGAAGTATTTATAGAACAATTTTAGCGCTTTTAAAGCAATAGAACCATTGACAAAATAGGAACTAATTTCAATGCAACCCATTGTGTTGGCTAGATTTACATACGTGCTTTAGGTAGGGTTTAGAAAGCAAGCAAGAAAGCTGCTGGGACAGATGACTTTCCCTTTTTATATGAGCAAATATAGAGCCATTTTAGGTTAGTCACACTCTCCATGTAACATTTTTTTTTATTCTTCTTCTTTTAGCCATTGAGACTCATTCTTTGAAGGTGAACCATTTTCGATGAATAAAGAACTTTATCCAGAATGACAACCTCATTAACAATGTTACTTTTCCAGTTTTGAAAATTGTACCAAACATTTCAGTATTCTTCATATACCACTGTTGCATAAGAATGTGCCGTCAATAAAGTTTTACAGTTACATGGTATCCATGTGTTCTGGTAACCCCCTCCATATCTGCTGTGCTGCTGCAAAGCCTCATTTTAAAAAAAAATACACTGTTCCTCCTAAATCTGATTTATGCTGTAATGAAAGTCATGCAGCTGGTTGGTGAGACACACCACACACACCTCAAGGCTGCTCTTCCCGTTATCTGTATTGTGAAACACAGAGTGCAAGGTCAGACTCTTTTTTTTTTGTAACGGTTACAAAGAAAACCAAGTGCCCAAACCAAACAAGAATAGTATGCAACAACAATGCAGTGACTGGCATAGACTGGCTAGCTGTTTTTTTTTTTTTTTTTGTGCACATGAGAACACAACAGTTTTGCATGTTTAAAAGGATTTAATGGCAACAAGTAACACTGCAAAAGGTAGAAGTCGTTGTGTGCCTCCTGCGCTGCCTGCCTATAGGTTGGAAATAGTGTGGTGCTCCCACCCAACAAATTGTGTGGAAATAAACCTGTGTACGTGTAAATAATTGTGGGCAAACAAACTGAAATAAATGAAGTGTATAAAGCACCTACTCTTCCTGTGAAATGTCAGCTGCCAATACACCAATTTTGTTCCCACAAAATTACTAGAAATATGTGGTGTAGCACTGCCAAACAATAAGCTTATGTAAATATATAAAGGGTAGTGATGCACAACATAAATCCAAAAATATATTGTATTAAATCAATAAATGCTATATCCCACCATAGGACAGTATCCTTGATGTTGCTGCAGTCCTCTCAGTGCCAGATAAAGATCATATGTGTAGAAACAAGGAGAGCGATCTAAGTGTATCTCAGATAAAACACTGGGCAGAATCCATACAGTACTGCACTCACTTGTTAGAAAGGGAGCATGGATAAAACTCTACAAATTAAGAGTTCGTAAGCCCTCTGTCTGTGTATGGCTCTGCATCGGTCCCTTACTATTACCAGACAAATAAACAATAAAAACTCAAATTTAGTAGGTAATAATCGTATACTGCATCCACGAGCACCGAGCTCGTCGTCCTAGGTTTAGGATGTAGGTAAACCTGATGCTCCGATCCCTACGCGTATTGTCACGTGACTTCATCAGTGCATACTATCAGGTAAACTAGATAGACTTGTATAGTCTGCATAATTGGACATGCGTCAGCCATTTTGCTGAAGCCTGTTTGATAAAAAGGTCGGCGCCATTTTGCCTAGGTCTCAGGCAACACACTATGGAATAATGTGCTATGGGTTGGTTTGCTTATCCTTAGCTTTAAGTATCAAAAATATTTTTTTAGATGTTTTTTCCTAAAACACAAAAGGATTCTTTACTACATAATCTGTGAATATTTTTTATTTCTCAATAAAAATTGACAAAATGCAGATTTAATTCCATCTTGGTATTGGTTTACATACTATATATTTTAAAAGTTTAGTAACATAATACAAATTGATAATATTTGTAACCTATGAAGTTATAAGCTATCCTATAATTTAGTGCAGGGTTGTAAGTATCCCTTTTTTTGTGATGTTGTGTTTTTTTTTTTTTTTTTTAAGATCTCATGCAGTAGGAGAGAGAGAATATGCAAAGTAAACTGAAAAGTATGGCAAGTTTCCACAAAAAAAAAAAAAATTCCTTGATCCCAGCGGATTTAATGGTAAAAAAAACTGACAGCTGCGTTTGGAGCCATTGTACCAACGATTCTGACATTGGTACAGTGATCTTTCCCGCTGAGCTATTGTGTTTGGACAGTGAAGCACTCCTCAGCCAATCTGGAGCCAGACAGCTGCTGGTTTTCCGGCATGCTCATCCAACAGCAGCTGGCTTCTGTCAGACCGGCTGCCATACACAGGCTGAATACCCCCACTATTGGCCTGTGTGTACTAGGCTTTGGGGTCCATGCACACTGGCTTAAAAATCACTGCTTTTACAGGAGTTCTGCCTGTAGAAGCAGCTCAGTGTTATCCTATGGATTTATAGGCATATTAAAGTGGAGTTCCACCCATAAATATAACATTACATCAGTAGTTTTAAAAAAATGTCATTAGTTCTTTACGAATTTTTTTTTTTTTTTTTAGATGCCTTCAAAGTGTTGTTGCTAGGCAGAATAGTTAATCTTCCCACTTCCTGCACCTATGTGCTTAATGCTTCCTAACCTACACCGCACAGACTCCTGGGAATGTAGTGGGTGTAACTTTCCAGGAGTCTGTGTACTCCCCAGTCTCAAAGAATCATGTGACTTGGACAGCACAGGTGCTGAAACCTGATCTGACACTGCTTGTGCAGCACTGAGCATGTGCGAGATCTGCAAGGCTGAAATCCAGGAAGTCATACAGTCTGGCTTCATGATGCCCACACTTAAAGCGGGGGTTCACCCTTAGAGGGCACTTTTCCCCCCTTAGATTCCTGCTCGTTATTACTAGGGGAATCGGCTATTTATTTTAAAATATGTGCAGTACTTACCCGTTTACGAGACGCATCCTCTCCGTCGCTTCCGGGTATGGGCTTCGGGAATGGGCGTTCCTTCTTGATTGACAGGTTTCCGAGAGGCTTCCGACGGTCGCATCCATCGCGTCACGATTTTCCGAAAGAAGCCGAACGTCGGTGCGCAGTATAGAGCCGCACCGACGTTCGGCTTCTTTCGGCTACGAGTGACGCGACGGATGCGACCGTCGGAAGCCTCTCGGAAGGCTGTCACTCAAGAAGGAACGCCCGCTCCCGAAGACCCATACCCGGAAGCGACGGAAGAAGATGCAGCTCGAAAACGGGTAAGTACTGCTTATATTTTAATATAAATAGCCGATTCCCCTAGACCGAACGAGCAGGAAGCTAAGGGGAGATTTTTTTTTTTTTTTTAAATGGTGGTGAACTCCCGCTTTAAGATGGCCCCCAGTCAATTTTCTATTTTATAAAGTGTCTAAATGCTGTAACAACCTAACAAAACGGACCTTAGTTTACAGACTAACTTTACTAGAATACATTAAGCTTGTGTATTACAGGGGTATTTATATTTAAAAAGTGAAATTGTGGCCGGAACTTCCGCTTTAAGTTCAGCTATATGAGTGTTTTTTTAAACCCAGTCTGTATGGAGCCTTAGGCTGAGAAGCTATGTATGCATACTGCTGCCCACTGTTTATTAAAGTTCTGTAGGCCCTGTGTGAGTCCAAGGAGGACTTTTAATTCTCAGTGGCTGCAAACCAAGGAGTTAAGCCGGCCATAGATGGAGCAATTTTTTTTCCTGCAAGCACTGGTTTCAGGAAAAAAAATTGCTTGATTCTCCCATTAACATTGACTGTTGTGTTCTTCATTGTGAACTTCCAGTGGAGGAACACAGTGATTACTGCTAGCGGCTAAAATAGCTGCTAGCAATAATCACACGTTAAATCTGACAGTCTGGTTGTGTACCCAAGTTTATCGTTCAATTGAGTACATTCAGCCTTTCCGTACATGGTTCAAATCTCAGCTGGTCACTGCTGAACCAGACATGATTCGAACAGGTTATGGCCAGCTTTAATTATATCCTTAAACGCCTTCAGCATCCAGTGACAGCTTGGGAGATCCTGTGGACTGCTATAGAAATGAAAGGCAAAACATTTTTATATGGATATAAAAAAAAGCATAAATGCTCCCCCCCCCCCCCCCCCCCCATTATTTAAGTGATCACATTCCCCCTGTTCTCAGCTGCATAAGAGTTGGGGGAGAAGAAACGGCAGCACCCAGTGAATGACTGTGCAGGGGGTGGGTGCATGTGTCAGGACAAGACTGATTATTGGAAGAGAGCACGGCTAGAGAACTGACCTTGGTGTATTCCATTTTAGTATGGTCAGTTTATAATAGGAAAGCAGTGGGACACCAGGACTTTTACACAAAGGAAGCAATTCAAGGTGAACAGGATACTTTCTCATACAGCAGGCACATATCAGAAATGGTACTCTCTAAAAATATTGGGTAGTTTTTAACCTTTTCCATTTCTAACTCTTCAAGAAAGTATTTGCAGCTTGCTTTATCAACTTCATTTGGACTAAAAAGGTTTTGGGAAGGTATGAAAAAGTTTGGAAGAGAATAGTTTTTCAGGCATTTTTGAAAGAATTCAACATATCTATTGAAGCAGATATGCAGGTCTTCCAGCTTCCAGTCTTCATCTTTTGGGTACTGAACACATGCATGCAGTAGAGCAGTCTTTGCTTGGTATGAGTAAAATTGATTCATTCTCTGATTTCCTCTCTCCTTGAGTTGTTTCAGTATATACTTCATCAGTTTAAGACATGGTTTCCTGAAATATTTGATATTTGTACAGTCAGAACATGCAAAACACAAATTAGGGCTGTAAGGAAAAAATGTGAAAACAGCCTCCCATATTTTTTTTTTTCATCTGTTGAGGGACCCAGGTAGTTCTTAGAGTGTTTGTAAAGGCATTTTTTTTTTTTAACCCTACTGCATGCAGTAGGGTAAAAAATAAATAAAAAATGACACCTAATGCAGCTCCCCCAATGTCAATCCAGTGATGTGCACGAGAGCTGAGGCCCTCCCAAGTCTTCCACTCCTGATTTGCTCAGATAAAGCAGCATTGGCTCCCACTGCTGTCAGTCAGCCAGTGACCGGGCTGAGATCTGTGTCTTATGTCTGAGTGTGGCTCAGCATGCATGCATGAGTGCCCCCATAGAAAATGACTTTCTATGGGGGGAGCCAGGAGTGCCAGTGGGGGACCCGAGAAGAGAATCAAGGCTACTCTGTGCAAAACCATTGCACTAAGAAGGCAAGTATAACATGTTTGTTTAAAGAAAAGAATAAACAGGGCTTTACTTTAGTCACGTTAAATGTTTGGGATGTACTTACTCCTACAAAAAGATTGGGCACTGGCACAAAAAAAAAACAGCACAGGGTAGTATAATCACTCATACCAGCATACTTATTGAATTGTAAAATGTGTGTATGTATGTATGTGTGTGTATATATATATATATATATATATATATATATATATATAGATATATATATAGATAGATATATATATATATATATATATATATATATATATATATATATATATATATATATATATATATATATATATATATATATAGATTTCTCGAGTCGTCTTCCAGGACGGCACCTTGAGAGTAGACTGGCTTCACTTGACAGGAAACACAATCAAAAAGAGGTTTAAAAACCCCGCCCCTCCCCGTGCACCTCAGTTCATGATTGTGTTTCCCCCAGCGAAACGTTTTTTTGTTTTTCTAAAAAGACCTAAGGCCTGGGGCTGGTGGTCCCCCTCCTGGAATGTGAGCCATGGGTCCTGGGAGGCCTTGAGCTCAGTGAGGCTTTTGCCTGTCCAGAGGGTCTCCCCGTATTGAGGGGGGGGGGGGGCTGAAGGAAAACTATGTTTGGAAACCCCCCCCTGCTAGGTGTATCTGGGATAGTGGCTACCTCAGAACACCTAGGTGGCTGGAATCCCTCTCTCCCGAGCGTCTTCCTACCTGCTGGGCCGGGTAAAGACGCATCTCCTCGCTGTGGACTCGGCTGCTGTTCTCCCAGGCTCGTTTCTCGGTGGAGCCAGCATTTCGACGCTGCGGCGCATGGTGATGACGTACTTCCGGTTCCGGTCTTCACCAAAATGGCAGCCGCCATCGGCGTTGGCTCACACACACACGGAGCGCAGCAGGGGAGAGAGTGGCGCCCGATTCGACGGTGCCATGGAGCGTGAGGACCGCCCGGCACTAACCGCTGCTGCAGAGGAAGCCACCAGGGGTGAGTCTACCTCTAAAAACTTCATTGGGGCACTTGGGACTGGGTCTTATTCCCCACACACCCCCCTTCCCTTCCCCTACTCCTTTTTTGTATTAAAGCCTCTGTCTTTTACTTTCAGGGGAAGAGGTTACTGCCCAGGGGGAGGCTTCTAGTGTTTCTGCTAAACATACATCTAAAGCTAAAAGATGTGGGAATTGTAGCATTAAGCTAGCCACAGACTATTCCAAGCTTTTGTGTGCTAAGTGCATTCAAAAACTCACAGGGAAGGAAACTTCGCTAATAATAAAAGAATTCCTGAGGGTTCAGTCAGAGATGCTTTCCATATTAAAGGAGTTTAAGGAAGTCTTAAAAACCAAAGAACCTGATCCCCCTAGCAGCTGGGCCCTCCTCACAGGAAAGCTTATCCACCTCGGCTCCGAGATTGTTGAGGGCTAGGGACGTTCTTCTGTCAGACTCTGAGGATTCGGAGGCTCAGGAAGAAGGTCTCATTGATAGCCAGACAGATGATGAGGATGAAGATGCTAGATCAGGCAAATTCATTTTTTCAGCGGATGACATGGGTGGTTTACTGGCAGCTATCTATACCTCTGAGGGGATTCAGCAGCCGGCCGAACTGGTGTCAGCACAGGATAAGATGTACCAGGGTTTGGCTAAACCCCAGCTCACCAATCTCTTCAGGACTTAGTTCTAAGAGAGTGGGCTGAACCTGAAAAGAAGTTACTAAGGTACAAAACCTGGAAAAGGCGCTGTCCCTTTAACGAAGAACTAGAAAACAAATTTTTCAAAGTCCCTAAACTAGATGCTTCCCTAGCTCAACTGTCTAGACAGTCTGACCTTTCCTTTGAGGATGCTGGGAATTTAAAAGATTCACTAGACAGACGGGCAGAGACCTCCCTTCGCAGGGCCTGGGAGGCTAATGCGGCAGCCCTTGGGCCCGCACTGGCCTCATCCTGCATTGCCAGGAATACGGATACCTGGCTGTCCAGGATGTTGGAACATATCCCGCAGACTTCAAAATTTAAGGATATCCGAGATTCCCTTAGAGTCATAGGTAGCGCTGTCGCCTAGCTAGCAGACGCATCAATTGAGACCATTCGAGCCTTTGCTAAAACGGGCGCTCTTATTAATGCCTCGAGAAGGGCACTATGGCTCAAAACATGGGAAGGAGATTTGGCCTCCAAATCCCGTCTCTGTGCCCTGCCCTTTGAGGGATCCCTCCTCTTTGGGACAGGTTTAGACCAGGCTCTAACTAGAGCCTCAGAAAAGGGTAAGCGGTTCCCTCCCAAACCTAAACAAAATAGGAGGAGATTTTTTCGAGGCCCCCAGAATAAAAACCGACCTTCAGACCGAAGAGCGGCCTTAATAGGAGGTGGATCACGGGAAAGGATAAGCCAAAAGGGGGAATCCTTTTCCCTGATCCTAAACCCGCTGGGAAAGACTCAAGTGACTCCAGAGTCGGGGGAGGCTCTCCCGATTTTTTTCCAGCTTGGGAAAGCATAACGCGGAGGTCCTCACATTTTGCAGATAGTGAAGGAAGCTACAGATTGGAATTCCGCCATCTTCCCCCACCAATTTTTCCTCCTCACTCATTTACCCCAAAATCCCCTCAAAGCGGCAAGCCTTCTAGGGAATGTGTCAGACCTAGCACAACAGGGGGTCATAGTCCCAGTTCCGGTAGACCAACAGGGGCAGGGGGTGTACTCTCACATCTTCGTAGTACCCAAACCCTCGGGGAAATTCCGTCTAATTATCAACTTAAAACCCCTGAATACTTATCTCCTCTACAAGAGGTTCCGCATGGAGAACATTTACAGTCTCAAAGGACTTCTTTTAGAAGGGGTATTTATGATAACCATAGACCTGAAGGACGCCTACCTCCATGTCCCCATTTTACCAGGACCATCAAAGATTCCTGAGATTCGCCATTGTTTCCCCTCAGGGGATCCAAACACTGGCAATTCACCGCTCTCCCCTTTGGGCTTGCCTCCAGCCCAAGAGTTTTCACGAAGGTGCTAGCAGAGGTGGTCGCCTTTCTACATCTGAAAGGCATCCTCCCTTGTTCCCTACCTCGACGATCTGCTGCTGTTCAATCCAGTCGAGCACTTCTTCTCACGGACCTGACCACCGTCCTGACTACACTGGAATCCTTAGGATGGATTATAAACAGAGAAAAATCTTCTCTCCTCCCAGAACAGGAAAATCTATCTGGGGTTTTTAATAGATTCTTTAGAGAAAAAGCTTCTCCTACCAGTAGACAAGGTCCAGAAACTCATCTCAGTGGTCAGGTCTGTCAGGGGAACAGCAGATATTTCACTCAGGGAGATCATGGGGTTGTTGGGACTTATGACCTCATGCATCCCAGCAGTTCCGTGGGCCCAGCTCCACTACAGGCCACTACAGGCCTTCCTCCTCTCCTGGGATGGGAAGGAAACATCCCTAGACTCCAGGGTCTCCATTCCAGAGTCGGTAAGGAACACTCTGGAGTGGTGGCTCATTCCTCGGAATCTGGGAAGGGGCCTTCAGTGAAACCAGTCAAACCCCCCTCAGGGATAACCACGGATGCCAGCTCCTGGGGATGGGGAGCCCCACATGGCGGGCCTACAGGCCCAGGGTTCCTGGGATCGACACCAAAGGGAGTCCTCTTCCAACTTCCGAGAATTATCAGCGGTCGGAAGAGCCTTGGAAGCGTTCGAGGAGAGAATCCTGGACCAAGAAATACAAATTCTCTCCGACAACGCGACCACGGTGGCGTTCCTGAACCATCAGGGAGGCACCAGGTCCCGTTCGCTCCTAAGGTTGTCCCTAGAAATTCTAGGCTGGGCAGAACAGAGAGTCCGCTCCCTGTCAGCAGTTCACATCAGGGGAGTCCTAAACCTAGAAGCGAACTTTCTAAGCCGCCAACCCATTCTCCAGGGAGAGTGGGAACTAAGTCAGGAGGTCTTCGATTGGGTATGTCATCATTTCGGCAACCCAGAAATAGACCTCTTTGCTCACAGGAGGAACAAGAAGATAGAAAGGTTCTTCTCTCTCTCCCGGGATCAGGGATCGGAGGGTGTGGACGCGTTGGCCCAGGCCTGGACATTTTACCTAGCCTATGCCTTCCCTCCCCTGAATCTGATCCCGAGGGTATTACAAAAACTGAGTCGTTCACAAGGGAAGCTGATCCTGATCGCTCCCTGGTGGCCCAGAAGATCTTGGTTCCCAATGTTAGAACCAGTGGTCGGTCCTTCCTCCCTCCCTCTCCGGTCCGGGTGGACCTTCTGCGGCAGGGACCGATCTTTCACCCAGAGCCAGGCTTTTTCAGTCTGACGGCCTGGTACTTGAGAGGTGGAACCTGCAGCGGAAGGGTTGCTCAGAGAAGGTAATGGATACCCTCTTAGCGAGTCGTAAGGAAGTTACCAGGAAGATCTATGCCAAGACCTGGGGGGTGTTTTCACGCTTGTGCGCAGCAAGACAAGCCCCACTACCCGAAATTTCAGTTATCTTGGAGTTCCTTCAGGAAGGGGTAGATCTAGGACTAGCTACGAGAACCCTAAGAGTACAGGTTGCCGCCTTGTCCTACTTTTTAGACAAGAGGCTGGCTCTGGATCCTCTTATTAAGAGGTTCCTGACGGCCAGGGATAGGTTGTCACCTATACAGATATCCAGAGTTCCCCCTTGGGACCTCTCCCTGGTGTTAGACCAGCTATCCAAACCTCCGTTTGAACCGATAGACAGCATTCCGGTTAGGCTGTTAGTATTTAAATTCTCCTTTCTTTTGGCCATCACCACGGCCAAAAGAATAGGAGACATGCAAGCGCTCTCAATCAAAGAGCCCTATTTTCGTTTATTCGAGGACAGGGTGGTCCTAAGTCAGGATCCCCTGTACCTACCTAAGGTGGCAACGAAGTTTCATAGGTCACAAGAAATTATACTTTCTTCTTTTTGCGCAAAACCACAGAATGAAAGAACGAACCTTTCATTGTTTGGATGTAAGACGCTGTTTGTTAATTTATTTAGAAAGGGTGAGCGAGTTCAGACGCTCATCACACTTGCTAATCAATTTTTCAGGACAGAAAAAAGGTTGCCAAGCATCTAGAGCCTCCATATCTAGACAGGCAATTTCAGTAGCATACAGTAAGGCTGGCAAAACAGTACCTAAAGTCAAGGCACATTCCACGAGATCTATAGTAACCTCCTGGGCAGAGAGAGCAGGAGTTTCAGTGGAACAAATCTGTAGATCAGCAACGTGGTCAAGCCAGAACACCTTTCTAAAACACTACCGAGTGGAACTCCTGTCACCCCAAGACTTGACGTTTGGCAGAAGAGTCCTGCAGGCTGTGGTCCCGCCCTAAGGTAGGCCTGAGGGTTACTTGCTTATCTCTCAAGGTGCCGTCCTGGAAGACGACTCGAGAAAATACCAGTTACTCACCGGTAGCTGTTTTTCTATGAGTCTTACAGGACGGCAGGCCTATTTCCCACCCTGATGACTTCGTATGGTTTGTATTTTCATATACTGGTTCCCGTGCTCTAATGGTGGTTACTTTATCACGAACTGAGGTGCACGGGGAGGGGCGGGGTTTTTAAACCTCTTTGATTGTGTTTCCTGTCAGGTGAAGCCAGTCTACTCTCAAGGTGCCGTCCTGTAAGACTCATAGAAAAACAGCTACCGGTGAGTAACTGGTATTATATATATATATATATATATAAATAAATAAATAGGAAAGGTAAATAAAATTACTGTATTTATTGGCATAGAACACTTTTTTACCCTGAAAATAGAGGGTAAACTGTGCCTGCGTGTTATACGCAGGGAGCTGTGGAAAGTTTTTTTCTGAAACTTCCCTCTTAAAGTTAGGGTGCGTGTTATACGCCGATAAATACAGTAAATATTTGGGGTAAATGAATATAAATGCTAAGACATAAAGTGAATGGCATACAATAAAAATCAAATAAATATGTGCAAAAATTATGAAATTATGAAATGTGATAGAGAACGTCGCAGAGACATCCTAGACGTGGATCAAATGTCCGTGAACAAAAACTGCAACCAGTGTGCACCTAAATATAGAGCAATTGGGAATAAAGAAAAAATCCACTGTATCTAAACAAGAAGGAAAAAAGTCCAGTTCCACAAGGGAATATCCAAATAGGTTTAAATGAAGGGGATGAATTGACTGTCCACCACCACCAAGACGTATTCCTCCTCGTGCGACACACACAGAAGAAACGATGTAACCTTACCAGATTGGATGGACCTGTTAAGACACATGGTCGTATAGGCTTGCAGGTAAACCTCTGCAGGGTCTCAAAGCTCATCAAAGGTATCCAGATCGTCCACCTCCTATAAGCCTCCTCATTTTGCCAATGGGAAAATGCAGATGTCCCTCTCTCCAAGGGGAATAAACCCATAAATGGTAAAAAATGAGAAAGGCTGCAATGGTGCGTTACCTCAAAAAATTGGGGATATTTATTGTATAAAAGGAGCAGACGATACAACAAGTACATTTTAAATTAGATCAGCAAGTTAAAAAATCCGGCATTAGTTAGGAAAAAATACGTACACCCGTGCTTCCGGGGTCAAGTAGTGAGGACAATACGTAGCACCGCCCTGACCAGTTTTTTATACAGGGGGCATACAACGAATGTCTTAATATACTATGTATCAAACATTAAGACATACTCCAAAGGTAAAAAGCAATAATGTTACTTATATCACCCTCCATATAATACACTGAAAAAGGAAATTTTGCATATAGAGACAGTAGTCAGCAAAACGTATTGAGGTATTATAATAGAAAAAATTGGAATATAAAATATTGAATAAAAGAAATATATATAGATACATGAAAATACCCTGAGAGCTCGGTCAATGTAAGTGGGAAATACACCATAAGAGAACCGAACACTAGGAAGCCAACAAAATGAACAAAGGGACATTCAACATTAAGGGCATAGGGTATAAAAAATAAATAGCATATGTCTTTATGTATCAAAAAATTTGCATCAGACCTGACATCTGTTTGTACATAGTCAAGACTATAAAAAGAAGCACAGCCAATCAGGAGTTGTCAATAAAAGCGTTAATTTCAATATCTACATTAAGGCCTAACAGTTTAAGACATTTAACCCTATATAGCCAACTCTTTTCGAGTTTGGATATTGCCCTTCTTTTAGGATCCCCTCTCCAATGACATTTAAGTTTATCTATTGCTATAAAAGAGGTATCGGTAGGGTCTCCATCATGCACCTCCCTATAATGCCTTGATACGGAATGTCCTCTAAAGCCTCTCCTGATATTAACCTATATGTTCATTTAATCTCACTTGTCATGTGAGTGAATGAGAAACTTGTAAAGCGCAACATATGCGAACTGAATCGCCTCTGGGCGGTGTATCCATTTCATGGGTAAGGAACCCCTTGACCTCAGAGATGGGTTTTAATCTTTCTCCTGAAGGCCAAGTGGTCCGACTCCAGTCGGATGGTGGTTGGTAGTGCATTCCACAGGTGAGGTCCCTGGACTGCAAATCTTCGATCTCCTTTGGACTTGTATCTGGCTTTGGGTATCTGGAGTAGGTTTTGATTGGTGGATCGCAGAATGCGATTGGGGTTATGGGCTTTTATTTTTTCGCATAGATATTGGGGGGCATTGCATTGAATACACTTATGTATTAGGCAGAGTGCCTTGAAAGTAATTCTGTCTTTTACTGTCAACCAATGAAGGGATCTCAGTGAAGGTAAGATTGATTCCCATGTTTTTTTTCTGGTCACTAGTCGAGCGGCCGTATTTTGAACGACTTGCAGATGAGTGATTTGGTATTTGGGGAGTCCTAGATAGAGGGCATTTGCGTAGTCGAGTCTGGAATTGATGATTGTTCCCACCACGACTGCAATGTCCTCTTTCAGGATAAAGGGCGTGAGTCTGCGTAGTAGGCGCAGCAGATGGTGGGATCCGCTGACTACTGACCCTATTTGTGCATCCATTGTCATGTAGGTATCGAAAATGACTCCAAGACTTTTGACTTTGGTGCTAGGGATGATAGTTTTACCCAGAATGGCGGGGGGAGTCCATGTTGAAGCGGGGTGATTTTTCCGGTTGACGTGAAACAGGACAAGTTCTGTTTTCGAACCGTTGAGTTTAAGATAACTGTTTGTCATCCAGATATCTTTTAGAGTAAGGCATTTCTCTAGTCCAAGAGAATGATCCTTTTTGTTGCAGATGCGGAAATACAGTTGTGTGTCGTCTGCATAGGAGTGGTAAAGTAACTTCTGTTTACTGATTATTTCAAAGAGAGGGCGAAGATAGATATTAAACAATACGGGCGACAAGGGAGATCCCTGAGGGACTCCGCATGATACTGTACGTTTTTAGGGGGTCCTAAAAGAAGGGCAATATCCATTCTCGAAATGAGTTGGATATATAGGGTTAAATATCTTAAACCGTTAGGCCTTAATGTAGATATTTAAATTAATGCTTTTATTGACAACTCCTGATTGGTTACACTTTTTATAGTCTTGACTATGTACAAACAGATGTCAGGTCTGATACAAATTTTTTGATACATACGGACATATGCTATTAATTTTTTATGCCCTTAATGTTGAATGTCCCTTTGTTCATTTTGTTGGCTTCTTAGTGTTCAGTTCTATTATGGTGTATTTCCCACTTACATTGACCGAGCTCTCAGGGTATTTTCATTTATCTATATATATTTCTTTTATTCAATATTTAATATTCCAATTTTTTCTATTATACCTCAATACGTGTTGCTGACTACTGTCTCTATATGCAAAATTTATTTTTTGAGTGTATTATATGGAGGGTGATATAAGTAACATTATTGCTTCTTACCTTTGGCGTATGTCTTAATGTTTGATACATAGTATATTAAACCTATATAAGTGGTGATGTCAATGCGTCGCCCGTGCTCTTTGAAAACGTAATTTCTGACGAAACTGGTCAGTGCGGTGCTACGTATTGTCGTCCCCACGTGACCCCGGAAGCACGGGCGTAAGTCTTTTTTCCTAGCTAATGCCGGCTTTTTTAACTTGCTGATATAATTTTAAATTTACTTTCTGTATCGTCCGCTCCTTTTATACAATAAATATCCCCAATTTTTTGAGTTAACGCACTATTGCAGCCTTTCTCATTTTCCCATTGGCAACCTTAAGACCCCTTTCACACTGAGGAGTTTTTCAGGCGGTTTAGCGCTAAAAATAGCGCTGCTATACCGCCTGAAAAACTCAGCTACCTCAATGTGAAGGCCTAGAAGTGACCTTCAGCTACTGGGTTCCACGCTTTCCAGACCCAGATCTTGTTAAGTTATCTGCTTTAAAAGTCCAGATCTGCTGGCATTGCCTCTGAAGACTCGGTGAGTACACTGGTTGGGTCAGGCCAAGCAATGAGCGCTCCCTCATTATTAGTTGCTGTGCACCAGTATTCTTTCTTCCTACTGGCTTTTGCCATGAAAGAGGTTAAAGCTGTGGGAATGAGCAATGACGTCACCCACAGGGTAGAGTTTTGAGTGCACACTCCACACTTTCTCTCCTAGAGGAATATCTCCCTACTGCTTGTAAATACCACATGGATCTTCCGTCCATTTCTGCTGCCTGCCTATAATGACTTTGGTCACTTTTGGCCACCTGAACTTGAGGCCTTCCTTACCTTTTAGTTTGAGCCAAGCCAACCATGCTGCATATCCAATTCTAGACATTTGGGGAGGGGGGGGGGGGACATGCACATGCAGTGGAGCCACTGGTCAAGGTACTGGCAACACTCCATTTCCTTGCCAGTGGCTCGTTCCAGGGTACAAGTGGAGTCGTGGCTGGGATGGCACAATCCTCCATGAGCAGATGTATGCACCAGGTTGTCCCCGCAATCCTCACGCATGGCCAACCAAATCATCAGACCCACCCAGGAGCATCTGCGGGTGAAAGCAATGCGTGATTTCTACAGAATTGCCAGATTCCCACGCCCCGTGGGGGCCATTGATTGCACACATGTGGTACTAGGGCCCCCCCCCCCCCCGTGACACATATACCGCAATCGTAGCATTGGCCATTCCATCAACTTACAGGTGATAGCGATGCCCAATGCCTCATATGGCACGTCCGTGCCAAACACCCAGGGTCAAGCCACAACAGCTACATATACTGTCAAAGCCCCATCCCAACAGAAATTGAACAGAACATGTATGGGGACAACATGACTGTCCGCCCCCATGATGCAGACATCACGAGGGGCACATGCACGACTAACATCCTCCTGTCTTTTCCCTTCCAGGTGACGTGGCATATGCACTTGGGCCCCATCTCATGACTCCATTCCGGAATCCTGAAACCCCAGGAGAGAGAAGATACAATGATGCGCGCACACACACGTACCCGTGCAGTGGTGGAACAAACCTTTGGCCTCCTGAAGTCCCGTTTCCGATGCCTGGACACGTCCGGGGGGGCCCTGTTGTATTCCCCAAACTTTGTGTGCCAGATCATCGGTGCATGCTGCACAACTTCGCAGTGAGAAAGGGCCTGGAGGTTGACCTACGTGATGACCTGAACCAGACATTCCCCCCCCCTAACCGAGGTTACCCCGTCTTCTGAGGGAAGAGCAGTCAGGAGATGCCTCACAGTAGGCATCTTTGCATGTTAAACCCACACATTCTTCATGGCACAAGGAGAATGCACGCATACACACCACTGTGGTCCCTAGCACACACCCCACATCCTCATCAAATTGAATTAGCCCAAGTCCACCATTCAGGACTTGGGAGCAGCAACTCCACGGCAAGGCTCCAATTATGTTGCTGTCCATTCATACCACATTCACACGGACCTGGGGTTCACTTCTCCCTGGTCCTGGGGATCACTTCTCCCCCACAACAAGGGTGACATCCCTTTTCCGGCAGGAATGTCACCCCCACATTCAAACACCAGTCACACTGTAGCCCTGCACTACTGACCGTTGTGCTTGGGCCAAAAGAAAAAAAAACTCATACCTGAGTATACACAAAATAAACAAAAAACAACCTGAGTATATTGCAAAAATACAAAAAAATTAAGGCGCTGACGTGCCCACGCCTGCCATGGCCCCGCCTGCCAGTGCTCATCCTGGCCAGCTTACTCGGACCAGGCGACGCAGGTCGTTGATTTTTTCAAAATGTCATTGGGGCTCCTGCCCTCACTCCCCAAAGCATTCACATCATCAGCAATCTGCGCCAGGATCTCCTCCTCTGGCCTGGGTAGTATTGGCACTCTCTGCCCCATGGAGAAACCTATCATACTGGGCCATGGCCCTGATAATGACCGCCCCTTCTCCTGTGGGGAAAAATAATCTTCCTCGCTCTTCTGAGCTGCTGAGGCAGACATGGCTCATAAACAATCAGCTGCACAGAAAACAACAAAAGTACCTTGCTTCAGGGAGGGAACAAGAGGATGTACTTTTGCACTGGACGGGCGCATGTCTGGGCGTATTTCACTATTACGCCGGGCCTAGTTCGTATCTAACTGATTACGCCGGGCCTAGTTCTGAGCATGCGCAGAGAGGCGCTGAACACAGTCAGCGTCACGGCGCATGCACCGTCCGTTCGGCCCTTCATTTGCATGGGGTCACGGCTCATTTCAATGGAACACGCCCACTTCCTTCCTACTTTTCAATTACGCTGGCTTACGCTAGGATTTACGTCGCGCCGGCGCAACGTCGGGCGCAAATACTCTGAGGATAGGGTACTTGCTCTCTAAGTTGAGCCGGTGTAACGTAAATGAGATGTGCTACGCCGGCCTATATATGGCGCCGATGTACGTGGGATCTGCCCCTACGTCTTTTTTTAGCGCCACCCTTTGGACACCTACTAATGTTGATTTTTGGTGAGCATTGTTTCGAGCATGCGTGTTTGTACTTAGGGACTTTTGTCCAATGGACTTCTGTACACCGCGCTCGGAAAATCCAACAACAAACCGTTGTTCGCGGAACATTTTAAAGCCTGCCATCCAACATTTGTCTGCGGATAATCCGACAATTGTCCGATGGAGCATACAAACGGACGGATTTTCCGCCAACAGGCTATCATCAACAATTCCCGTCAGAAAATGCGATTGTGTGTACGAGGCTTAACTCTCTGCTTCTGCATGCGAGTCTTGAGGCTGATGGTAGCCTACTTTGAGTCAAGTCCCTTTTGCCCAATATTTCTGCCCAATATACTCTAGACACGTGCAACACACCAATTTGTCGTTTGTGACAGATATTTGTCCTGTCTCTAGACAGATTTTGTTTGACAGAAAATACTGGGCTACTCATGGCTTGATGTCCCAGGAAAATGGTTCTGGTGTTGGGAATCTTCTCTTCACACCTTTTGGAATATTCTCAATACAGAAGTCAGAATGTTGTGCTGGGAGGTGGAGTTCTAGGCACCCTGTCAGTATAGGAGTACTTGATATCTAAAGGAATCCTCTCAATAAACATCTGTAGCTTCAGGCAATTTGGCCATTTTTTCCAGCATTGAACCCACCTATTAAGGCCCATACACACGATCTGACTTTTTTTCAACAACTACAGTCCGGACGTGTTTTATCAGACAATCCGACCGTCTGTATGCTCCATCTGACAATTGTTTTTCGGAATTTCCTCGAACAAATGTTCACTGTGCATGCTCTCAAACGTTTCAACAAAAAATGTCCGATGGAGGATCATCCGTTCATGTGTACACAAGTCCATCGGACTAAAGTCCCAAAGTACAAACATGCATGCTCAGAACCAATGCTAAACATCAGACAATAATAGCAGAAGTTGCCCAAAGGGTGGCGGTAAGATGCTGAAAAAACACGTGATTTGGTGAATGTTGGCTGAAAATGTTCTGTCGTGTGTATGCAGAACAAGTTCACGGCCAACTCCCTTCTGACCAAATCCACGGAAAAGTTTGATGGAAGTCCGATCGTGTTTGAGGCTTTAGAGAGCCCTCTGATCCAGATTGACCAGCGTCTGCCACTCGCCTCTAACAACGGTCAGGTTTTGCCCTTTCCATTCCATTTCATAGACTTTTGGTTAAGGCTTTGTACAGTAGGTCTCCCAATCTGTTTCCCAGTGGTATCTGACTGGTTTCTCCTGCACTTCAGTAACTACCCTTGAACTCTTTGGACATCTACTGCAGTATTATTCTCTCACCCACAAGGTGAGTTCCTTGTAGCCATCACCTCTGCAACTATTATCTGAACTGGAAACCTTACAGAAAAAACTTTTTGACCTTGATCAGTGAGCACTCTTGGGTTTTTGGAATTGGGCAACTGGTTTTTCAGATATATGTTAAGGCTGCTATCTGGCCTTATGGTCACACATTCTCCAAGTTCTACCAGATGGATTTTTTTACCTTATCCGATGCCAGCTTCAAACTACTGTAAAGTAATACTAAAGCTTTGTTTAAAAACAAACATGTCATACTTGCCTCCACTGTGGCAGCTCGTGCATAGTGGCCCCGATCCTCCTCTTCTGGTGGTCCTCTGCAGCTCTCGTAGCTCCGCCCAGCATTAGATGACCCTTAGGACAGTGGTCATCAACCTGTCTTCAGGCAGGCCAGGTTTTATGTATTACCTTGGGGAGATGCAGACTAGAATACTGCAATCACTGAGCAGCAAATGATATCACCTGTGATGTATTTCAGTTATCTTGCAAACCTGTCACTGTCAGTGGGCCCTGAGGACAGGGTTAATGACCACCTGCCCTAGGATAAACGCTCTCCTGAGGGGGTTACCTTGCGTGTGCGCTCCTGAGTCATACATTGGCGTCCATAGACACTGGGCCGGATTCAGAAAAGATATCGAGTTCCGGCCGTCGTATCTATGCGCCTGATTCATAGAATCAGTTACTCATAGATATCCCTAAGACCCGCCAGGTGTAAGTGTCGGATCTTAGGCTGCAATTTCAGGCTGGCTGCTAGGTGGCGCTTCCGTATGTTTTACGCAAGGAATATGCAAATTATTATTTACGCCGATTCAGGAAACGAACGACCGCCGGCGTTTTTTTTTTTTAAGTCGTTTGCGTTCGGCTTTTTCCGGCGTATAGTTACCCTGCTATATGAGGCGTAGCTAATGTTAAGTATGGGCCGTCGTTCCTGCGCCGAGTTTTGAAATTTTACGTCGTTTGCGTAAGTCGTTTGCAAAAACGGCTGGACGTAATTTACGTTCACGTCGAATGCATGACGATTTGCCGATGTCATTTGGAGCATGCGCATTGGGATTTCAGTCGCGGCCGGCGCATGCGCAGTTCATTTGGCGCGGGGACAACGCTTCATTTAAATGATACACGCCCCCTACCCGCCGAATTTGAATTCCGCTGGGTGATTTATGCTACGCCGCGCAGCTTTACAGGCAAGTGCTTTGTGAATAAAGCACTTGCCTGAAAAAACTTGCGGCGGCGTAACGTAAATGAGATACGTTACACCATCAGAAAGATCCGCTGATCTTTCTGAATCTGGCCCACTGAGTGTATGAATCGGCCCCGATGACTGCCCCAATGACTGCTGCTTTCAGGAAATTCAGGGCTCAGGTATGATAAATGGGGGGGCCGGACACTGTATGGTGTTTTTTCACCTTAATGCATAGGATGCATTAAGGTGAAAAAACACAAGGGTTTACGACCCCTTAAAGTTTTTCAGGCAGCTCTTGCATGCAGTCCGCCGATTGTGTGCATTTTTTTACACTTTTTTTTATTTATTGTTATCAAGGGGTGGACAAGCCCCTTTAAGATGGGGAAAGGACAGCTCTGAAACCAGAAGTGACAATCATATGACGTCCTCTGCTTCCCGGGGGGAAAGGGGGCGTTAGCACAGAGGAGCCAATGCGCGTGCCCGGCAGCCGTGATGTCCGCCGGGCACCCGCAATCGCTCGTGACAGAGCAGGAACGTGGATCTGTGTGTGTAAACAGATCCACATCCTGTTGGGGGAGAGGAGACAGAGCGTGTGTTCCTAGTGTATAGGAACACTGATTAGTCTCCTCCCCCAGTCAGTCCCATCCCCCCACAGTTAGAATCACTCCCTAGGTAATACATTTAACCCCTTTATCGCCCCCTATTGTTGACTTCTTCCCTCCAGCTACTTTTATACAGTAATCTGTGCATATTTATAGCACTGATCGGTCCCAAAAGTGTCCAATCTGTCTGTCGCAGTCACTATAAAAATCGCAGATCACCGCCATTACTGGTAAAAAATAAAATGCCATAAATCAAAACCTATGTTGTAGGCAAACCAATCAATATACGTGTGGGGGAAAAAAAAACTGATATGTATTATAGTAAAAATATGTTTTTTTTATTTTTCAAAATTGTCGTTCTTTGTTTATAGCGCAAAAAATAAAAACCGCAGAGGTGATCGGATACAACCAAAGAAAGCTCTATTTGTGGCCGAAAAAAATTATAAAAATCATTGGGGTACAGTGTTGTATGACTGCGCAATTGTCATTCAAAATGTTACAGCGCTGAAAGCTGAAAATTGGCCTGGTCAGGAAGGGGGTGAAAGTATTGAGTGGTTAAGTACTTTACTCTTATTTAGCTATTTATATATTTTAATATCTAGAAGGTGACAGAATGTATTCTTAAAAAATGCCATATACACTTCTAGGACATTACAGATATGAATGTGTTAAGAGTCAGAATTTGAGCCCACAGATGTCAAAGTGAGATTGAGGTCACAAATAGCAGTGACTGATCTAGCAGACTATCAAATTCTGCTGCACTTTACTCAAAGCTTCCAGATATAAGACTGGAGTTCCACTTGTAATGTTTGTTGTGAATATGTCTGTAGCACCATTTCCACCACTTACCTGCAGCAATTGGATCCTTGACGCTCACAGCAGGTTTTTGCGCTTCCGTGATGGCTTATTATATCTTTTTCAATATTTGAAAGGAAATACACCATGTATCTGGGGGGAAAAAAAGGGAAACGGTCATCTACATGAACTGTAAGAAATGATGCTAGGACTGTGTGAAATGGGAGGTTTCCATCATACTAGTTGACAAGGAAATTCACTGTATTGTTCATTCACGCACAAGAGCATCTAATTTGTATAATGGTTTTGCAGTGTCTATATTCTTATAGAATAAATGTTATGCTCACTCTCGCTCACCCCCTTCCATTTCAAGTTTTTTTTTTCGTTTTGCAACTTTTAACCACTTCAGCCCCGGGCCATATTGCTGGTCAAAGACCAGGCTACTTTTTGCGATTCGGCACAGCGTCGCTTTAACTGACAATTGCGCGGTTCGTGCGACGTGGCTCCCAAACAAAATTGGCGTCCTATTTTTCCCACAAATAGAGCTTTCTTTTGGTGGCATTTGATCACCTCTGCGGTTTTTAGTTTTTTTTACGCTATAAACAAATATAGAGCGACATTTTGAAAAAATGAATATTTTTTACTTTTTTGCTGTAATAAATATACCCCTAAAATATATAAAAAAAAAATATTTTTTCCTCAATTTAGGCCGATACGTATTCTTCTACATGTTTTCCGTAACAAAAAAATCGCAATAAGCGTTTATTGATTGGTTTGCGCAAAAAGTTAAAGCGTTTACAAAATAGGGGCTAGTTTTATGGCATTTTTTATTAATATTTTTTTTTAACTAGTAATGGCGGCGATCAGCGATTTTTATCGGTACTGCGACATTATGGCAGACACATTTGACACATTTTTGGGACCATTGGCATTTTTATAGCGATCAGTGCTAAAAAATGCATTGATTACTATTAAAATGCTACCCAGGCCAATTCTGACACTTGTCTACTACATGTAAAAATCATCATTTGTTTTTTGCTCGAAAATTACTCTATGGTGGTCTTTGCACTTTTTATGTTGCACGGTATAGAGCTGCACGATTCTGGCTAAAATGAGAATTGCAATTTTTTTGCTTAGAGATAGATCACGATTCTTGCATCGTACGCCGCGGCCGTCGCATTCTCTTACGTCGTCTCTAGTCGGCTTTTTACGGCGTATAGTTAAAGCTGGTATTTTGCGGCCGTATAGTTAGGACTTGCCATGTTAAGTATGGCCGTCGTTCCGCGTCGAAATTTGAATTTTTTTTTTTGCGCAAGACGTCCGTGAATCGGAATGGACGTAACTCACGTCTAAGTTAAAAAAAAAATGACGTCCTAGCGACGTCATTTAGCGCAATGCACGGCGGAAAATTTAGAAACTGAGCATGCGCAGTTCATTCGGCGTGGGGACGCTCTTCATTTAATTGAAACACGCCCCCTAATCGCCGATTTGAATTGCGCCGCCAGAGATACACTACGCGCCGTAACTTACGGCGCAAAATCTTTGAGAATTCAAAGCAGCCAAAAGTAAGTTACAGCGGCGTAGCGTATCTCACATACGCTGCGCCGATCTAATTGTATGTGAATCTACCCCAAAGTATCTTTCATTCTTTCATCAAAGGTTGGAAGCCCTGCCTCAGCCAGATGCATACATACACAATTAACCACTGAGAGTCCAGTTTATGTGGGTTAAGACATAATTTCCGCAGGGAGATGAAAATTTGAAGGCAAACCAGCAGGGACCATATTTTCTTAGATAGTTCAGATTTATTTCTAAGGAATGGGTGAGGACTTCCATATGGTATGTATGATCCACTTCAGTAACCACTGGGCGTAGAGTAGGAACAGTTTGTTGTTTCCAGTACCTGGGGATAAGTGCATTTGCTGCATTTAGCAGGTGGGCATTACCGATTTCTTATATGTTCCTACTGGTTTGCCTGTATAATTAAGTAATATGACGCATGGGTCGTTAGGAACTTCATAACCTTGAATCTCTTTGATCCAGTGTAAAATAGTCAGCCAATATGGTGAATACACGGACAAGACCACCACACATGGGCGTGGGTTGCCCGCTCTCCGCATTTCTTACCAACATATGGTGAAATAGTGGGACTTAATGTAGCACCACTGTGGTGTAATGCTATCTCGTCAGCAATTTATAGTTCACCTCTGTCGTTTTGGAGGACATCAAACAGGTGTGTCAGTTGGAGAATTGTAGCTCATTGGGCATCGATGGGTGTCTTTTGTAGGTCTTGCTCCCAATTGGTTAAAAAGAGCGGCCAGTCCTTTGATGATGGTGCTTGCAAGGCTTGATAAAAGTAGGAAATAGGTTTCTCAAGCGGTTGATCATCTACAAGGGCAGTTTCAACCAGTCAGGGAGATCTTGAGAAACCATTGTTGACAAGCACAGAGGTCATAGTCAGCATTTTTCTTCCTCCAAACACGATTCAAGTTAATGCCATAGAGCTCAATTTTGGTCCCACCTGACCACTTCTCCCAATCCCTTTCTGAATCATTTAGATGTTCATTGGCAAACTTCAGATGGCCTGTACATGTGGCTTCTTGTGCTAATTTTGGAGGAAAAAAATAGCTGACTCTGACCCTAAGGCCCCGTACACACGAACGAACATGTCTGCTTGATACTGGTCCACGGACCAGTTTCAGCAGACATGTTCGGTCGTGTGTACGACCGACCGGACAGGTTTCCAGCGGACATTTGTCCAGCCGACCGTTTTCCAGCGGACAAAAATTTCTTGGCATGCTAAGAAACATGTCCGCTGGAAGCCTGTCCGTCGGACATGTTCGGTCGTCTGTACAGACTCACTGTACATGTCTGCTCGGCCGCCATCCCTCGCATGCGTCGAAGTGATTTCGACGCATGCCGTGGAAGCATTGACCTTCCAGGGCCGCGTAATCGGCGCGGCCGCGTATCGTGTACGCGCGGATTTCTGTCTGATGGTGTGTACAACCATCAGACAGAAATCTCAGGGCGGACATGTCCGCTGAAAACGGTCCGGCGGACCTTTTCAGCGGACAGTCCGTCCGTGTGTACGAGACCTAAGAAGTGAGTGAACAAAGTGCAGCGCTAAACCAATATTAAAATGCATACAAATGAAGTGCAACACTGCAAATATAAAGTGCATGAATCAATGTATTAGACAGAATCAACTAAAGTCCATAAAGGAAAAGTCCCATAGGAGAATCCGTGCTGTAAATGTAAATCAAAAGGCCACAAACGTGACACCCACCACACAATCACAATTGAGGCTTACCAGGGAGCCAGCGACCACCCTTAATCGGGGGGTCAATCAACGCTCAGTCAGATCTTAATTCCGCTCTGTAGGAGACCAGATGTCCTCTCAGATGGTGAGTGATAAAGGATTCACAACGAAGCAACGTCAGGAACCCCTCAGTGGTGCTCAATACCCAGAGTATATGCTGTCACACATGGCTCTCTCCCAATCCTCCGTCACTCACCATCTGTGGCTATCTGAGGGGACATCTGGGCTCCTACAGAGCAGATTTAAGATCTGACACCGGGCGGGAAAATCGGGTTGTAATCACTTTTGTTGCCAGCGGTTTAGACATTATTGGCGTGTTGAGTTATTTTGAGGGGACAACGAATTTACACTGTTATACAAGCTGTACACTCACTACTTGACATTGTAGCAAAGTGTAATTTCTTCAGTGTTGTCATATGAAACAGATAATAAAATATTTACAAAAATGTGATGGGTGTACTCACTTTTGTGAGATACTGTGTGTGTGTGTGTGTAAAATATAATATTTTTATATTACCTTCCTATTGGCCTCTGTACAGCAGAGGGAGAAACAGAACTCAGAGCCAATTCTGTCCTTTTAACAGTTTGAACGTGTAAGAGAGGCTATGACTTCACTAGTGTTTCAATTATCTTTCATTTATACACTGGCTGTGCTGTCTGGCAGGGGGTGCCAAGTTCACAAGACTGGCTTTACTTAACTAGAACATAAAATAATTCTTATGCATTCCATTATGTCTTTAGTGTTACACATCTAAGCAAGCAATCGTACATCTTACCTTTTTTGTCTTTCTGTTTGGCTACCATGTAGCATGGTTCGATTCTATAATCTTGTTTACCTTTGTGCCAAGCCAGCCGTCAATATTCATTCCATTGCTTGCACTTTTAGGGCCATTGTCGTATTTGAAGAGCAAGAACCAGATCCACCGATATATTCTCAGGTTCATTAAAATAGTCAGAGTAATTGCAGGGCTTGAAGGGTCTTTCCTCTCTAAGGAGGCTGGATTACCTGTTGTGAAGACAGAGCTGTTTGTACTTGTGAAGTGCTATCCGGTAGTCTCATAAATAAACATATCACAATCTTCATATTTACCTGAAGGGTCACCCACTTGTGAATTTGAGATTGTAGATCATTCATGCAGACATACATTTTTTTATCTCAAAATCATCAGTCTAAAATGGAATTCCCGACAAACAACTAAACAGAGGCCCTCTGCACACCAGGCAGATACAGATTTATTTTTTTCAATGTAGTGTCTCCTCTGTTCATTCTAAGCAGAATTCACAAATTTCTTCCATGGTGTTTGGTTCCAGGGGGATTGCATACTGACTCTTGGCTTTGCCTAAGGAAAGGGAGGCATAGGGTTCCCCAGACCCTTCAAATATTACCAAGCAGTCCTATATGACTAGAGTCCTTGACTGGATTAAGATGGGTCAATTTGGAGCAAGAAATGGCCTCGCTACCGCTACATACTTTACCATGGAAATACTCCTACACTCTCACCTTCAGTAAAGCTCCACCCATTAATACTAATACGCTTAAGGTTTTCAAAATCAAGCTGTATCCTCCTCTGCTGGACCAACAGGAATGACGCTGGTTTCCCTACTGTGTCTATCAACCCACTATTTCAGTTTTTCCTAGCTACTAACCAATTGTCAGTTCAAAAATGTATGGTTTACAATACATTGTTGTGGAAATAGTTTTCTGTAAATTCAATCACTGATCATGTCACTCCTCCACTGAACTTCTGGTAGGCCCTTTCCTGTCCAACACTATCTTTCTGCCATCAAACCCCAGACTGTCCAAAATGAAGCTGTGTTCTGCTGTTGAGAATCAGTGTACTGATGTTTTGCCCCTGGAGTATGCAACTCTTGATCTCCTATAAACTTTTTTCTTGCCTGGGTGAAGGGTATGCACTGCCTTTTCTTAGTATATGGGAGAGTGTTCTAGGGCTCACTCTTACAAATAATGTATTTTTTTTTGTGCATAGGTTGTACATCTCAAGCAGATTCCTGGAAGCTGGATGTAAGCGTTTGACCAGATAGTAGAGGGTGCCCTCTCACATAAAATGTTCCCCACCACTCCATCTGTATATTAGAGGGGTCAGTGGGAACGTGGAACCTTCACATTTTTGGGGACTGCTTGTTAATACATCTGCTTTGGGGAAAATATTCAAGATATAATGGCTAAACTATCCAACGTTAAATTACAGAACAGACCTGAGGCATTTCTGTTGCATCTTACCCCAATACCTAAGAGCCACTATAAAAAGGAAGAGAGGAGCAGCAGCATAAAACACGGTTGATTGAAATTCTTTTTAATTCTCCCAGGAACACCGCTTTTATTTTCTATCTATAAATTTATTCTTCTTTTTTTTTATTTTATCAACCAGCGGGTTGAACAAAAAAATCTGATTCCCCCATCCACACATTCAAGGTGGATGGGGGATTCCTTCCTGCTTGGGTATTTTAATCTGACAGCGGGAGCCTTCCCTACTGTCAGAATGCAATGATCAGTATTGTTGGACTATAGCTGTGAAAAGCTGGTCGACTTGTGTACAACAAGCCTGCCCATACATAAATCTATAATTCCATCTGGCTCCTGCTTAACCATCTGAATTTCTATTCATATATGGCTGGCTTTGGCGCATGCTGTGGATGAGAAATTTACCCCGCACTTCGGCATGCCTTATGTCAGCCCTCAAAATTTCCACTCGCCTGCTAGCATTTGGCGAGTGGATTTAAGCTGGGGGCGAGTGATGACAGGGCTGCATGACCAATGTCCCTTCAATCTGTGCCTACACTTAGAGCCCCAATGCGATTGGCGGCCGAAGAGGAAAGGTGCATGCTCGGGAAAAGTAGTCTGGTGAGCCGCGCACAGGCAGAGCAGTACACAGGTGCTCTCCTTACAATTCTCATTAAGCCATGGACCTAACAGTATGACCTCTCTGAGCCTGCCCCCCGACCAAGGGAGCAGGAAGTAATGAGTCAGGTGGAGGATTGCAAAAATTACCACTCCGGGTGTCCCAGGTAGGCAGTGCAGCGCTCACTGAAAGTTGCCCTGACATGAGAGTGATGGCCTTCCAGTTTGTGCAGTTTTCATCTTGTGCTCTATGTAGGTGTCCAGCAGTTCAGCCTGAGCACTGTGAGCAGGACTGGTCTCAATGTGTGCTTTGCGGTGTCAATGTGCGCTGTGCTATGGTGTCAACGGCTGTGCAGTTGTGTGGATCTCAGCGCTGGAGTGTACTCCCTCCCGCTGTGCTGCAGCTCCTCTCCTCATTGCCAGACTGAATAAAAGGGGGAAGTGGGGACATGCAGTGTGGCACCGCACACACAGGCTCCTGATGATGAGATGAATAGGAGCGGAGAGAGAGGATGGCTGGATGGAGTTGCAGAGGAGACAGCAAGAGAATGGGGAAGAGATCCAGTTCTAGTCGCCCTGTCCCTTGGTCTGCCCCCAGTGCCTGTCCCTTTGGTCTGTCCCCAGTGCCCTGTCCCTTTGGTCTGTCCCAGTGCCCTGTCCCATTTTGTTAGTTGTTTTTGGTAATATCTTGATTCTGCATTAAACATTTAACAGTGACATTCCATGAGATAATCTACGAGGGCGTGTTTAGGGGGGCAATAGGCATGGAAGCAGTGTATGAATTGGGTGGGGCAACTGGTGGCGAGTAACTCTTGAGGCCTGGCTAGTAGCTCAGGGCTTGAAATTTTTGAGCCCTGCCTTATGTTGTATTGTGTGATGCGTTCCTTTGAGGATGCATATTTTTTTAGGTAAATGGATATGTGTTGAATTTTTTTTTCAAAGTAGCTTTCTATGATACCTCTAGCTTGTTAATTGCAAAGTGTTCTATCGGGTTGAGGTCAGGACTTTGTGCAGGCCAGTCAAGTTCCTCCACCCCAAACTTGCTTATCCATTTTTTTTATGGACCTTGCTTTGTGCACTGGTGCGCAGTCATGTTGGAACAGAAAGGGGCCATCCCCAATTGTTCCCCAAAAGTTGGGAGCATGAAATTGTCCAAAATGTCTTGGTATGCCTTAAGAGTTCCCTTCACTGGAACTAAGGGGCCAAGCCCCTGAAAAACCCCACACCCATAAATCAAAAAATTAGGATAGGGGGAGGGGAAGGAAGCCACTCACATTTGCCACATCCGTAAATGCCAGGGATAACCTGTGATATCTCCTGGGGCTCACAGCGTTTGTCATACTAATATGTATTTGTGGTCTCACTAATTTCGCTGGCCTGCCTACTCTTTGAGGGCTCCTACATATGTTTGGATCCAGGTTCTGATATATCTGGTTGTAGTATATTGGATATATATGTGTCTTTGCTACACCCCTCTCATCCTTGCCCCGGAATTAATGTTCATCTGCTAACCATTAGAACTGTTTTTTTATACCTACGGTACATTTTATTAACTTATTCCCGACAGATGGAGCTCTCTCTGGTGGATTTTGAAGATATGTCTACTATTTGGAACTTCTTATCACTATTCCTATTCCCTATATATGCGACTTGGAGTATTCCTAGACAAAGAAATATATTTCTCTACTGTTCATTTCTTCTGCTCATCCTGAGGAAGCCCAATGGCGAAAACACGTAGATGATGCACAGAGGATATTTTCTATGTCCTATATGTTTTCTTTTATTGATTTGTTCTGTAATAAATTTTTTAATCTTTGTAATAAATGTATATATTTTTTGATATTCTCGTCTTGCCTCTAAAGTCCGACCATCAATTACCGCTTCTTGAGTAATTTTTCTGTTACCCCACACCATAATCCCCCCTCCACCAAATGATTTGGACCAGTGCACAAAGCAAGGTCCATAAAGACATGAGCGAGTTTGGGTGGAGGAACTTGACTTGCCTGCACACAGTCCTGGCCTCACCCTGATCAAACACCTTTGGGATGAATTAGAGCAGAGACTGCGAGCCAGGCCTTCTCGTGCACATCAGTGCCAGACCTGACCAATGCTTTTCCGAAGAATGGTCACACATTCCCATAGACGCACTCAGTGACGCTGCTCCCATAATCCATGCGCCCGACCCCTAATCTACATGCAGGGTGCCGGATGCATGGATTGCAATTGGGGCTTTTTTTTTTTTTAGAAGCGCATTTTCAGAGCCTGAAGCTCTAATTGGCTTAAAAAAAGGGTGGGCGCAGAGCACTGCGACCCAAGCCCACCCAGTTGTGTGACAATGACGAATTAATATTTGCTATTGTCTTCCTGAGTCTCCTCCCAGCCAATCAGGAAAGAGGGTCCTGAGACTTGTCACCCGATTGGCCGAGAGGGGGGAGCGGTCCTATGGCCGCCTAGGAGGAGGAGGGTGAGCCGCACAATGGAAGCCGCCTTGATGCAGAGGATAGGAAGACGCAGGGGAAGCTACTGCCTGGAGGAAGCGCTGCTTACGACTTAGATGGGGTAAGTGCAGGACTGGTGACCAACCGGGGGGGACAGCCATACCACCAGCCACACTTCTAAACATTGTGGACAGCCTTCCCAGAAATGGTTGAAGCTTTTATAGATGCAAAGGGTGGGCCAGCATAATAGTGAACCATAATATATATATATATATATATATATATAGATATATATATATATATTTATATATATATATATATTATATATTATATATTGTGTGTGTGTGTGTGTGTGTATATTCTACATTATCAGAAAGGGTGATCACGGGACTTTCACCTACAAGTTTGTGAAAGTGAGATTTGTAACATTGTTCTTACAATACTGTATATGCAACACTGAAATAAGCACAGATTGCAGCAGAAAAAGTGAGTAGTGCTGCATATTTGGACTTTCTATATGTATAAAATATAATGTTTTTCAATTGTGTGTTTAACTGTTTGCCTGGAATTTCATTTTAAGTTCACTTAGAAAATAAAAAAAAACGCGAATGAGATATACTGTCTAATCTATCTGTTTTTTTATAATCATGTTTTATACACAGGCATAGATGTACAGTAATTTTTGCATACCTGACTGTTTAAGGACATTATTGACCAGAGTTCTGAATTCATCCAAGATATGTTTGGCCAAGTATATTTCCTTCACCATCATGTATGGAGTCATGGCTGATGGTTTCCGCTTTTTAAATGCTAGTGTGTAGAAAGCACCACCCTCACTCAATACTTGTCAACTCATTGCGCAGTAACTCTCAAATGAAATGTTCAGCATGATGTCAAATTTATTTGGGTTTGATATTGGAGAAAAGAGTATTTATTTTATGTTCAATGTATTTTTTCTTATAGCTTTAAACCTTACTTCACATAACCCAACAACCCTCTGCATAAGTGCTTAGTTCCATCTAGAGACAGAAAAGCGGTTTCATCACCTGGTACTCCACTCCTCCGGTAGATGGGGCTTCCCAATGCTCCCACTGTGGACTGTTCCTCAGCATCCTTACATCCAATGCAGTTCTGCAAGAGATGCCCAGGAACAGTGAGAGCTGTTCTAATGCTGGTCATGCAGGAACAAATAAAGGACTGAAATACTGCAGGATTAAAGGCTGTCTAAAGCATTGTTTGTAAAAGGTTGCTCAAGGTATCAGGGGGTAGGATGGAAACGTTGGCTGCAGTTCAGTTTTAAATTGGGAGTTTTTACAAAAAAAAAAGTTGTCAATCTTTTTTTTTTTTAAATAATGGTTATATATATATATAATATATATATATATATATATATATATATATATATATATATATATATATATATATAATGTGTGTGTGTGTGTGAAAAAGTTCACCAGTTGCATAAAATTGTTACTGTAGCAGTGAATAATGCAGCGTGCTGTCCCTTAAGGTAACATTTCACGTATTTTAGTGAGTTTAACTTGCTTGCAAGATGACACACTTCACGTTTGTACAGTATACTTTTTGCTGCAGTTACTAAGGTCTGTTAAAGGGTAACTCCACTTTAGTGGGGAAAAAAATAGCAAATAAAAAAAAATAATATAGCGTATACAATTGCAACACAAGTCATATTGTAATTGGATATTATTAAAAATTTACTCTTCCTTTTTAATCTGCAGTGCTGCAATTTTCAGTAAAAAATATGCCTACCTGGAGGAGTTCTGTACACAGAACGCCCCCAGAAACATAGTTTTCTGCTTGTGTAATTGGCTCGTGGATTTTCCCAGAAGTCTGCACCAAGATGCAAGTTGGATTTCAGTCATCCCCTGCAACAAAAATTCAATTTTTGGTGAGATACTCCCAATGGGAAATCACGAAGGGATGCAGACCCTGAAATTTTCCTAGTTGGAGCCCTGCAAGTGCAGCAGCTGATTGATAATTATGAACCCACTCCCATACACTTTCACTCTGCACATGGACACAAACAATCTGTGATTTACTTCAGAATAGCAAAAGGTAGGAATCTACAACAAAGTTTGTTACAATCCTTGCAATGTATATAGATCACCCAGAGGGGAAGGTTTTTTTTTTTCTCAGCAAAAGTGGAGTTACTCTTTAACCACTTAAGGACTGCCTCCTGCACATTTACGTCGGCAGAATGGCACGGCTGGGCACAAGCACGTACAGGTACGTCCTCTTTAAGTGCCCAGCCGTGGGTCACGGGCGCGCGCCTGCGACCCGGTCCGAAGCTCCGAGAGGTGAACAAATACCACCAAAAGAAAGCTCTATTTGTGGGGGGAAAAGGACGCCAATTTTGTTTGGGAGCCATGTCGCACGACCGCGCAGTTGTCAGTTAAAGCGATGCAGTGCCGAATCGCAAAAACTGGCCGGGTCCTTTAGCTGCCTAAAGGTCCGGGTCTTAAGTGGTTAAACATGCACTAGGCACACACAAATATTTATGCAGAATGATGAAAATTACAAGAAGCATTCATAGCTGCTATAATGTATGTGTGTTTTTATTTTATGAAAATATTGCAATGAAGATGGAAAAATTCCACCTGTAACTAGCAGTTTACATAGAAGTCACATAAATATACACTAGTAAAGGCTCATGCTCATTGTTTTTGAATTGTGGGAGGAAACCAAGGGAATGCTGAACAGAGAACTGTGAAATATATGCCTCTATCCAAATGATCTGTCCCTGTTAGAACTAGTCAGGACCTCATTGCAGCAATGCTATGGTATTCACCTCTAGGACTCCAAGCCAGCTATTAGAAAATTATGCAAATGTAATGTTATTTTTATAAGTTTTCTGCTTCAGGGGTTACGGTGATTTCTTTCTAAATCTCTCACTAGTGCGAAGAAAATATTTTGCATTGTGAAATATTTATTATAAAAACCAAAGTATATTTATTACCTTTAAGCCTTCGTAGTAACTCCCTGTTGACATTTTTTTCATGCTCTTAAATAGAGGGTGGCTTTTAGTAGACTCAGACTTGATAATTAACTCTATGATCTTGTTAACCTTCTCTGCTGCTTTGGAGATGTCACCCATCTTCATTCTCAAACTTTCCACTGCATTTTTCAAGTGCTTGGAAAGGTTGGAGTTTGGCAAACTGTCTCTTCTGCTTGCTTGGCGTCTAATCTCATCCGTTGAATTTCCACCTCGTTTCTTTGGGCGAGTTGCCATTTTTTGCTGTGCGTCGTGTTTTATGCCTTGTTTCAGGTCTCACGTCTTCCTGACAAATACACTATGAAATTAAGTGCTTCCTCTTTTATATTAATTTTCTTGTAAAGATCACTCCCACCCCAGAGGCATAGGAAAAAGAGAAACGAAACTGAAAATGTGACCTATTGTCTGCATCACGGAAAAAAACTGCCTTAGAAATGTATTAATTCTACTTTGGCAGTTCCTAATCTGAAATTATTATTGAAAGAAAGTGTGAAAGGGACAAAGAAATGTCTCTAACTATGAAAAATGTACAGTAGAAGCCATATATACCAAGCTCCTTGTTTCATTTCTCACAAACATGACATCTCCTGAGTTATAGGAAAGTGAGAAACGAAACTGAATATGTGACCTGTTAACTGCCTTACATTCCATCTTTTGTTCAGGCTGGGGATGTGGGGCAGGATTGATCATCCTGACAGTTTTGGTTGTGGAGGAGAAAAAGGACCCAAAAAGCAGCTATGATATTGCAAGTTCTTTTGGGAGTTTTGTTTGGGTTCCTGGATTCGGACTGTCTGGAATGGAGTAGGAGGGAAAGACATGCTATCCTTCTCTCCATTCCAGGTATTGGGCAGGCACTCTGCTGCACCTGGCTAATACAAGTCAGTGATCATATAACCTTGGGGTCAGTGTAAGGAGTCTCTAAAGCTGGGGTCCATGCCTTTCCCATTCAGGCAGTGGCGGTGCGTCCATAGAGGGCGCAGGAGCGCCGCTCCCTCTAGCTCCTGCACCGCCACTGAATACAATACACAGATTCATGCATTGCATGAATCTATGTATTGTTGCTGCTGCCGACTATTCAGATGGACGGCCCCCTGGTGAGCGCTGGCCATCTGAATAGCGGCAGCTGGTGCCTATCAGAGCCAGCGGCAGGCTTTCCGATTACAGCCTGAGGTCTGTAATCGGCTTCCAAATAGTTAACCAGGGGACGCACGGGGTGTGCGTTCCCTGGCTAACACTGACAGGCGTCTCAGCTAACCAGGTTCACTGGTTCTGGTTACCAGTGGATGGCTGACCCTAGAAAAGTAAGTGCTGAGCGGGAGGGCAATCTGGCAGCATTTTACAGGGCACAGTGGCGACAGTTGATGGGCGCAGTGGCGACAATTGATGGGCACAGTGGTGACAATTGATGGGCACAGTGGTGACAATTGATGGGCACAGTGGCTGCGTTTGATGACATGGCACAGTGGCTGCATTTGATGGCATGGCACAGTGGCATAAATTGATGGCACAGTGGCTGCATTTGATAGCATGGCACAGTGGCGTCAATTGATGGCACAGTGGCGACAATTGATGGCATGGCACAGTGGCTGCATTTGATGGCATGGCACAGTGGCGACAATTGATGGGCAGAGTTGCTGCGTTTGGGCACAGTGGCTGCGTTTGATGGGCACAGTGAGGCTGCATTTGTTTTGCTTTTTTTTTTTTCATTGTTTGCGCCTCCCCAAAAATTTTGAGCACCAGCCGCCACTGCATTCAGGCTGTTGTACGGTGCTTGGTAGAAGGATGCTATTGTTTGGAGTCATCCTTTGAGCATCTATTAAAGTGGTAATAAAACTTAATCATGAAATATGAACAAAGAACATAACTCTTTAGTGTGTCTCAATGAAGAGCACTATGTGTCATTTCTGTCGTTCTCTCTCTCTGCTATCAGTATTAATCACTTCTCACAAGTTTTCCTGACACCAAGAGAAAAATGGTGACTGGAGGGACCTCCAGCTGATTGACAGCCTTAGCTGCGTGAAGGGGGTGTGTCTCTTCCTTCTCATCAGCTCTCGGAGCTCTTCTCACTGAACTCTACAAAGTGTAATTTCAGCTCTTTCTTTTTTCTGAACTCTCTGAGAAGCTTTATAAATTCTGGACTTTAAACGGATGTAGAAAATGGAACACTGCAGATAAACAGGTGCAACCTATGTAGGAGAATTTGTTTAATCTCTGTGTATCACCTGAATCCAGTCACTACACTGGGTATATGTAAGGGTTTACATCCACTTTAATCATTATGAGTGCTTGTGACTATGTTAGAATATTATTCCAAATTCATAATTTGGCACTTATAGGTGTTATATTATATCCAAGGCAAGCTTGCAAAATATATTTGGATTCACGATTAATCATAATAAATATAGTATGAGTGAATGACTTTGATCAATTGATTTGATATAATTCTTTAGCTAAGAGTCAGTAATTCTAGATGTTTCTGTTATAACTAGTTAGAGAATGACGACATATAAGGTATCTGGTATCTTGGTATAGAATGTGATGGGGAGACAAAAAGAGGAATTATACATATTCGTTTAACCACTTGCAGACCACCCACTGTCGTTATACGGGGGCTCTTTGAAGTGGAATATCGTTGTTATGGCAGCAGCTATCTACTTTGATCCCATTATCCACTTCTTCAGCTGGCCATCCGCTTTAAGATAAAAGTGGTCTCAGTGGTGAGATCACATTCGTTGACGGGAGAGGGCCCCTCCCACCATGCTCCGGTGCCCTCCACTGCTTACCGGCGGAGGCGATTGGATCCTATCCCCTGCTTGGTATGGAGCTGTCAGGTCACCTGTGGCCAGGTGACAAGTGCACCCCGTTGGGGTCAGGGATGCACCACAGGGTAGTGAACCCTATTGCCGACTGCTGCGATTAGAGAGGAAACGTGAGCCCAAGATTCCCCAGGGCGCGGAGTCTAAGACCCAGCTTTGTGTTCACCAGAGCCTCTGGTGGTGAGGATGGCCTTCGCCGCAGCTGGATGCAGGTCGCAACCCCTGGGGTCCCCAAGGTCACGCTCCACAGGGAGAGAGGGGAAGCAGCAAGCAGGACAAGCGATAGTGATGGGTAAGCCGAAGTCAGGGCAACAGGCAGACAAGGGTAACCGAGGGATAGGCAAAAGGTCAGGATCACAGGCAAACAGGAAAAGTCAGGGACGAGCCAAAAACGGTACACAGGAAGATAATCGTAGACAGGAACTAAAGCTAACAACACAGTTGAACAGCAAAGCAGACTAGCAGTGCAGTGGTTAATATAGGCTACCCGTGATGGCCTAGGGTGGAGCCAAACAGGGAGGAAGGTGATAAGACAGTCAGGAGGGTCAGGCCTCTAATGAACACATGGAGATCAGGTAAGCTCCCAGACTTTATTGCATATCCATGACAGGAGCTGAGTGAGGGGAAGATGGCCCCCACCCGACTCCATACCATTGCAGGAGGTAAGCGACATCAAAACGTCACTTCTGCCCATAGCTCTTAAAGGGATGCCATGCTGGTAGAGGGGACAGCTGCAGGGGCTGACACGGCGAGGGTGCTTGATGCTTTTGCTGCCTGCCAGGAAGCCACCATGTCCTGCCAAACCACCCCCTGACTACCAGGATTGAGGAAGTGAAGGTAGACATCTCTCTGGTAAGGCAGGACTTCCAGAAACTGAGGGACAGGGTCAAGGACACATAAACTCGGCTGAGCACTGTGGAAGACTCCCCCGCCCCTACAGAATACTACAGACAGCATGCAAGTAAATAAATTGCTACAGAAGCAGGACAAAATGGAGAACTGGCTTAGAAGGAGTAATCTGAGATTTATCGGTTTGCCAGAGGGAGCAGACCCCCCTCATTCTTGGAGCAACTTCTGTACACCACATATGGTAAGGAGGCTTTTTCCCCCACGTTTGTTGTGGAATGGGCCCACCGCATGTCTGGGAGCCCACCCCGTTTGGGGCCCCACCGCACACTTTCATTTCAAAATTTCTTAAATATAGAGACTGTGACACTATATTGCTCTTGAGCAGAGAGAAGGGAAATATTCCCTATGGCAACAAGATGATCACGGTGTGCCCAGATTTTTCTGCTGAGGTCCAGCGCAGACGCAAACGTTTCACAGAAGCTAAAAGACGCCTCTATATTAAACACATCAAATATGCCATTCTTTTCCCTGCCCACCTCCGGGTGGAGGGCGACGACAGAGTTCACTTTTTTGATGATTCAGATGCAGCCATCTCCTGGCTTGAACACAGGAAAACCCAAGTGACCTTATTGCATATCTTTGTGTTTTCCTTAAATCCTTTACTTGACTAACCCTCTACTCTACAGCGTTGCATCTCTGATTATATGTCATCCCACTATTCATTTTATTTTAGTTTTTTGATGCTGCTAAACTGCTCTGTTTTCAATACCTCCAATTCCTTATGGATACAAGGTTTTGCTCCCCTGTTTGTTTGTTTTACCTCCAGGTGGATATGCGGAAATTGCATATCTGTCTTATCCACACAGTTGTATGTTTATATATATATATATTAATTTGGTACTTGCCTATACTCACCACTGGAGGTCACTGTTGCCTTACAATTGAACACCTCCATACTACTCAGCCTGTTTACAGGCACATCTAGAAACATTCCATTTTTCTCAGGGACAGGCCATTTTCTTCACCCCTTTTTTTATGGTGCTGGTCCAGAATGTAATTTTTTCCGGTGGAAGCAGATAAACAATTTGCCAGGATGCCCGCCTGGCTACGTGGGCTTTGTCCTATGTTGTGTTTCATTAAACAGCAAAGTTTTGCCCCCACCTGACTCTTTAAGTAACCTGTGTTTGTATTTCCTCCACAGATCAGACAATGTTTAACCTATGTTGGCAGTTTGGGTATAATGCCCGCACAAGTTGGGGACAGTGCAGGTCCGGGAGGGGGGATTTGCATTTTCTATTGGTTAGAGTCACAATGGTTCACTATGTACAGGTCGGAGACAAATGGTACAGAAAATACAGAATATTAGAGTATTATTCCTCTATACTATATACAAGATGTGATAAGGATGCCAAGAACACAAGAGCTTCATGATTTTCTCTGTTTGATCCATGGCCTCTTTGAAACTCCTCACCTGGAACGTCCGGGGTATGAACAATAAAATTAAGAGGTCAGCTATATTCTCCTCCCTTTAAAAACAGCGAAATGACATAATAGTCCTAGTTGAAACCCATATAGAAGGACGTCTACAGGTGGCGCTCAAATGCCCTTGGATAGGATGGGCATATCACTCCACCTATACCTTACCTAATAGCTAAATCCACTCATTTTGAGCTCCAGGGTTCAAAGGTTGATCCACTGGGTAGATATGTTTTTCTGCATGCAGTTATCTATGGGGAACCGATCTTGATATTGGCATTATATGCACCTCCACCCTTTAATGCTTCACTTCTGGAAAAGGTAACTGTTAGCGCAAACACAAAGTGCATAAGTAAATGGTGATATAGCAATGAGTCAGTTAAAAATAATAATAGTAACAGGCAGTTCAAGGGTTAAAAAGCAGATAATATGGCTGGTGGATGGCAGCAGCTGTCCTCATCGTGCGGACTCTGTAGTAAACAAAGGGTAGAGAAAAAAGAAGCGCCACCTAAGTGCAGTATTAAAAAATTATTTTAATGACACAAATATCAATCACACGTACAGGAAAGAAAGCAAAGGAAGGCTCATCTGTAAAAATCCTGTAGTCCTTGTCCTGGGTCCATGGGCTGCACAGATGTAGAAGATGCAGAGTCTGTTTTCGTCAGCCTTGTCCTGTGGCCATCAGGATGAGGCCTGGTCCAGCGTGGAACGCACATGACGTCACGGGAAGGGGGTCACACAGGAGAAGCAAGGGGCTGATTGGGCCCAATCCTGATAACATGGGTTCCAGAATGGTAGTCGCCTTGGATACCGCCAAGGTATTCAACTCTGTTGAGTGGACCTGCCTAGAGAGATTTGGTTTGGGACCCAAATTCATTAAATGGGTGCAAATGTATCAGAACCCAGCGGCTAAAATGATAGCCAACGAGTGGACTTCTGAACAGTTTCTCCTTACCAGAGGCATGCGACAGGGGTGCCCTTTGTCCCCCCTTTTGTATGCCCTCACAGCATAGTAGGGCTACATGTGGGACCCATAACAGAGAAGGTTAGCACATACACGGATGTCACCCTACTGTACATTGACGGATCTACAGATGCACTCTATACAGCATTGGCCATAATAGAACATTTTGGCTTCTTTTCACGCCCACCTTCCCCTACAGAGAATAGACTATTAATTATTTGGGCATACATATTGCTCAGGCACCTGACTATACTAAGCTAAATGTAAATGGATATAGAAAAACAATCTTTAATAAAGCATAGACACATGGTGTACAAAAGGACATAAGAGCTGTTTAAAAATCATACACATAGAAATACATAGTATATAATGTGAGCCCAAGTGTATCAACGCGTTTTTGGCCGTTAAGGCTTCTTCAAGACGCATTCAGGATTCGATAATTGCAAGAACGAGGAAAAGGATCTTACTATCTAAAATCAAAAATAACATATTTATAATTGAGAACATTTTTTTAAAAGCATTGTGCTGTCCAGTCAAAAACTTAGACATGCGTAGGCATGGAAACGGATAACATATATGTACCTTGCAAAAAAGTCAATACATATATAGCCTTTTTTTAGCCTATTTCCTACATTAATTGACAATATATAATCTAATGATTATTTATTATCAATTTTCAGCTGGTCTTTCTGACTCCATGTTGTAAGAATTGCTCTCTTTATGTGAGCCAATGCCTTTTCTTTTATTGGACAAATCTTCTTTAGCTATATGTTTGTTTCCATGCCTACGCATGTCTGAGTTTTCCCAGAAGGATTTGGCTTACATTTTGGCAAACTGTGTTGCTTTTTTATGTCTCTGTGTCGACAGATAGTTTGCGCTGACACTGATGCTCCCTGAGCCTACAGGACAGCTTGAATTTCTTTGGAACTTGTTTGGGGCTGCTTATCCACCATCTGGACTATCCTGCATTGCAACCTTTCATCAATTGTTCTCTTCCGTCCACGCCCAGAGAGATTAGCTACAATGGGTTGCAAACTTCTTGATAATGTTGCTGTCAGGGGATGCCTACGCAGGCATCTGAGTACTGGGTAACAGGTCAGTGGGCTGCACTAACGGAAATAGGCACCAAGATAGTGAAAAATATATGTTTATTAAAGGTTAAGCACACGTGCAAAACAATCATAGAAAACCCCCAAGACAAGCAAGCATGACACAGCAAACTATAAACCACCAGAACTAGTGAATGAATATATACCAGAAATCAGAGCGTAACTAGCAGGTAATGCAGGGATGAGACACAAGCAAGCCCAATGTTCAAGCCGGGGGTCCAGGATAGGAGAGAGCAGCAAAGTCCAAAAGTACAAGCCGGGGTCAATAAGCGACAAAGGGAAGAACCAGAGTTCAGGGCAGGGAGCAAATCGGGAACAGGTTGGCTACAGCTATCAGATCAGGCAGGGAACAGGCTGACAAGCAAAATACTGAAGCACTGACCTGTAGTGAAGGGCGGGATTATATACCTGTAGCAGTTCACCTTAATTGAGAGGAGTCATTCCATGGGAGACACCCGCTGGTGGACACCAGAACTGCACCCCTGTTACTGGGAGAAACAGTGCCACCAGCAGGTGACCAAAGCCATGACACAGATCATGACAGTTGCGCACTGTGGACAAAGGCAAATCTAGATCTCTGGAGATGGACTTGTAACCTTGAGATTGTTGATATTTTTCTCCAATTTTGGTTCTCAAGTCCTTTAGACAGTTTTCTTCTCCTCTTTCTGTTGTCCATGCTTAGTGTGGCACACACAGACACACAATGCAAAGACTAAGTGGACTTCTCTCCTTTGTATCTGCTTTCAGATGTGATTTTTATATTGCCCCAGGTGAGTTTAAAGGAGCATCACATGCTTGAAACAATCTTATTTATCCACAATTTTGAAAGGGTGCCAAGAATTTTGACCAGCCCATTTTTGGAGTTTTGTGTGACATTATGTCCAATTTCCTTTTTTTCCTCCCTTTTTTTGTTTTGTTCCAATACACACAAAAGGAAAAAAACTTGTGTATAGCAAAACATGTGTTGCTGCTGCAATACTTTTCTGTGAGAAATACTTGATTTTCTGGAAAAATGTATGGGGTGCCAACAATTTCGGCCATGACTGTATATGTACAATGAATGTATACAGGTTAATACAGATTGACAAATCCAGATTTACTGTGCACAAATTACGGAAAAAGATAAATAATGTGTTTAAAGTTAGAATATTTGAATGATTATTATTTTACCTGCCAAAAATGTGTGTACACAAAATCAGACAGAGGCTAACAATGTACAGAACACAGGAATATATGAAAATGTGTCCCAAGATTCTTATAGTTGAAAGTCTTATAAAAGACTTTCCTGTTTATTATTTTGAGGAAAACATGTTTTCTAATTGGGATTTATTTGAGATGTATTTGGATCGTTTTAATCTGTCAAATGATCAACGCAATTGCATATTTCAGCCGTGGGTACCTGTCAATTTTGCTAAACGAATTAATTCACTTGTTATTGATGACAAAGCTCAGGAGAGACAATGACGCGACAGACAGACTGCGACAATTGCCGCTATGTATGACCGGTGAAGAACTGACCATAGAAATGTTAGACCTATTACAGACTACTGCAGAAGAAAACCCCTTTAAGTTTAAAATCAAATTCTGCAAGGAATATGAAATTATATTTGGAGTAGACAATGACGATGACCCAGGTTTGAAAATCGCTTTCATAAAAAAGTTTAAATACCTTGCTCCAACTTATTTTATTTAGCTGCAGCACAGGAACGACAAAATTTAAATGATGTAGTAAGCTTCATTGATAAAATTAGGAGAAAATTTAAGCAATGCAATCTCACACAATGTGACAAATAGTCAGGCTACAGACATGTCAGAAACTACAGGTCTCAGCAAAAATGACGACAACAGATGCAGATAAGTGAGGCAAGGAAAGTCTATCACGTGTCTTTACTGTCATAGATTTGGCCATATAAGGAAATATTGCTGTAAATTTAAGAGACTCACAAATAAAAACTAAAGGTATGGAGAATGACAAATCAGCTTTTGTACAACCTGCTTTTTTTATGTCAAGATAAAAGTTTGACCAACTTCATTGACTTAAGGCAATTCAAACAGATCAGTAATTTGACTGTTGACAGCAGGGAGTCCATTCCTCTACCATTACAATATGTTGCACCAATTATATTGGTTGAGAATGGTAGAAGGTTTGCTGAATGGTAAAAATATGAATTGTCTCATTGACAGTGGATCTGAGATTAGCCCTACCAGAGAAAACATATCTGTGAAACCCAATTCTCCTATGTGTAATATAGTGGGTTTTAATAATATGGTTATTTCCACTGCTAGATAGGTATATAATGTAACATTTTAAGTATCTGGACTAGTGAAAACTAATATTGACATTTTGGTCTGTCACGATGCAGAGAATATACTTGGCATTGATGTAATCGATAAACAAAAGTGGGTGTTTGATTTGGCTAATAAAAGTATTTGGAAGGATCCATCTAGGCCCAAATTAGTGCTTATTGATCCCTCAGTATACAGTAATGTTGGTTCAATAACCAATATGTCTACAGAACAAAAATGGCCTGATACTGATGGTAATTGTGCTTTAAAGGAAATGGTACCTTTTCCAAGTTTGTGTTAAAAAATTACAACTTTGAAAAATACCGAACTGAATATTGAGGGAAAAGATCCAGAACTCTTTAATCAGTATGAAGTACCACTAGAATCAATTGATCCACTTTCTGCCATTATTCAAGAATTTGTATAACTTGGAATTGTAAAGAAAGCACAATCGGTGGTAAATAACTGTATTTGGCCTATCAAAATAACTGATAATTCGTATTCTTTATCAGTTAACTTGTACTCACTTTTGTGAGAAATACTGTATGTTTGCAAAATGTCACCATGAAATAAAGTGTTTGTTCACCAATGCCAAAGGTCTGCCAAGTAAAATAGGTGAGTTGGAAGCTTTGGTGCACGAGGAGAACTAAGATGTAATTGGTATTGCAGAATCTTGGCTTCATTCTTCTCATGACTGGGCTATTATTATTCCTGGCTATGCTCTCTTTTGGAAAGACATGGTAAAACTGAGGGGTGGTGGTCTCTGTGAGAAGTGATCTCAAAGTGAGTGTGAAAGAGGACTTAGTTGATGTCTGAAGCATTATAGGTGGAATTGTACATATGGGTGCATACTACAAAGGTTATCATTGGAGTTTGTTATAGACCTTCCAGTGTTAATGACAAGGTGGAGAATCGTCTCCTTGCACAGATGGAAAGGGCTGCAATAACTGATAATAATGGGGGATTTTAACTACCTGGAAATTCACTGAAGTAATGGCACTGCTGGGACAGTTAACGGGCCAAAATGTATAAACCTATTACAAGACATCTCTATGGTCGAGTTAATTGAGGCCCTGACTAGGAATGATGCTCTGCTGGACCTGGTCATCTCAAACCATGCAGAGGTTAAAAAACACTTTTTAAGGACTGAACAACTCACAGCACTGCTTTTATCTGAGGATCTAAACTAAATGTTATGAAATATATTATCTTGGTCTCTAAACAGGATATTTCTCTAAACTTGTAAATTAAAGAGCCAGAACCTTTCCTAAGTGGAAATGTGGATTTAAAGCGGGATTCCACCCGCAATTATTTGTTTTAATGTCAGCAGCTACTAACACTGTAGCTGCTGACTTTTAATAAGGACACTTACCTCTTCTAGTCACCTGCGATGTCGGTCCCCCGACAGCGATCACTCGGTCCTGTCGCCTCCATCCTAAGGGAAACAGGCAGTGAAGCCTTACGGCTTCACTGCCCGTTTCCTACTGCGCATGTGCGACTCGCGCGGAGCTTTGTGAATGGACGGCTGTCTCCTGGGATTCACACAGTTCCCAGAAGGCAGCGTGCCCCATTCACCAGAAGACACTGCGATGGAGGACGAGGCAGAAGAACCACCGTGGTGGCGGAAGAGGCAGAAGAGCTGCTTCTGCATAGCAACCGCCCTTTCAGGTGAGTATAAAAAAATAAATTCAATTTTTTTTCTATTTATTTTTAGATTTATTTGGGGGGGGGGAGGGTGTAACTCCACTTTAATAATGGGGTTGCCTTCACCCTGTGAACAGAGTGGATCCTTCCTGGGAACATATCCAAAAATCTAAACAAAGTTGTGCTCATAAGTTTACATACCCTGGCCGAATTTATGATTTCTTGGGCATTTTTCATAAAATATGATTGATAAAACAAAAAAATTCTTTCACTCATGGTTAGTGTTTGGCTGAAGCCATTTATTATCAATCAACTGTGTTTACTATTTTTAATTCATAATCACAACATAAACTAACCAAATGACCCTGATCAAAAGTTTACATACCCCAGTTCTTAATACCGTGTATTGCCCCCTTTAACCACTTGACCACCAGGCACGTAAACCCACTTAATAACCAGACCATTTTTCAGCTTTCGGTGCTCTCACAATTTGAATGACAATTACTCAGGGCTGGCGCTACCACTAGGCGGATTAGGCAGCCGCCTAGAGCGCACTGCCGCCTAGGGCGCAGCCATGGCATGTCACCTACTCATCCCCGCTGGATGTAACCTCTGGAGCTGCTGTCCCTGTGCGGTGTGTACTGGAGTTCCGGAGGAGAGGGAATGTCTGCTGCCGGGGATAGTGCAGGGGCGCGGGGAGGGAACTATCACATCCACATGCAGCACACTGACAGGTCCCTCCCCGGCTCCTACAGCGGCAGAGTTGTTTGGCGGTTCAGGGCTCTGATGCCGAGGAGCTGGGCCGCCTCCTTCATGGTTGGGACTCGTGAGGGGGTGTGGCCAGCAAGGGATGATCCCGCCTTTCACTGGGGGACGGAGAGCGGAGTGGGCGGCCTCAGGAATGATAGCAGGTCTTTCTGGGCAGAGCAGCAGGTTAAAAAAAAGGTTCTAAAAATGCTGTTTTGTTTTCACCCACTCCTCTGCCCTTCTGTCACCCAGTCCTCTGCCCTTCTGTCACCCAGTCCTCTGCCCTTCTGTCACCCAGTCCTCTGCCCTTCTGTCACCCAGTCCTCTGCCCTGCTGTCACCCAGTCCTCTCCCATGCTGTCACCCAGTCCTCTCCCATGCTGTCACCCAGTCCTCTCCCATGCTGTCACCCAGTCTTCCGCCAAACTGTCACCCAGCCCTCTGCTGTCGCCCTGTCCCCTGCTGTCACCCAGTCCTCTCCTCTGCCCTGCTGTCACCCAGTCCTCTGCCCTTCTGTCACCCAGTCCTCTGCCCTGCTGTCACCCAGTCCTCTGCCCTGCTGTCACCCAGTCCTCTGCCCTGCTGTCACGCAGTCCTCTCCCATGCTGTCACCCAGTCCTCTCCCATGCTGTCACCCAGTCCTCTGCCCTGCTGTCATGCAGTTCTCTGTACTTCTGTCACACAGTCCTCAGCCATACTGTCACCCAGTCCTCTGCCCTGCTGTCACCCAGTACTCTCCCCTGCTGTCACTTCTGTCACCCAGTCCTCTGCCCCTGCTGTCACCCAGTCCTCTCCCCTGCTGTCACCCAGTCCTCTCCCCTGCTGTCACCCAGTACTCTCCCATGCTGTCACCCAGTCCTCTGCCCTGCTGTCACGCAGTTCTCTGTACTTCTGTCACACAGTCCTCAGCCATACTGTCACCCAGTCCTCTGCCCTGCTGTCACCCAGTCCTCTGCCCTGCTGTCACCCAGTCCTCTCCCATGCTGTCACCCAGTCCTCTCCCATGCTGTCACCCAGTCCTCCGCCAAACTGTCACCCAGCCCTCTGCTGTTGCCCTGTCCCCTGCTGTCACCCAGTCCTCTCCTCTGCCCTTCTGTCACGCAGTCCTCTGCCCTGCTGTCACCCAGTCCTCTGCCCTGCTGTCACCCAGTCCTCTGCCCTGCTGTCACCCAGTCCTCTGCCCTGCTGTCACCCAGTACTCTCCCCTGCTGTCACTTCTGTCACCCAGTCCTCTGCCCCTGCTGTCACCCAGTCCTCTCCCCTGCTGTCACCCAGTCCTCTCCCCTGCTGTCACGCAGTCCTCTCCCCTGCTGTCACCCAGTCCTCTCCCATGCTGTCACCCAGCCCTCTGCTGTCGGCCTGTCCCCTGCTGTCACCCAGTCCTCTCCTCTGCCCTGCTGACAATCGCTTACTGTTATTTTTTTTGTGACATTTTTATGAGCTCAGAACTTTGGTCTCTGTTGCATCTGCGTACTCTCCACCTCCAATGGGATCTCATCTGCACACTCTCCACATCCACCTGTAATTATGGCATCAGCTTACGTCAGTAACAAGGCTTGTGATTGGAGGAAACCTTTTTGACAAGGTATGGGCAGCTACGCACCTGCACGGCTCTCTCCTTGGTTGACTGTCTGTGTATAAGACACCCCTCGATTTTCTGTCTAATAATTTTAGAAAAAAAGTAGTGTCTTATACACAGGTATTGATCGATACCGCCAGAGAAATGTGTCGGCAAAGTCCAGTTGCAGGGGCCTTTAAGGATGATCATGATATGGTGTTTGTCTTGTTGTCGAAAACCTGAAGACAAGATCTGTAGTGATGAGAAGAGCCTCCAGCCATTGATCAACCAGCCAGGATCACAGCTTTTCGCCAGTAGAAACTGTGGTGTGGCACTGGATCTAAGAGTCAAACCTACTCAATCGGACCGCTAAACACCAGAAGTGGCTGTTGGATGCCTTACCTAGCGCTAGCCTATGCAAATTGAGCCCTGAGCTAAAACTAGACCAGACCAGAAGGGACAGGGTTAATGTTAACCACTTCCCGCCCGGCCTATGGCCGATTTACGTCCGGGAAGTGGTTATGAAATCCTGACAGGACGTTCTAGAACGTCCTGCAGGATTTCATGCCGCGCGCGCCCATGGGGGCGCGCATCGCGGCGATCGGTGATGCGGGGTGTCAGTCTGACACCCTGCATCTCCGATCTCGGTAAAGAGCCTCCGGCGGAGACTCTTTACCACGTGATCAGCCGTGTCCAACCACGGCTGATCACGATGTAAACAGGAAGAGCCGTCGATGGCTCTTCCTCACTCGCGTCTGACAGACGCGAGTAGAGGATAGCCGATCGGCGGCTCTCCTGACAGGGGGGGTTAGCGCTGATTGTTTATAAGCGCAGCCCCCCCTCGGATCGCCACACTGCCCACCCTGGAGCACCAGGGTGGGCAAAAAAAAAAAAAAAATGACAGAAAAAAAAAAAAAAAAGTCTAAAAATAAAATTAAAAAAAAGCATAAAGAAAAAAGATGCCAGTCAGTGCCCACAAATGGTCACTGACTGGCAACCTGGCAAAAATCAGTGCTGCCACCCCAGTGTCCATCAGCGCCACCCCAGTGTCCATCAGCGCCACCCCAGTGTCCATCAGTGCCACCCCAGTGTCCATCAGTGCCACCCCACAGTGCCCATCCATGCCCAGTGCCCACCTATCAGTGCCCATCTGTGCCACCCATAAGTATCCATCAGTGCCGCCCATGAGTGCCCATCTGTGCCGCCTATGAGTGCCCAGTGCCGCCTATGTGTGCCCATCAGTGCCGCCTATGTGTGCCCATCAGTGCCGCCTATGTGTGCCCATCAGTGCCGCCTATGTGTGCCCATCAGTGCCGCCTATGTGTGCCCATCAGTGCCGCCTATGTGTGCCCATCAGTGCCGCCTATGTGTGCCCATCAGTGCCGCCTATGTGTGCCCATCAGTGCCGCATACCAGCGCCGCCAATCAGTGCCACCTCATCTGTGCCCGTCAGTACTACCTCATCGATGTCCATCAGTGCCATCTCATCGGTGCCCATTAGTGCCGCCATATCAGTGCCCGTAATTGAAAGAGAAAACTTATTTACAAAAAAATTAACAGAAAAAAATAAAAACGTAATTTTTTTTCCAAATTTTCAGCCTTTTTTTTAGTTGTTGCGCAAAAAAAAAAAAATCGCAGAGGTGATCGAATACCACCAAAAGAAAGCTCTATTTGTGGGGAAAAAAGGACGCCAATTTTGTTTGGGTACAGTGTAGCATGACCGCGCAATTGCCATTCAAAGTGCAAATTGGCTTGGGCGGGAAGCTGCGTAAGTACCTGGTATGGAAGTGGTTAATAACCGGAGCTGCACAGAAACTCCATTGCAATAAACAGGTTGACCTACTAACCTACAGCAAGGTGACCACTACACACGCACACTATATCACTGACTGAGCTATAATGCATGTGAGATAACACAGGAACAGATATACTTCTGTCACCAGTCAATAAATATATACACCCAGAAGCTAAACACAATAGTAAAATATTAACATAGAAACACTTGCCCAATAGCCCCTGCTTTTGGTCTGGAATAGCAACAGTTTCCCCATGGGGACATGTGGTCTCCACACCCATTTCTCTCTCCACTTCTTCCTGCTAGGTCTCCAAGGCAGCCACCCAGAGACGGGACGTGCTAATACATAATTATACAAAGCTAGGATGGTTACATCTAATATAATTTAATTGCATGCAAATTATTGTTACAGTATGCAAGTTAGCCATTTGTGAGGTGTTTTGACCTCACAAAAACCATCACATTGACTTTTGCTCTTTCATATAACACAATGGTCCTCAAACTTTGCTGGTTGGTAAATATTGGCTCCCACCATGATGATGCCCTTCAAGATAAACTTTATTTTTTTGTAATCAAACTTTTATTGGAGTTTGCAATACAAAGCATACAGTAAAAAAAAAAATAAGCAGTGTTGTCCCAGCCATGACGTGTTTCTTTTTTTTCTGGCCACAATTCGTTCCCAATTAGTCTGTTGTACGGTTAACTTGCCCTTTGTTTAAAAATTTTAGGGACACCTGATATAACATAATGCTTTAAGATGGCCGTAACCATGAGTTTCAGTGAGATGTTTGTTTAATAAAAAAAGCCATGTAATGTGGCCAAGTGGCCAAGAAAAAAATATGTTTTAACAATAAAAAGTAGGGATTCCACTTCTAAACAACATTGTTGTTTGTGAAGTGAATGAGGAAAACCTTTTTCAGGAGATAGGACAAATTATGTTGAAATAACTACCAGGTCAATAAACTGAATATAGTATGTCCAAACCTAACTTGGTTAAATGGGCTTCCGTTATATTTTTTTTTTTTTCATTGCTGGTGTTTCACACCCAAAAGAAAACACTGGATTTTTGTGTTCCCGGTAAAATCATTTTATTGAAGTTCATGAAGGGACAGAGGATTGGATGAATCTGAGACCACTGGGTTATACTGCTACCTTTAGGAAGATGTAGACACTGGCAAACAAAAAAGTCACTGTTCAGCCAAGCATATCCTCAGCCATGAAGCTTCAGTTCAGAAACGAGACCTGTGTCCCTTAATAAACTCCAAGAAAATGATCTTATGGTGATTACAAAAATCCTGTTTTCCTAATCGTTTATTAAGGGACACAGGATTAAGTCTGAAACCATTGAGTTGACCCAAAGAAGTACAGCTAATGTATAAGCGATACGGCTAACAGCCCAAATGAAAAAACAAAGTAAACACTAGGGGCTGTCTGCAGCTTAAAAGGCTGCCATAGGACCTTACAGACAAACCTTGCATCAACAGATGTTTGAGAATGTACCTGGTAAAACTTTTGAAGAGAAGACTCGGTAGTGGGCTTGCAAATCTGGGAAATAGTTGCTTGATGACGAAAAACCTAGGAAGCACTTAACTGATCTAGTAGATTGCACCTTGACTGGAAAAGTTTGTCAATCGTATATATAGAGACCTATAAAGTGGAGCAAGAAGCAGTTTGCCTTTTCCAGGGACCCTCAAGAAGGAAACAAAGAGACTAAAGGAAACTGTAGCTGAGAGGTGCACACAAATAGATTGTACCATATCCAAGCAATGGATGGTTATGACAGAAAGATAAATGTACAATATCCTGATTAATCACTTGCCAGCCGCCCACAGTACATTTACTGCAGGCAAGGGGCATGTACAAGCAAAGCGACTTACCCATATGTTCAGACATATGGGAAAGCTGCGCCCCACATGATCACTGCTTCAACAAAGCTGTTATGAATCAATCTGAGCAGTCTCACTCACAGGATTTTCCGGCTGAAAAGAGCCCTGCCTCCAGGACCCTCGGTGGATCAGCTGCCCTCTGGATTGTGTTTCCACTCTGTGGGCCGCACCTCCATAGCAATGCCACTGACGTGGTGCATTGGCAGCCCATTTAAATATTATTGGGCTGACTTGCCTCAGTGCATGTTAATGCTTGTGTGGAAGTGTCACAAATTTGTGAGCTGATTTTGAAAGGAGGAGGACAAGTTTCTGTTGGACCTACAGAAAATCTTAAGATTCCAGCCTGTCCGTACACAGATATTCTGGGGCAGATCCACGTACATCGGCACATATATAGGCCGGCGTAGCGCATCTCATTTACGTTATGCCGGCTCAACTTAGAGAGGCAAGTACCGTATCCTCAGAGTATTTGCTCCCGACGATGCACGGCGCAACGTAAATTCCTAGGCCGGCGTAATTGAAAGTAGGAAGGAAGTGGGCGTGTTCCATTGAAATGCGCCATAACCCAAATGAAGGGCCGAACGGACGGCGCATGCGCCGTGACGCTGACTATGTTCAGCGCCTCTCTGCGCATGCTCAGAACTCGGCCCGGCATAATCAGTGAGATACGAACTAGGCCCGGCGTAATTAGTGAGATACGCCCAGGGCATAAATACTCCCAGACATGCGCCCGTCCAGTGCAAAAGTACATCCGCTTGTTTCCCCCCCTGAAGCAAGGTACTTTTGTTCTTTTGTTTGTAGCTGTTAGATTTAGAGCCATGTCTGCTCCAGCAGCTCCGAAGAAGAGAAAGCTCAATTTTACCCGACAGGAGAAGGCGATCATTATCAGGGCCATGGCCCAGTATGATGGGTATCTTCATGGGGCAGAGAGTGCCAATACCACCCAGGCCAGGAGGAAGGAGATCCTGGCACAGATTGCCACTGGTGTCAATGCATTGGGGAGTGAGACCAGGAGCCCCAATGACATTTTAAAAAAGATTAACGATCTGCGGCGCCTGGTCAAAGGTAAGCTGGCCAGGATGTCCACTCATGCTAGGGGCACTGGAGGGGGACCAGCAACTACCGAGATGCTCACTCCTGAGGAGCAGGTGGTTGCCCAGTGTCTCCACAGGCATCAAGTGGAGGGAGTTGCTGGCTTTGACTCCATTGAGGAGGCCTTGAGGACAGGTAAGTGTGTTTTATCTCCTATCTGGTGTGTAGCATTTGTGGGGGTGGAGGGGAACATGTGACAAGTGTGTGGATCCTCCAACATGTGAATGTTTTGTGTCATCCACAGATGTGCAGGAGGGTGCTGGGCCATCTGGCCAGTCCACACCATCCCCTGGACATCAGTCTGAGTCAGACCACCTGGCAAGCCCGGAGTCCTCAGTGGAAGGGAGTGGCCACACCTCTCCTCAGGAGGTGGTTGAGGAGGAGGAGGTGATGAGTGGGAATGAGGTGAGGCTCCATTTGGAGGAGTCTTCCCCTGTGGCTGGCACCAGTCAGTCCTCCATCAGGGGTAGCCCCTCCCACTCCTCCCCCAACAGGGCTTCCCCCCCAAGGGTCTCCCCTTCTCCAAGGCCCCAAGCCACATTAGGACCCAGGAAAACAAGGGGGTGGCAGACGTTCTGCCTGAACACCTCAGGAGGGACCAGACCCGCCATCTGGGTGAGGTTGTCCTGAGTATGGACCGCATGGCCTCCCTAAAGGAAGCTGTGCAGGGTAAAAAGGAAAGGTGAAGGGGTCTGTCTCTATGTGAGAAGTGACCTCAAAGCAAGCGTGAAAGAGAACCTGGTTGATGGAGAGTGTGATGAGGCTGAAGCATTATGGGTGGAACTGCATACAGATGTGCGTAGTTCAAAATTAATCATTGGAGTTTGTTATAAACCACCCAATGTTAATGAGGAGGTGGAGACTCAGCTCCTTGCACAGCTGGAAAGGGCTGCAAGGGCTGGGACGGTGATAATAATGGGGGATTTTAACTACCCAGAAATTGACTGGATTAATGGCACTTCTGGGACAGTTAAAGGACAAAAATTTAAAAACCTATTGCAGGACAATTTTATGGTGCAGTTTATTGAGGCCCCAACTAGGAATGATGCTCTGTTGGACCTGATAATCTCAAACCTTGCAGAGCTTATTACTAATGTTCAGATAAAGGAACACCTGGGTAGCAGTGATCAGAACATGATTTCATTTAATGTTAACTATAAGCAAGAAATACATACAGGAAATATTAAAACACTAAATTTTAAGAGCGCAAATTTTCCAAGGATGAGGGCTGCTCTCCAGGACTTGGACTGGGAGGGACTATTGGCACAGATGAACACAGAACAGAAATGGGAATTCTTCAAAAAGACTGTGTGGAACCTCACTGCAAAGTATGTTCCCATGGGCAATAAGTTTAAAAGGCTAAAAATAAAACCTATGTGGCTCACGGTCAAAGTTAAAAAAGCTATAAACAATAAGAAAGTAGCTTTGAAAAAATATAAAAATGAAGGAACACTAGTGTTGTTTAAATGTTACAAAGAATATAACAGGATATGTAAAAAGGAAATCAAGGATGCAAAAATTCAAAACGAACGACAGATTGCAAAAGATAGTAGGACAAACCCCAACAAATTATTTAAATATATTAATAGTAAAAAGGTGAAGTCTGAGCATGTAGGCCCCTTACAAAATAATCTAGAGTGGGTGACTGGGGACAAAGAGAAGGCAAATTTATTAAATGCTTTCTTCAGCTCCGTGTATACAATGGAGCATGGGGGAGCTCATGTCCAAAATGGGGGTGGGAGTGACACAGCCCCAAATCCACAATGGCTCAAAAGTGATATGGTCCAGAAATATTTAGACAGAATAAAGGTGGATAAAGCACCTGGACCTGATGGCATCCATCCACGGATCCTAGGTGAGTTGAGCTCTGTCATTTCAAAGCCACTGTATCTAATATTTAGGGACTCATTAAAGACAGGAATAGTACCACTGGATTGGCGCAGGGCCAATGTGGTGCCCATATTTAAAAAGGGAACAAAGTCTTTACCAAGTAACTATAGACCTGTTAGTTTAACTTCTATAGTTGGGAAGATACTGGAACGTTTAATAAAAGACCACATGGATGAGTTCTTGCTGGAAAAAAACTATTTAAGCAGCAGACAACATGGATTCATGAAAGACAGAAGTTGTCAGACAAACCTGATTTCCTTTTATGAAGAGGTAAGTAAAACCTTGGACAGAGGCGTGGCTGTGGACGTGATATATTTGGATTTTGCAAAAGCGTTCGATACAGTTCCGCACACACGGCTCATGTGTAAGGTAAGGTCTACAGGATTGGATATATCAGTTTGTAAATGGATAGAAAACTGGCTGAAAGACAGAATTCAGAGAGTCGTGGTTAATGATTCTTACTCTGAATGGTCCAAGGTTATCAGTGGTGTACCCCAAGGTTCAGTGCTGGGACCCTTACTTTTCAATATATTTATAAATGATATTGGGTCTGAGATCAAAAGTAACATTTCTGTCTTTGCAGATGACACCAAGCTATGCAGTGGAATAACGTCCTTGCAGGATGTCTCCAATTTACAAGCCGACCTCAATGCTCTGTCTAATTGGGCGACTAAGTGGCAGATGAGGTTTAATGTAGATAAATGTAAAGTTATGCACTTGGGGGCTAAGAATATGCATGCATCATACATACTAGGGGGACTACCACTGGGGGGATCTGTAGTGGAGAAGGATCTGGGGGCTTTAGTTGATCATAAGCTCAATAATGGCATGCAATGCCAAGCTGCGGTTTCCAAAGCGAGCAAAGTCCTTTCTTGTATTAAGAGAGGTATGGACTCCAGAGACAGAGATATAATTTTGCCCCTGTACAAATCATTAGTAAGACCTCATCTGGAATATGCAGTTCAGTTTTGGGCACCAGTTCTCAAAAAGGATATCGGAGAACTGGACAAAGTGCAGAGAAGGGCAACCAAACTGATAAGAGGCATGGAGGAGCTCAGCTATGAGGAAAGATTAGAAGAACTAAATTTATTCACTCTTGAGAAGAGGAGAATAAGGGGGATATGATCAACCTGTACAAATATATAAGAGGTCCATATAGTGAACTTGGTGTTGAGTTATTCACTTTACGGTCAACACTGAGGACAAGGGGGCACTCTTTACGTCTAGAGGAAAAGCAATTTCACAGGGTTTTTTCACAGTAAGAGCTGTGAAAATGTGGAACAGACTCCCTCCAGAGGTGGTTCTGGCCAGCTCAGTAGATTGCTTTAAGAAAGGCCTGGATTCTTTCCTAAATGTACAGAATATAACGGAGTACTAAGATTTGTAGGTAATGTTGATCCAGGGTAAATCCAATTGCCTCTCGGGGGATCAGGAAGGAATTTTTTCCCCTGCTGTAGCAAATTGGATCATGCTCTGCTGGGGTTTTTTGCCTTCCTCTGGATCAACTGTGGGTATGGAGTTGGGTGTATAGGATTGTACTGTGTTTTTTATTTTGTTTTTTTATTTTTTGTGGTTGAACTGGATGGACTTGTGTCTTTTTTCAACCTGACTAACTATAACTATGTTGGCTGCAATTCCTCAGCTGTGGTCACCTGCCTGGTTGATCTGCAGGCCACCACAGCAGGCGTGGGTGAGGAGGTCTACGCCCTGACAGAGGCTGTCAGGGCCAACACTGCAGCCATCCAGGCGGGGGTGAGGCTGCAGGAGGACACAAATGCGGTCCTCACCCGCATCGCCCTGGCATTGGAGGGCAGGCCGCCAGGCGTGCAGAGACCAGGGGATGCTCCTCCTGATCCCCCCCTCCCATGAGGACCCGGGGCCGCGGCAGGCGTGGGGCACGGCAGCGCCGTTAATATTTTTTCATTTTTTTTCTGTTCGACTCAGGTTATGAGTGTTTTATGTTTATTTTTGGATTATACTCGGGTTAGGAGGTTTTTTTTTTGGTAGCCCAAGCACACGGTTAGTAGTGCAGGCTACAGTGTGACTGGTGTTTGAATGTGGGGGTGACATTTCTGCCGGAAAAGGGGTGTCATCCTCGGTCGTTGGGGAGAAGTGATCCCCACGACCAGGGAGAAGTGATCCCCAGGTCCGTGTGAATGGTGTATGAATGTACAGCAACATAATTGGAGCCTTGCCGTGGCGTTGCTGCTCCCAAGTCCTGAATGATGGACTTGGGCTAATCCAATTTGATGAGGATGTGGGGTGTGTGTGCTAGGGACCACAGTGGTGTGCATGGCAAAACAATGGTGCGTCCAGCGTATATTTGCGCCCACGATGCGCCGGCGCAGAAAAATGACATTGGTCGGAAAAACCTATTTTTCAGGCGTATCTCGTTTTGTGGATACGGCGAATAGTTACACTGGCGCGCATTTCGAGATACGCCAGCGTAAGTGCTTTGTGGATCTGCCCCTCTGTCTTTATATTCTCCAGTATGTGAGCTAGTAAAAAAATTAAATAAAATATTTGACTTTTACTAACTCATCGGTAGAGTTGGGCGAATAGTTTGGGCCAAGCTAGCGTTCAGCCCGAACATCGCCTGTTTGCCCGTTTGGCGAACACCTGAATTTGCATTCTAAGCTTTGCCCAAAACTGGGGCGCAGTGAATAGCTGGTTAAGGAGCAGGTCTTGGAAGCCGGCCGCAGCATCCTTAACCCTAGGTTCAAATCTTTTTGCAGCTGGTGCATTTTTGGAAAGGGTCGAGGACCTTTTTTCTCAATTTTGCATGTAATAAACCTCAATGGAATCGCACCAGAAAAGCAAAGTTGTCTTTGTGATGCGATTTTTTTATGTGTTTTGGGAACTTTCCTTAGATAAATTAGCTCTCATTAATACATTGATATTGATTTAAAGCAGCTGTGCAAAGTAAAGGAAATCTGAAAACATGGCCCGTTGGGGGTACTTGAGGACTGAGGTTTGCGAACCACTGCAGTAAAACATGCACTTTATAGTACATTACCAGAACATACATCTAAATCCAGCCTTTCTGATGGCCAGCCATCTCTAAATTATTAGGTAGAATTATTGTCTTTTTTGCATGCAGTGAATGGACTTATTGTATGCTAGTTTGGGAAGAAACCAGCAACTGTGGCTGCAATCACTAATAATGTGTGTGTGTGTGTGTGTATAATATATATATATATATATATATATATATATATATATGTTTAGTTGCAAGCCTAAAACTTTGATTTGAATCCTATCTCATTGCCCCCCCCCCTCCTTGTGGTCCCTCCATCTGTAATTTTTCTAATCTTACCAGTTTCAGGCATCTTCAGCAGTGGCGGCTGGTGCTCAAAATTTTTGGGGGGCGCAAACGAAAAAAACTATTGCAGCCTCACTGTGCCCATCAAATGCAGACACTGGGTCCATCAAATGAAGCCACTGTGCCATCAATTGTCACCACTGTGCCATGCCATCAAACGCAGCCACTGTGCCATCAATTGTCACCACTGTGCCATGCCATCAAACGCAGCCACTGTGCCCATCAACTGTCTCCACTGTGCCAATTGTCGCCACTGTGCCCTTTAATTGTCGCCAATGTGCCAATTGATGCTACTTTGCCCTTTAATTGTCGCCACTTTGCCCTTTAATTGTCGCCACTGTGCCCATTGTCGCCGCTGTGCCCTGTAAAATGCCCCTCCCCCCGCCCGGCACTTACCTTTTTGGGGGTCAGCCATCCTCCTTACACGTCCCTCGATGTCTTCTCCCGCCCTCGATGACACTTCAGCCAATCAGAACCCATGAACCTGATTGGCTGAGACGCCTGTCAGTCTTATCCAAGGAACGCTCTACAGTACCTCCCTTAGATAAGTTTCCGGAAGCCGACTACTGCCTGAGGGCTGTACTCGGAAAGCCGCTGGCTCTGATAGGCACTTCCACACAGCCAACCAGCTGCCGTTATTCAGGTGGCCGGCGCTCACCATCCGGCCATCTGAATAGTCGGCGGCAGCGGCAACAATATCATAGATTCATGCAATGCATGAATCTATGTTATTGTAATCAGTAGCGGTGCGAGAGCCAGAGGGGCGGCACTCCGGCGCCCTCTATAGACGCACTGCCACTGGTCTTCAGTCCAGGCAAGGCACGTGACCGCTCAAGGTTCTCTGCCTGTTGGTCTCTTCTCTGCCTGAGTGGTACTCACTGATGCAGAGAGTGTGCTGATATCTGCAGCAGTACAGTATGAATAAAGGGTGCCATTGTGATACCCTAAAAAACTGACAGGCGGACCTGAACGGTGCGACTTGTCATGAAACTTGGGACTGCAAAGTCGCATGACAAGTCATACGCCATGATTTCCAATGAGTACCTTTCATATCTATGTGACTTCAAAGTAGTCCCTGCACTACTTTGGTCTGACTTTGATGCGACTTGAGGTCCATAGACCTCAAGATTACACAGGCATTTCTTTAAGTCGCACAACTTTCGGGTCATACAAGTGTGAAAGGGGCCTAATGGTTACATATGCTCTATATCAAATCAGAATGCTGGTTGATTACACACCCATCATTCCAAGGTAAAGATTGGTCCTATAGCTGTGGTAGGTACAAGCTGTATGTTCTTTCAAGAACAAGTGTTTACCGGCCATCAATCTTTTTATCCAAAAGTTTTGGTGCGTCCCTGAAACCAGTTCAGGTCCGGTTTCAGTCTGAATTTTTGGCTGAATTGGGACCAGAAGAATTCCAGGACTCCTGTGCAATGTGCTCTGCAGCCATCCCGGAGCTGTGTGAACCGGCTCCATAGAGAACCGGCCACAGGCTCCTGACATGCGAATTGGATGTGGAGAAAACCACATCCAATTCGCAATAGTGTGAACCCAGCCTAAATCACATCTTTCAGAAAATGATGACACAACAAAGATTGTAATTGTTGAATCATTTATTGCATTTCATATAGCTTGATTTGTACATACATTGTGAAAATCACAGTGGGCCGGATTCAGAAAAGAGATACGCCGGCGTATCTCCTGATACGCCGTCGTATCTCTGAGTCCGGCCGTCGTATCTATGCGACTGATTCATAGAATCAGTTACGCATAGATCTCCCTAAGATCCGCCAGGTGTAAGTGACTTACACCGTCGGATCTTAGGCTGCAATTCCAGGCTGGCCGCTAGGTGGCGCTTCCGTATCTTTTACACGTCAAATATGCAAATGAGCATTTACGCCGATTCAGAAACGAACGACCGCCCGGCGCATTTTTTTTACGTCGTTTGCGTTCCGGCAGAAAGTTAGCCCTGCTATATGAGGGGTATGTCCGGCGTATCCTATGTTAAGTATGGCCGTAGTTCCCGCGCCGAGTTTTGAAATGTTTACGTTGTTTGCGTAAGTCGTTCGAATACGGCCGGACGTAATATACGTTAACGTTGAAACCAATGGCGTCCTTGCGACGTCATTTGGAGCAATGCACGCTGGGAAATTTAGCGGACGGCGCATGCGCAGTTCGTTCGGCGCGGGGACGTGCCTGATTTAAATTTTACACGCCCCCTAGCCGCGGAATTTAAATTCCGCCGGGGGATTTACGATACACCGCCGCAACTTTACAGGCAAGTGCTTTCTGAATTAAGCACTTGCCTCAAAAACTTGCGGCAGCGTAACGTAAATCAGATAGGTCAGCGGATCTAAAGATCCGCTGACCTATCTGAATCTGGCCCAGTATCTAGATAAGAAGATTGGTGTTTATGATGCATTGGTTGATTCCGATATAAACCGTATCATAGTGCCCCATGCCCTAACAAATTATTATCAAAAACCCAGCAATGTAAATAGTAAACCTGATTTTATTTTATTTTTTCTTTCACAAAAAGATTGGATAATAATGGAAGTAGGTTGGATGAAATGGTATAGAAGAACTCTGATCAAAATATTGTAGTTTTAAGTATCTTTTCCAATTCAGAGATGACAAGATGCAGACAGCACATTGAATGGTCAATTTTGTTTACCTAAAGAAACGTTTGGTTCTGTGTACTCCAAGTGCAGATCACAAAGTTAAAAAAAAAAAGAGCATAGGTCTAGTTTATTCAACTGCAATAAAAAAAAAAAAAAAAAAAATGAGTGCAGGGGAAAAGTATACCTTTTTGTGAAAATTTTTTTTTTTTCCAATTTGAAATGATATCTCCTGCAGTAGGAGAGAGAATGTGCAAAGTAACTTAAACATATGGCAAGTTTCCACAAAAAAAAAAAAACATCCCTTATCAGTATTAAATAGACCCTTAACCGATTTTGAACATTTACTAATTGAAGATCAAAAAGCGAGTAAAAGCTTTTCCAAAGACTATTACTTCCCTCAGGACCTATTAATGAATTGATATATATGAGAAAATGGGAAGAAGAGGAAGAGATTTCAATATTGCTGATAGAATGGGAGAAGGCAATGTTAATAAGACATAAAACATCAGTAGTAGTAAAACATCAAGAAAGAAACTATAACATTTTGATGAGGTGGTTTTGGAGTCCAGTAGCTCTGAACAAAATAAAGAGAATACAGAAACATGCTGGAGATAGGGGAACAATGGCACATATTTGGTATGTAGACTGGTGAGGAATTTTTGGAGCAGGATACTAAAAATATATAGTGTCAGGAGTAAGAGATTCAACCAAATATAAGGTTATAATATTATCTATAACATCAAGATCAATAAAAACTATAAAATCAGATATCTTTCATCATATGATAACAGCGGCCAGAACAATAATAGCCCATAGATGGAACAAGACATAAACCCCAACAATAATGGAATGGGTATGTAAATGAACGAAATACAACATATGGAAAGACAGATAAGGGATGAAGGGTTTGTAAAAAATCGAATGCCAAAAATGTGGCAACAATGAGATGAATTCCGGTCCTCAGTGAACTTAATAAAATATCTATAAAGGGGAACATAGGGGAAAACTCTTATTATTATTTTTTTTTTTGTGTTCGAATGTTCATATGAATGAATGAGAAATAAAGGAATTTTAAAGGGAGCCTAACAATCTGATAAGGGAAAGAATGAAGAGGAAAGTGAGAGCTATCAGTCCCCAAATATAAAATATGGTCAGTTGAATAGAATAACGTGTATAGATATTGAGAAAATTGTATGTGTATTGTGTAATAATGTTTAGAAAATCAATAAAAAGATCTTGAAAACAAAAAAAAATCCCTTGATCCCAGTGGGTTTAATGGTAAAAACAAACAAACTGACAGCTGCGTTTGGAGCCACTGTACGAACGCTCTGACATTAGTAGAGTGATCTTTCCCACTGAGCTATTGTGTTCTGACAGTGGAGCGCTCTCAGCCAATCTGGAGCCAGTCGGCTGCTGGTTTTCCGGCATGCTCATCCAACAGCAGCTGGCTTCTGTCAGACCGGCTGCCATACACAGGCTGATTACCCCCACTATTGGCCTGTGTGTACTAGGCTTTAGGGTCCATGCACACTGGCTTAAAAATCACTGCTTTTACAGGAGTTCTGCCTGTAGAAGCAGCTCAATATTATCCAATGTGTCCATGCATATTAGGCCGATGATAGGCATATTTTAAGCTCGGCGATTAGCCACAGCAAAAGACCTGTTTTTTCTGCCAAGGGTGTTTTTTTAAACCCAGTCTGTATGGAGCCTTAGGCTGAGAAGCTATGTATGCATACTGCTGCCCACTGTTTATTTAAGTTCTGTAGGCCCTGTGTGAGCCCAAGGAGGACTTTTAATTCTCAGTGGCTGCAAACCAAGGAGTTAAACCGGCCATAGATGAAGCAATTTTCTTTCCTGCAAGCACTGGTTGCAGGAAAAAAAGAATCTCTTGATTCTCCCATTAACATTGACTGTTTAGTTCTTCATTGTGAACTCCAAGTGGAGGAATATGGTGATTACTGCTAGCGGCTATAATAGCTGTAAAATCTGATAGTCTGGTTGTGTACCTAAGTTTATCGATCATTTGGGTACATTCAGCCTGTCCATACGTGGTTCAAATGTCAGCTGGTCACTGCTGAACCAGATGAGATTCGAACTGGCTATGGCCAGCTTTATTCTCCTTCAGCATCCAGTGACAGCTTGGGAGATCCTGTGGACTGCTATAGAAATGAAAGGCAAAACATTTTTATATGGATATAAAAAAAAACATAAATGCTCCCCCGCTCCCATTATTTAAGTGATCACATTCCCCCTGTTCTCAGCTGCATAAGAGTTGGGGGAGAAGAAACGGCAGCACCCAGTGAATGACTGTGCAGGGGGTGGGTGCATATGTTGGGACAAGTCTGATTATTGGAAGAGAGCACAGCTAGAGAACTGACCTTGGTGTATTCTGTTTAGTATGGTCAGTTTATAATAGGAAAGCAGTGGGACACCAGGACTAACACACAAAAAAAGCAATTCAAAGTAAACAGGATTCTTTTTCATACAGCAGGCACATATCAGAAATGTGAAATGTTGGGTTTACATACTCTTTATGTGTGAAATATTGGGTAGTTTTTAACCTTTTCCATTTCTAACTCTTCAAGAAGGTATTTGCAGCTTGCTTTATCAACTTCATTTGGACTAAAAAGGTTTTGGGAAGGTATGAAAAAGTTTGGAAGAGAATAGTTTTTCAGGCATTTTTGAAAGTATTCAACATATCTATTGAAGCAGATATGCAGGTCTTCCAGCTTCCAGTCTTCATCTTTTGGGTACTGAACACATGCATGCAGTAGAGCAGTCTTTGCTTGGTATGAGTAAAATTGATTCATTTTCCGATTTCCTCTCTCCTTGAGTTGTTTCAGTATATACTTCATCAGTTTAAGACATGGTTTCCTGAAAGATATTTGTACAGTCAGAACATGCAAAAAACAAATTGGAGCTGTAAGGAAAAAATGTGAAACAACCTCCATATTCTTTCTCATCTGTTGAGGGACCCAGGTAGTCCTTAACCACTTAAGCCCTGGACCATTTTGCTGGTCAAAGACCAGGCCACTGTTTGCGATTCGGCACTGTGTCGCTTTAACTGACAATTGCGTGGCTCTGCGGCGTGGCTTCCAAACAAAATTGCGTCCTTTTTTTCCCACAAATAGAGCTTTCTTTTGGTGGTATTTGATCACCTCTGCGGTTTTTATTTTTTGCGCTATAAACTAAAATAGAGCGACAATTTTGAAAAAAATTCAATATATTTTACTTTTAGCTATAATAAATATCCCCAGAAAATATATATATAAAAAAATGTTTTCCTCAGTTTAGTCCGATACGTATTCTTCTACATATTTTTGGTAAAAAAAATGAGCAATAAGCGTTTATTGATCGGTTTGCGCAAAAGTTATAGCGTCTACAAAATAGGGGATAGTTTTATGGCATTTTTATTAATATTATTTTTTTACTAGTAATGGCGGCGATCAGTGCTATAAAATGCACTGATTACTGTAAAAATGACACTGGCAGTGAAGGGGTTCACCACTAGGTGGTGCTAAAGGGGTTAAGTGTGCCCTAGGGAGTGATTCTTACTGTTAGGGGGGGGAGCTACCAGTGACACGTCACTGGTCAATGTTCCCGACCACAGGGAACAGTAGATCCCTGACGCGTCACTAGGCAGAACAGGGGAATGTCTTGTTTTCAAAGGCATCCCCCTGTTCTGCCTTTGTCGACCGCAATCGCGGGCCGTCTGAAAAAAGTGAGTTCCCGGGATCCGCGAGCAAAGACTTTCTATGGGGGGGAGCCGGGAGTGCCCAAGAAGAGGGTTACTCTGTGCAAAACCATCGCACTAAGAATGTAAGTATAACACGTTTGTTTTAAGAAAAGAAAAAACAGGGCTTTACCTTACTGTCACTTTAAATGTTTGGGTTGTACTTACTCCTAGAAAAAGATTGGGCCATGGGACAAAAAAAAAAACAGCTCAGGTTAGTATAATCACTCTTACCAGCATGCCTCCGTGTTTTGTTTGTTTCCTAGGGAATTTACATATTTTAGCTTTTGCTTTTTTAATCACTTCCCTACCGTGCTATAGCTGAAAGACCGCTACAGCGCGGCTCTTCAGTTCTGGGAGAGCATCCATGGATGTCTTCCCAGAAGTGCTCCCCCTGTGGTGCACATCAGGCATGTTCTGTGACTGCCTCGGCCCTACACAGATGATCAGATTGCAGTAAAGGGCCAGTCTCGGTGCACATCAGTGAAGAAAAATTTACTATTTGCTATATTTTATAACAGAAACTAAGAAAAACTTTTTATTTTTTTCAAAATGTTTGTTTTAGCTTGTTTCATTTGTTTACCACTAAAAGCTCTCTACCTCAAGAAAATGATAAAACTTTCATTTGGGTACAGATGTTACGTGACCACAAAATTGTCACTTTTGGCCATCTGGCCACGGATCCTCACCTGCTACCAGTTGGCAAAATTGTGTGAGTACTTGAGGCCTTCCTTGCCTCTTAGTTTGAGCCAAGCTAACCATGCTGCGTGTCCAATTCTAGACATTTGGGGAGGGGGGAATGGGCAGTTTCCTGCTTTTAATCTAGTCTTGGCATCACCCTTCACTCTTCAGTCCAGAAGTCATGTAAAGCCTCGTACACACGATCGGATTTTCCGCAGACAAAGCCTCAGACTTTTGTCCAAAGGGCGTTGGCAAAAAACTTGTCTTGCATACAAACGGCACACAATTGTCGGCCAACAAACACGAACGTAGTTGCGTACTACGTCGTTTTTTAGCTCTTTAGAGCCACCCTTTGGACACCTTCTGCTAATGTTGTGTTTGGTGAGCATTGCTTCCGAGCATGCGTGTTTGTACTTTGGACTTTTGTCCGATGGACTTGTGTACACACGCTCGGGAAAATCCGACAACAGACCGATGTTCGTGGACAATTTTAAAGCCTGCCAGCCAACATTTGTCTGGAAAATTCGACAACAATTGTCTGATGGCGCATACAAACGGTCGGATTTTCCGCCAACAGCCTGTCATCAAACATTTCCCATCAGAAAATCTGATCGTGTGTACGAGGCTTAACTCTCTGCTTCTGCATGCGAGTCTTAAGGCTGATGGTAGCCTTCTTTGAGGCAGTTCCCTTTGCCCAATATTTCTGCCCAATATACTCTAGACACGTGCAACACACCGATTTGTCATTGTGCGAGAAATCTATCCTGTCTCTGGACAGACTGGGCTACTCCTGACCTGATGTCTCAGCAAAATGGTTCTGGTGTTGGGAATCTTCTCTTCACACCTTTTGGAAGATTCTCAAGACAGAAGCCAGAATTTTGGGCTGGGGAGGCGGAGTTCTAGGCACCCTGTCAGTATAGAGTACATGATCTCTAAAGGAATCCTTTTTCATTTTTCTGCATTGAACCCACCTATTAGAGAGCCCTCTGATCCAGATTGACCAGCGTCTGCCACTCGCCTCTAACAACGGCCAGGTTTGCCCTTTCTATTCCATTTCATAGACTGTTGGCCCCTTACTCTTTTTGGTTAAGGTTTTGTACAGTAGGTCTCCCAATCTGTTTCCCAGTGGTATCTGACTGGTTCTCTCTGCACTTCAGTAACTACCCTTGAACTCTTTGGACATCTACTGCAGTATTATTCTCTCACCCACAAGGTGAGTTCCTTGTAGCCATCACCTCTGCAACTATTATCTGAACTGGAAATCTTACAGAAAACACTTTTTGACCTTGATCTGTGAGCACCTCTTGGGTTTTTGGAATTGGGTTTCAGATATATGTAAGGCTGCTATCTGGCCTTATGGTCAACATTCTCCAAGTTCTACCCGATGGATGTTTTTACCTCATCCGATGTCAGCTTCAAACTTAAAGTAATACTAAAGCTTTGTTACCCCCCCCCCCCCCCCCCCCCCCCCCCCCCAAAAAAAAAAAAAATAACATTGTCCATACTTGCCTCCACTGTGCAGCTTGTTATGCACATGAGTGGCCCCTGATTCCTCCTCTTCTGGGGGCCCTTGCGGCCTCCTCCCGCATTAGATAACCCCCTAGAGAAGTGCTCTCCCGAGGGGGCGTTACCTTGCGGCGTGCTTTTCTAAGTCAACACTCGGCGTGCATAGAGACTCGTCCCCCCGGCGCCCCACGTCATTGCATTTTGATTGACAGCAGCAGGAAGCCAATGGCTGCGCTACTCTCCAATTTGTCCAATCCAAAGTCCGGAACTCTACGAGAGGGAGGATGGCAGGGACGTGCCCACGGAAATTCAGGCTCGGGTAAGTAAAACTCCCCCCCCGCTGGGGGCCCGAACACCTGCACTGTGTTTTTTCACCTTAATGCATAGGATGCTTTAAGGTGAAAAACCCTGAAGGTTTACAATCTCTTTAAGGTTTTTCAGCTCTTGCATGTAGTGACCCTTTGTGTGCATTTTTTTCACACTTTCATTTAATGTTATCATAAAGAGGTGGACAAGCCCCTTTAAGATAGGAAAAGGACAGCTCTGAAACCAGAAGTGACACAATCCTAGTCACTTCTGGCTTCATTCTTCCCCGGGGGGGGGGGGGGGGGAGGTGCGCCTCCATCTCATCTGTGCTAGTCGACCCAAAAGTAATTGGATCATTTTTACAGGAAAGCCACATGTGGGCTCAAAAGAAGAAAAACACAGTATCTGCAGCCATTATCCTGGTATAACCTCTTGCTGCCAGGATGTTTAATATGAACATTGGGCAGCAAGCAGTTAATGGATGAGAGAGACCATATTTACCAAAAATTCATTTTTTTGGAGTCCATTGAGGGCACAGGTACTAGGGGTTGACCAATTCTTTCTTTTTCTTTTAATCTTACCAATTATGGCTTCAAGTGGGCTTTCTTGTAATAACTGATGTGGCTAAGCAGCTACTTGGCAGTTCTCACAAGCAGCGATAGGGGATGTCGTTGTCCCCCCCTTCTGACGTTCCATCCGTGTTTCCCGTGCCACTGGGAGGCCCGAGCGACCAGCCGGCATGTCCACCGGCTGGCAGAGACCTGAACAAATCCGATTTGCTTTGTCGGGTCTTGGATCCAGTAACCTGTAAGCCAATGTCATGACATCACTTCCAGATTACTGCCACCTTAAAGGCGTGTTTTAATAAAATTACAGTATACAAAACAGCCAAACTTGGCATTTTGAATGCTTTTAAGTGCAGAGATTTGGGGTACTATAGACCCCTCCATAAAGAATACCTTTCAATGCCTATTACTGTCACAAGGGATATTTACATTTCTTATGACGGCAATAAAAGTGATAAATGTAAAAGGACAGTGTGAAACTTAAATTTTTTAAATCTACAGAATATCGGCACCTGATATAAGCTAAAGGTCTTAAAGGCAGCCGAAAAAACTGTATTGGCCTAAAAAAAAAAAAAACAATATTGGTCAATCCCTAACAGGTACCAGGCCCATTGTGTTATGATCATAGTTTCCATATTGTTTTGCTACTAATGTGAGGCATACTGGTGGTAGGAGGGATTATCCTGGGCGGACTTACAGGTTTTATATTTGTCAGTGTCTTAATCCTCCTGTAGGTGGCAGTTAGCACATCTAAATTTCAGAGATTGTCCCATGGAAAATCAAACTTCCCCCATTAAGCTGTTATGCAGTAAAGTCACCGCTGCACCACGTTCAATCAAAGAACACTTTGCCAAGCAAGCGACCTCTTGTGTTCACAATGCAGCAGAGCATTTGCTCACCACCATACCCGAAAGCTAGTGGAGATCACTGTAATGTGATCCCTTGGGTATAGTAATGTGCATAGTTACATTGGTCCAATTTGGACCAATGTAACCTATGTAAACCTATTCATACCTGGAATTCTTTAACCACTTCAATACCCACCTATAGTAATATGACGTCCACAGATGGGGTCTCCCATCCTGGGTGGGCATCATTACGTCCTCGGCTTCCTGGTGGTATAGAGGGCGTTCGCGCAGAGGAGCCGGTGCCTGGCAGGCGTGGTGTCCGTCGGAGACCCGCAATCGATCGTGACAGAGCAGGAACAAGGATCTGTGTAAACACACAGATCCACATCCTGTCAGAGAAGAGGAGACTGATCGTGTGTTCCTAGTATATAGGAACACCGATGGGTCTCCTTCCCCAGTCAGTCCCACCCCCCTACAGTTAGAATCACTCCCTAGGTAACACATTTAACCCCTTGATCGCCCCTTATTGTTAACTCCTTCCCTGCCAGTAACATTTATACAGTAATCGGTGCAAATTTATAGCACTGAAAGCTGTATAAATGTCAATGGTCCCAAAAGTGTCCGATCTGTCTGCTGCAATGTCGCAGTCACTATAAAAATCGCAGATCACCGCCATTACTGGTAAAAAAAATGAAAATTTTGTGAATCAATAACCAATTTTGTAAGCAAACCAATCATCTACGTGTTGGGAAAAAACTGGGATATTTATTATAGCAACAAGTAAAAAATATTTTGTTTTTTTTTTTTCTTTCAAAATTTTCATTATTTTTTTGTTTATAGCGCAAAAAAAATAAAAACTGCAGAGGCGATCAAATACCACCAAAAGAAAGCTCTATTTGTGGGGGAAAAAATATATAAAAATCATTGGGGTACAGTGTTGCATGACTGCGCAATTGTCATTCAAAATGTTACAGCGCTGAAAGATGGCCTGGGCAGGAAGGGGGTGAAAATGTCCAGTATTGAAGTGGTTTAGTACTTTACTTTTATTCAGCTATTTATATATTTTAATATCTAGAAGGTGACATAATGTATTCTTAAAAAATGCCATATACACTTCTAGGACATTACAGATATGAATGTGTTGAGAGTCAGAATTTGAGCCCACAGATGTCAAAGTGAGATTGAGGTCACAAATAGCAGTGAAGATCTAGCAGACTATCAAATTCTGCTGCACTTTACTCAAAGCTTCAGATATAAGCTGGAGTTCCACTTGTAATGTTTGTTGTGAATATGTCTGTAGCACCATTTCCACCACTTACCTGCAGCACATGGATCCTTGACGCTCACAGCAGGTTTTTGCGCTTCCGTGATGGCTTATTATATCTTTTTCAATATTTGAAAAGGAAATACGCCATGTATCTGGGAAGAAAAAGGGAAACGGTCATCTACATGAACTGTAAGAAATGATGCTAGGACTGTGTGAAATGGGAGGTTTGCATTGTACTAATTGACAAGGAAATTCACTGTATTGTTCATTCAAGCACAAGAGCATCTATTTTGTATAATGGTTTTGCAGTTGTCTATCTTCTATATAGAAATAAATGTTATGCTTACTCTCGCTCACCCCCTCCATTTCAATTTTTTTTTTTTTTCGTTTTGCAACTTTTAGAGATCGCTGCTGACGTATGAAATACGACTATTTGCTGGCTTTTAAATACAATGCACACCACCCTTTTCTTGGTATAAAATTAGATCTAAAATGCTTTAGAACAGATGCTTTGACTTAATTTAGTGCATAGTCTCCTGTTTTATCTGTTCTTTGCATTTGCATATATTTATTTCATTGTTTTAATAAGTCATAACCGTTTTGGTGAGTCAGGAGCAAGGTATGACAGAGTTTCCAGAAGATACTGTGCCTCAATTGAGACCATCAGGAATGCAGATATACAGTATGCTGTCTAGGTAAGTTGCCTTTAAGCTTATATTTTGCCTTCCTTTGCGTCCTGTTAGTTCTCAAGGAAAGCAGACCTGCTTTCTGGTTGGATAAACTTGTATGTGTGTGAATGTTGTTAGTGTCCCCCTTTTCAAGCTGGACCGAGTTTTGGACAAGGATAAACCTCTGCAGCTCCCTACGCTGACCCCTCAGCGCCGCTTGGTCAGAGACGCACTGTATGGTTAGAATAAAAAACAGAAAAGAGATGAGGGACTCTTGCGTATTTTGTCCATTGTTGTAAACCCCTTCTATCCAAGTAACTGGAGACTATGCTTGTAAAACTGCAGATCTGTTGTACTTTTTTTTTTTTAGAGGCAAGAGGGGTATAGGCAAAAGTAGAGAAAGGACTAGCCAGTCATTATGGGTATTGAATTAAGGGAATGAAGGGTCAGGGAACCGATGGTACAGTTCCACATATATTGAGAGTCCATGGATCAGTGGTTCTCAATTCCTGTCCTCAGGACCCACTAAGAGGCCGGGTTTGCAAGATAACTGAAATACATCACGGGTGATATCATTTGCTGCTCAGTGATTGCAGTATTCTAGTCTGCATCTCCCCAGGGTAATACTTAAAATCTGGCCTGTTAGTGGGACCTGAGGACAGGAGTTGAAAACCACTGCCTTAGATAAATGAGTAGAATGAACAAAAGGGAAAGACTTTAAAACTTGAAGGCACTTTTTTGATTTAAACGCATGGCAAACCTTTCTGCATGATTATTGCCCCCTACTGTGGCCTGAAGAACATGAAGAACGTGAAGAATAGCTTGCACATGGGGGACAGAAGCTAAATTCTTAAACATAACTGGCCTGATGGAAGTGTTTAATAAAAGTACTGCACAAATTTTATGTCTGGCCAGAAGATACTTTAGACCCCTTTCACACTGAGGCACTTTTCAGGCGTTTTAGCGCTAAAAATAGTGCCTGAAAAGCGCCTCCTAAGCTTTCTCCAGTGAGAGCCCAAGTGCTTTCACACTAGGGCGGTGCGTTTGCGGGACGGGAAAAAATCCCTGCAAGCAGCATCGTTGGGGCAGTGTGGGAGCGCTGTATACAGCACTTCCACACCATCCCTGCCCATTGAAATGAATGGGCAGTGCTTTCGAATGGTCTTTTAACCCTTCAGCCGCTAGCGGGGAATAAAAGCGCCCCACTAGCAGAGAATAGCTTTAAAAACATTGGCCCGGATTCAGATAGCACTTACGCCGGCGTATCTCTAGATGCGCGGCGTAAGTGTAAATGTGCGCCGTACCCACAGAACCAGATACGCCTCAAAATCGATTTCTTCCTACCGGCGTAACTTTTCTACGCCGGCGCGGCGTAGGCGCATATTTACGCTGGACGGATCTGGCGCGCCCATGGATTTTTTATTCAAATATGCAAATGAGGGAGATATGCCGATTCAGAAAGGTACGTTTGGTCAGCGCAGGCTACGCCCGGTGCGCGTAACTGGAAATTCCGGCGCAAAGTTACCCCTCATAAAGCAGGGGTAACTTTGCACCAGACTTGCACAGGTCAGCTGGAGAGCAGCTACAGCAGCACCGTTAGACGACCTGAGCAACCACACTTGCAGAACAACACATCTGTATGCTAACATGCCAGGGGCAGCCGTGGTCATAGCACTACTGCGTCGACGGGCACGTAGGAGGGCACGGGAGAGGATATTCCGCACGCGCATTGACGTCTTTGGCATGGGTGATTTGGAGGTGTATCGCATCTTCAGATTTAGCCCTGAAGCCATCCTGGATTTAGCCACAACCCTGCAGGATGACATCACCAGCAAGACACACCGCGTACATGCAGTGCAGCCACTGGTCAAGGTCCTGGCAACACTGCATTTCCTTGCAAGTGGATCTTTTCAAAGAACAAGTGGAGAAGTGGCTGGTTTGTCACAATCCACCATGAGCAGATGTGTGCACCAGGTTATCCCCGCAATCCTCAGACGCATGTCCCACCACTTCATCAAACCCACCCAGGAGCATCTATGGCAGATTTCTACAGATTTGCCAGATTCCCACGCACCGTGACTGCACCCATGTGGCACTACGGCCCCCCCCCGTGACACAGAGCACATATACTGCAATCGGAAGCATTGGCATTCCATCAACGTACAGGCGATAGCCGATGCCCAATGCCTCATATGGCACGTCCGTGCCAAACACCCAGGATCCAGCCATGACAGCTTCATATACCGTCAAAGCAACATCCCCACAGAACGTGTATGGGGACAGCTGGCTGGTGAGTGACATGGGTGTCAGGCATGACTGTCCGACCCCATGATGCAGACATCACAAGGGGCACATGCACGACTAACATCCTCCTGTCTTTTCCCTTCCAGGTGACGCGGCATATGCACTTGGACCTCATCTCATGACTCCATTCCGGAATCCCCAAAGCCCAGGAGAGCAAAGATACAATGAAGCACATGCATGTACCCGTGGAGTGGTGGAACGCACCTTTAGCCTCCTGAAGTCCCGTTTCCGATGCCTGGAAAAGTCTGGGGGTACCCTGTTGTATTCCCCAAACTTTGGGTGCCAGATCATCGGTGCATGTTGCATTCTGCACAACTTCGCCATGAGAAGGGGCCTGCAGATTGACCTACGTGATGACCTGACCCCCGAACCAGACATTCCCCCCCTGCCCGTGGGTACCCCGTCTGCTGAGGGAAGAGCAGTCAGGAGATGCCTCGTGGTAGGCTTCTTTTCACGTTAAACACACACAATCATGGCACAAGGAGAATGCACGCATGCACACCACTGTGGTCCCTAACACACACCCCACATCCTCATCAAATTGGATTAGACCAAAGTACACCGCACGGTACTTGGGAGCAGCCACGCCAAGGCTCCAATTATGTCGCTGTACATTCATACACCATTCACACGGGTCGTGGGGATCACTTCTCCCCAACGACTGAGGGTGACAAACCTTACTGGCAGGAGTGTCACCCCCCGCATTCACACACCAGTCACACTGTAGCCTGCACTACTGACCGTGTGCAGGGATATAAAAATAAAAAAAACCTCATAACCTGAGTATCAAAGAAATTTAAGAATAAATCAACGGCCCTGTCGTGGGCTGCGTCTTGTCCCAAGGCTCCTGGTGCGCAGTTGCCTGGGGCGAGCCTCAGGTGGGGGGGTTGGTGGTGCAACCTCCCCCAGTCTCCCTGGCTGCCCTCCATTGCCACGGCTATCCGGTGGAGGTATGAATTTGTCGCAGCCTGCATCCGCAGCCGGCGGGGTTGTATTGCTGCGCTGCTGGCGCCGTGTCAGCCTCCCCTCCTCTCGGACAGCAGCTGCCAGGCTCCGGACCTCTGAGACCAGGCCAGATGTTGTGGCCTGCAGGTCCACCAGACAGGACAGAAGGGCTGCCCCATTCCCAACCACGTCCTGCAGGCTTTCATTTATGTCCCGACTCTGGCCAGCCTGCTGGGTGATGGCCTCCTGCACAGCCACAGTGCAGGCAGCCTGGCTCTCGGCCGAGGAGGCCAGGCTATCTGCGACCTGATGCAGATCCCCTGCAAGACACCCAATATGGCGGGTCTGCCTTGTCTGGTCCCTTGCCAGATGGTCCTCAAACTCCTCAGGGACTCCACGCGTTTTTTTTGGTAGCCTTCCTAGGGGCCGGAAAGGCTTGAGGCCGGCTGGAGGGGATGGTGTCTCTTGATGGGGAATCCCTGGAGGGGATGGTGTCCCTTGATGGGGAATCCCTGGAGGGGATGGTGTCCCTTGATGGGGAATCCCTGGAGGGGATGGTGTTCCTTGATGGGGAATCCCTGAAGGGGATGGTGTCCCTTGATGGGGAATCCCTGGATGGGATGGTGTCCCTTGATGGGGAATCCCTGGAGGGTATGGTGTCCCGTGAGGGGCTATCCCTGATAGGGATTGAGACCCGTGAGGGGGTAACTCTCATTGGGGGGGCCAGGTATGGGGGTCTCCTCCAACAGATACACCGCATCCTCCTCTACCCCGACGTGCTCCTCCTTCCTTAAGCACTGAGGTGGGGGCACTCTCCACCATGGATGGGGTGGGTCTCCCTGCAGCCGATGACGGCCCAGCTCCATCCTGCACATCTGTGGATGACACAAAACATTCACATGTTGGTGGACCCACACACTTGTCACATGTTCCCTTCCCCCCCCCCCCCACACACATGCTACACACCAGAAAGAAGATAAAACACACTTACCTGTCCTCAAGGGTTGATCCCCAGAATCGAAGCCCTCCAGGCCCTCCACAAGCTCCCTATCCAGGAACCTGGCCACGACCATGTCCTCTGGCGTCAGGGTGATCCTGGTGGCTGGTCCTCCACCTGTGCCACTGGCATGCTTCTTCCTCGCCACTAATTTTTCTTTAACCTGTCTCCGCAGGTCATTAATCTTTTTGCGGATATGCTTTGGCTCCCTCTCCGCCACACCGAGAGCATTAACCTGTGTGGTTAGCTCCGCATAGATGCGGGTTTTGACCGCTCTGCCAGTGTTGCCACTCTGTGGCCCATAGAGGCGGGCACCATGTTGGGAGAGCCCATCTATAATAACAGCCTTCTCCTCTGGGCTGAAATTTGACATCCTTCGGTCACCTGAAGACTCTGCTGCAGCCATACTTCACCCAAAAATCAAGATGCAAAAGACCTAGCAGGAACAAAAAATGCTTGGGTACTTTTGCACTTGACGGGCGCATGTCTGGGCGTATTTATGCACTGGGCGTAGGCAGTGGGCCGGCGTATCTTAGGGGTTACGCCGGGCGCAGTTGTGCGCATGCGCAGATGGGGGCAGACAGCCCGGCGACTTCACAGCGCATGTGCCGTTTAAGATACGCCCAACGTATCTCTCTGCGACACGGTCGGACCATCATTTGCATGGGGTGACGCCCACTTACAGTTGCGCTGCCTTATGCGAAAATACGACCCGCTGGTGCATCTTGGTGAGTAATATCTTTCTGAATACAGTACATGCCTCTCCGCGCTGGTCCGGCATAGCGGAAATAAGATGTGCTACGCCGGTGTAAAGTTGCGCCATTGTATCTGAATCTACCCCATTGTGTGAAAGTACCTTTAGAGAAGGACCCCCCAACTTATGTGGCTGCCAGTTTGGTTTTAGGAGGCCCATCCACAACAACCAGATTATATGCAACGCACAAAAGATGAGTTGTACAGAATAGAAGTTTAAAAGCACATCGACTTACTAAGCATGATATTCAAGATGCTAGAAACAGACAATTGGCAGAAATCAAAATGCAAAACTAGATCTTCTAGAACATAACATTCTGACCAAAGAAAGTGATATAGAATCCAAAATTCATACCCCTGCTAAACACGATTAGGTTAGACCTGCAGAAATTGACTCGGGTCGCACACTCATGGTTAGGGAGGATTAGTGTCATGAAAATTAACATATTACCCAGGCTGCTATTCTTGTTTCAAATGATCTCATACAAGATCCCTCTGGGATTCTTTACGGTGTTGAAGTTGATAGTTGGCAAATACGTTTGGAACCGTAAGCGACCTAGAATTGCTAGAAATTTGCTCATCGGATCTAAAAGAGAAGGGGGTCTAGCCTTACCGGACTTAATTCTTAGCGATAGTTATGAACAGAATCTCAGACTGGAAATACCACAAAGACTCTAAGCTATGTGTAGCCAAAGGGTTGCTACTGGAAAGTTATCATATATTGTTTATTTAGTAAAGGGTTCGGCTCCCTCTGGTGACCACTGAACGTTATCAGGATATTCTCTCTGTTTAAGAGATGAACAGTAATGCATTGTGGGATGTCTAGTTTAATGAGGAAGTGACTCATATTACGTAAATAAGTTTGAGGACTACAGACCCACAGTGTCAAGCTGCAGCCCCAGAATGCAAAGTGTCACTGAACAGCCTGCTGGGTTGCCAGATAAAAGGACAAGTAGGCCTCGGTTCGGCCTCTCTGGACGCCATTCAACTGCCAGCAAGAGGTCTGTGTGTGTGACTGGAAGTGTGAGACTGCAGCCTGCAGCTGAGAGTCGGATCTTCCGCCCCAGAGGGATCTTTGGAGGACAGCCCTGCTGGTCGAGCAGGTGGATCGGTCCGTGGTTCAGAGCATTTGAAGCAGTTTCACCTGTTGGAGTGTCCGGAGCTGCCACGCGGTGTGACAACGCCATCTTTTCTCACAGAGATAACATCAAGTGAAGTTCCGGACGGAGTACACCAGTTGGCTGAGGATCCATAGTGGTAAGAGCATATTCAAGAAGAGTCCAAAAAAAAAATTTAGGAAGAATGTTCATAATAGATAAACTCCCAAGTGAAAAGGGTCCCCAAAACCGTCCAAGGAAATAGTGATGAGAGAAGCACTTCCACCAAGATCACACACTGCCTCTTACCGAAAATGTATGATCTCTAAATGATAGGAGATCATAAACAGCGTGCAAGATGGTATCCTTAAACGTATCTCTAACCCGGGACAATCAAGTGATAGATGGTCTCAATCAATATGCCAGCAAGGAATATAAATGGGAAGGAAGAAGGAACTTGCATAGTATAAAATCCTTTTGGTTTTAATATATAGTAAAAACAGATGTACACTTACATCAGGTCAGTAGACATAAAGCATCTTCAATAAAAGCAAGCTGGCTGGCTCCCCAAACATGCAGCCCGTATCTTCCGGGTCTGATCACTGAGCACGGTGACGTGAGAACATCGCCTCCCTACGTTTCATCTCAAAGGGGACGTGGTCACGGGATACAGGCGGCGTTCTGAATCACCGCATTTGTACACAAATCATATGGTGCAGCCTCGAGTCACAGAGCAGCCGCACCTACGCCATCTTGGTTGATGGAAAAAGTACATGGATAGAAAAGTTTACTTTACTAAATCTACTCTAAGTTAAAAACGGGAAGAAGGTGAACCTTCCAGCAAATAAACTCATGTTCCCATAAAATTATCGTACACCATTAGGTACGTTATGTGGCATATATACTCAATAGAAACAATCAAACATAAAACTGGCAAATGAGCCTTTGTATTATGTCAATACTAAAAAAAAAAATAGCAAAAAAACGCTAAGGGTATTAAACGTAAGCCCTATAAACCTCAATGCGTCCAATGTTGTCCAGCAAGACAGAGATCGTACACTGTCTGTCGGACCGAGACACATAATGAATTCAATGAAGCAAGGGCCAATAAACCCCGCAAAATGCTTTATTTAGAGCAGGCACTAACGCACAGCTTCAAAATCTGAACCCCAAAAGATGTTAAGAAAAATGATGGCATCTAATTATCACCAGACTAGTTTCTTTAGGTGTTCAAACCGATAGAACAAAAACAGTAAAAAAACAGCTGGATGGGACTCACATCAAGCTTACACCCAATTTTGCAATGTTACAACATAAATTCACTCCTCTGCCAGTGGGTGGCATCAGGAAGGCCCAAATAAAGGGGGAATCGGTAGATGTAACAGACAATATCAACAAAACAGAAAACAATGTTTCACAATCATGCATTTAGGAATTGTCAATGAAACAGTTGATATCGACATCTATATTTAGGCCAAAAGGGATATAACATTTTAATTTATACACCCATGACATTTCTAATTTGGATATATTTCGTACCAAATTGCTCCCCCTCCAATGAGGGCTAAATTTGTCTATACCCCAAAAAATTATGTTATTTGGATCCCTGTCGTGTACAGCTAAATAAGGCCTGAAGTACGTGGGCAGGACCAAAGGCCCCCTGCAGGTTCGCCTGAACGAACACATTAATAACATTAGAAAAGGCTATACCAAGCACTCAGGGCCAGATCCACGTATATAGGCCGGCGTAGCGCATCTCATTTCCGCTACACCGGCTCAACTCATAGAGGCAAGCACCGTATACTTGGAGCATTTGCTTCCAACGTTGCGCCGGCGCAACGTAAATTCATAGGCGTAAGCCGGCGTAATTCAAAGTAGGAAGGAAGTGGGCATGTTCCATTTAAATGAACCGTGACCCCATGCAAATGAAGGGCCGAACGGCGCATGCGCCGTGACGCTGACGTATGTCCCGCACACCTCTGCGCATGCTCACAACTAGGCCCGTCTTAACCCCTGAGATATGCCCAGGGCATAAATACGCCGAGACATGCGTCCGTCGAGCGCAAAAGTACATCCGCTTCTTTCCCCCCCTGAGTCAAGGTACTTTTGCTTGCGGTTTGTTTTAGAGCCATGTCTGCTCCAGCTACTGGGCAGCAGAGGAGGAAGCTTAATTTTTCGGACCAGGAGAAGGATGTGATCATCAGGGCCATGTCCAGGTATGATGTGTACCTCCATGGTGCACAGAGTGGCACCACCAGTCAGGCCAAGAAGGAGGAGATCCTGTTGCAGATTGCGACAGATGTCAATGCCCGCATCGCCCTGGCGTTGGAGGGCAGGCAGCCAGCCAGGGAGAGACCAGGGCATGCTCCTCCTCCTCCTGATTCCCCCCACCTGAGGCTCCCACCATGCAGTTAAGGAGACAGGGCTGTGGCACCAGGCGTGGGCCACGAAAGAGCAGATGAGTGCCTTTTTTTTGGGATGCTCAGGTTATGTTTTTTTTTTTTTTTTTTTTCTACATGCTCAGGTTGTGAGTTATTTTTGTTTGTAGACCCAGCACACGGTCAGTAGTGCTGCTACAGTGTGACTGGTGTGTGAATGTGGGGGGTGACACTCCTGCCAGTAAGGGGTGTCACCCTCGGTCGTTGGGGAGAAGTTATCCCCACGACCGTGTGAACGTGGTATGAATGGACAGCGACATAATTGGAGCCTTGGCGCGGCGTTGCTGCTCCTAAGTCCTGCATGGTGGACTTGGGCTAATCCAATGTGATGTGGATGTGGTGTGTGTGAGCTAGGGACCACAGTGGTGTGCATGCGTGCATTGTCCGTGTGCCATGATGAATATGTGTGTTTAACGTGCAAAGATGCCTACTGTGAGGCATCTCCTGACTGCTCTTCCCTCAGCAGACAGGGTAGCCTCGGTTAGGGGGGGACTGTGTGGCTCGGGGGTCAGGTCATCATGTATGTCAATCTCCAGGCCCTTTCTCACGGCAAAGTTATGCAGCATGCAACATGCACCGATGATCTGGCACACGAAGTTTGGGGAATACAACAGGGTCCCCCCGGACTTATCCAGGCATCGGAAACGGGACTTCAGGATGCCACAGGTACGTATGTGTGCAGCATTGTATTTTCTCTCTCCTCTGGTTGGGGGATTCCAGAATGGAGTCATGAGATGGGGCCCAAGTGCATATGCAGAGTCACCTGGAAGGGAAAAGATAGGAGGATGTTAGTCGTGCATGTGCCCCTCGTGATGTTTGTATCATGGGGTCAGACAGTCATGCCTGACACCCATGTCACTCACCAACCAGCCAGCTTTTCCCTGTACACGATCTGTTGGAATTCCCTTAGGATGTTGCTTTGACGGTATATGTAGCTGGCTGGCCCCTGGGTGTTTGGCACGGACGTGCCATATGAGGCATTGGGCATCGGCTATCACCTGTACGTTGATGGAATGCCAATGCTTCTGATTGCGGTATAAGTGCTCTGTGTCACGGGGGGGGGCCGTAGTGCCACATGTGTGCAATCAATGGCCCCCACGGTGCATGGGAATCCGGCAATTCTGTAGAAATCCTGCATTGCCTTCTGCCGCAGATGCTCCTGGGTGGGTCTGATGATGTGGTGGGACATGCGTAGGAGGATTGCGGGGACAACCTGCTGGTGCATGCATCTGCTCATGGAGGATTGTGCCATCCCAGCCACGACTCCACTTGTACACTGGAACGAGCCACTGGCAAGGAAATGGAGTGTTGCCAGTACCTTGAACAGTGGCTCCACTGCATGTGAGCGATCTGTCTGGCTGGTGAGGTCATCTTGCAGGGCTGTGGCTATTTCCAGGATGGCATCAGGGCTGAATCTGAAAATGCGATACACCTCCGAATCACCCATGCCAAAGACGTTTATGCGCAGTCGGTATATCCTCTCCCGTGCCCTCCTACGCGCCTGTGAAGCCATTAGTATAGCTATGACCACGGATGCCCCTGGCATGTTGGCATACAGATTGTTGTCCTGCAAGTGTGGATGCTCAGCTCGTCCGTAACAGTGCTGCTGCAGCTGCTCTCCGGCTGACCTGTGCATGTCTGCTGCTGACTTACCCCTGCTTTTATGAGGTGTAACTTTAGGCCGGACGTACAACTTGCGCGCGGCACGCATAGCCAGCGTCGGGCGCACGTACGTTCGTGGATCGCCGTATCTCCCTCATTTGCATAGGGAATCAATGGGAGCGCCAGATGCGTCCAGCGTATATATGCGCCCACGTAGGAAAGTTACGTCGGTCGGAAGAAGACTGTTTTCTGGCGTATCTAGTTCTGTGGATACAGCGCATATATACACTTACGCCGCGCATCTCGAGATACGCCGGCGTAAGTACTTTGTGGATCTGGCCCTATGTGTGGGGAGAGAGAGAGAGAATATTTGTATTAGGGCTGTTACTGATTAAAATTTTCGTGTTCAATTAATCGATTTATTTTTTTAATCGATTAATTGACTAATTTCGATTAATTATAACGCACATACAGATAGAACTACTTTGAGCTGATCTCCTTGCATTGCAACTCTGCATTAGTCAGTGGTAAATGTCGTATACACTATATACAATCACCTGACACTAGTTAGTTTTCACAATCCATGACTTAACTTCACAGTTCACACAAATACGTTTTAAATTCAAACTGTAGCACTGATGTAAGTAATTTTTTCTTATTAAACTTTAAGAAAAATGTAGAAAGTTAGTTTAACTTTAATTATAAAACTTATCTAGTATATTGACTATCAGTCACTTTATAGTAGGCAAGTAGGTATCACTTTAGCCAGTCATGCAGACATACCAGAGTGTTTACATTTTCTGGAAGCAGACATGATCGCATTTTATTGACAATATACCCTGAAGAACTGAACAGTCTTTCGCATGGAACAGATGTTGCCGATATACAAAGAATTGTCTGCACAAAACTGCTTAGGACAGGAAAACAATGGTTATTTTTGCCCCCTTCACCTGATGGAGCCTGATGCATCCTCCTGCTCCACAGATGCAAAGGTACCTCAATCCAATGGGTGCAGTTTGCTCGCATCCAGCAGGGTAAGTCTTACTGTCCAGGCTGTCCGGTCACGTCAAGAATTTTGATCGATCAAAAGAATTTTGATCGATCAAAAAAATTAAAGATTAATCGAGGAATTAATCTTTAATTTGTCCAGCCCTAATTTTTATATTACCTTCCTATTGGCCTCTGTACAGCAGAGGGAGGAACAGAACTCAGCCAATTCTGTCCTTTTAACAGTTTGAACGTGTAAAAGAGGCTATGACTTCACTAGTGTTTCAATTCTCTTTCATTTATACACTGGCTGTGCTGTCTGGCAGGGGTGCCAAGTTCACAAGACTGGCTTTACTTAACTAGAACATAAAATAATTCTTATGCATTCCAATTATGTCCTTAGTGTTACACATCTAAGCAAGCAATCATACATCTTACCTTTTTTGTCTTTCTGTTTGGCTACCATGTAGCATGGTTCTTTTCTATAATCTTGTTTTACCTTTGTGCCAAGCCAGCCGTCAATATTCATTCCATTGCTTGCACTTTCAGGCCATTGTCGTATTTGAAGAGCAAGAACCAGATCCACCGATATATTCTCAGGTTCATTAAAAATAGTCAGAGTAATTGCAGGGCTTGAAGGGTCTTTCCTCTCTAAGGAGGCTGGATTACCTGTTGTGAAGACAGACCTGTTTGTACTTGTGAAGTGCTATCTGGTAGTCTCATAAATAAACCTATCACAATCTTCATATTTACCTAAAGAGTCACCTACTTGTGAATTTGAGACTGTAGATCATTCATGCAGACGTGAATTTTTTTATCTCAAAATCATCAGTCTAAAATGGAATTGCAGACGAACAACTAAACATAGGCCCTCTGGCACACCAGGCAGATTACAGATTTATTTTTTTCAATGTTGTTTCTCCTCTGTTCATTCAAAGCAGAATTCACAAATTTCTTCCATGGCGTATGGTTCCAGGGGGATTGCATACTGACTCTTGGCTTTGCCTAAGGAAAGGGGAGGCATAGGGTTCCCAGACCCCTTCAAATATTACCAAGCAGCAGGGGCGATCCAGAGTCTAATCTCCGGAGGGGCAATGCGGGCAATATGTAGGGGCAATGACTGGTGTCAGCGCTTCAATCATCACGGCACCATGGTTAATATGGTGTCGGGATAATTGAAGCGCATTATTTCTATTATTACAGGGTGGTTGCAGCCAGGTGGAGGAGAGGACAGGGTGGTTGCTAGGCATGTGCAATTTTTTAAGTTACGAATACGTTTTCCGTAATTTTTCGTTATTTTAGTTGATTCGTTAACATACGAATGAACGAACGGTTTAGCGCAATTAATAACGAATAACGATATTTTCAAAATGACGAATATGAAAAACAACGAAGATACGAAAGATGAAAGCAACGAAAACATAGAAACAACGAAAATACCGAACCCAAAAAAAATAATTACGAAAAACAAAATGACCGAAAATGCAAACTTACTAATATTCGAAGACCGAAAAGAAAACAACCGAAATGCCGAACAAAGAATAAAAAACAAAAATCAAAACTAACGAAAAATAAATTACGAATCTTTGGAAAACAGAAATGAAAACAACGAAAATACGAAATAATGTAAATTAGCTTTCGTTAGTACTGAAATATTTCTGGACATTGACCAATAGCCACTGAGCGCTGTCCCTTTCCTTTGAAGAGGTTTGTTCCTTCCCCCAATGAGCTTCTTTCTCATTACCTCCTGGCTCCTTGTGTCTTTTTCTGTGTTAGACTGCAGTGCATCTAATTTCTAGATTTGTATTTGTAATATCTGACATATTTTAGTTTTCTTCTACGTCAGACTTCATTCTAGACAGGGTGTGTGTGCTAACTAAGACAGTCAAGTCAATCACAGTAAAGTACGAATTACAAAATTGCAACGAGTAGTGTGTCGAATAAACGTAAAATGTATTCTAACAGAATTACGAATGCAATAAAATCTACAAAAGTACATTTTTACAATCAAAGGAAATTAGACACGAAAATACGAATAATCATAAAGCAACGAAAATATATTTCTTACGAAAATACGAATGCGGCATGATGGAAAATATAATGTAAATACGAATAGCAAAACAACGAGAATTAAACTAACGTAAAAACGAAGGAACGAATAAAATCATTTTAAAAATACGAACGCGGCAGAATACAAAATATAACGAAAATACGAATCTTGATTCAACGAAAAATAAACTAACACATAAAAACGGAAACTGAAAAAAGAGTGTTACGAAAATACTAAAGAGTACGAATACGATAACTAACGTCTTACGAAATTACGACTTGTTACGAATCACGATAAACGAACAGAAACTAAACAGAAATAAACGAAAATTTTTGCTGTGCACATGTCTAGTGGTTTTAGCCAGGTGGATGGGAGGACAGGGTGCATGCAGCCAGGTGGATGGGAGGACAGGGTGGATGCAGCCAGGTGGAGGGGAGGACAGGGTGGATGCAGCCACGTGGAGGGGAGGACAGGGTGATTGCAGCCAGGTGGAGGGGAGGACAGGGTGGTTGCAGCCAGGTGGAGGGGAGGACAGGGTGGTTGTAGCCAGGTGGAGGGGAGGACAGGGTGGTTGTAGCCAGGTGGAGGGGAGGACAGGGTGGTTGTAGCCAGGTGGAGGGGAGGACAGGGTGGTTGTAGCCAGGTGGAGGGGAGGACAGGGTGGATGCAGCCAGGTGGAGGGGAGGACAGGGTGGTTGCAGCCAGGTGGATGGGAGGACAGGGTGGTTGCAGCCAGGTGGATGGGAGGACAGGGTGGATGCAGCCACTTGGAGGGGAGGACAGGGTTGTTGCAGCCAGGTGGAGGGGAGGACAGGGTGGATGCAGCCAGGTGGAGGGGAGGACAGGGTGGTTGCAGCCAGGTGGAGGGGAGGACAGGGTGGTTGCAGCCAGGTGGATGGGAGGACAGGGTGGTTGCAGCCAGGTGGATGGGAGGACAGGGTGGATGCAGCCACTTGGAGGGGAGGACAGGGTTGTTGCAGCCAGGTGGAGGGGAGGACAGGGTGGATGCAGCCAGGTGGAGGGGAGGACAGGGTGGTTGCAGCCAGGTGGAGGGGATTGCATACTGACTCTTGGCTTTGCCTAAGGAAAGGGGAGGCATAGGGTTCCCAGACCCCTTCAAATATTACCAAGCAGCAGGGGCGATCCAGAGTCTAATCTCGGGAGGGGCACTGCGGGCAATTTGTAGGGGCAATGGCTGGTGTCAGCGCTTCAATCATCACGGCACCATGGTTAATATGGTGTCAGGATAATTGGAACGCATTATTTCTATTATTACAGGGTGGTTGCAGCCAGGTGGAGGAGAGGACAGGGTGGTTGCAGCCAGGTGGAGGGGAGGACAGGGTGGTTGCAGCCAGGTGGAGGGGAGGACAGGGCGGTTGTAGCCAGGTGGAGGGGAGGACAGGGCGGTTGTAGCCAGGTGGAGGGGAGGACAGGGTGGTTGTAGCCAGGTGGAGGGGAGGACAGGGTGGTTGCATTTTGAGGTCTTCAGTCCTCTCAGGGAATCATCCTGGGGCCTGCTGGTATCCGGGACTACATGCCCCATAATCCTCTAGGTTGAAGTTTACCAGCCATTTGCTCTGAATTTAGTCAATAGGAGCGGGCATTGCCAGATGAATGCTCGGCTCAAGGAGGAGAAGTAGGGGTGGAAATCCCTCCGCAGCTGCAGCTCTACCTGTGTCCCTTCACAGAGCCTGTCCGCAACGGCTGATGATGGTCAGCATCAGCACAGCCTGCTCGCTATTTTCTCAGGGGGGAGGGCAATTGCCCCTGTCCCCCCCCCCCCCCGACCTGCCCTGCCAAGCAGTCTATATGGCTAGAGTCCTTGACTGGATTAAGATGGGTAGATTTGGAGCAAGAAATGGCCTCGCTACCACTACATACTTTACCATGGAAATACTCTACACTCCCACCCAGTAAAGCTCCACCCACTAATAGGTAATACTCTTAAGGTTAAGCTGTATCCTCCTCTGCAGGACCAACAGGAATGACGCTGGTTATCAGCTTTGCTGGTTTCCCTACTGTGTCTGTCAACCCACTATTTCAGTCTTTCCCAGCTACTAACCAATTATCAGTATCAATGTATGGTTTACAGTGTTGTGGAAATAGTTTTCTGTAAATTCAATCAATGATCATGTCACTCCTCCACTGAACTTCTGGTAGGCCTTTCCTGTCCAACACTATCTTTCTGCCATCAAACCCCAGACTGTCAAAATGAAGCTGTGTTCTGCTGTTGAGAATCGGTGTACTGATGTTTTGCCCCTGGAGCATGCACTCTTGATCTCCTATTAACCTTTTTTCTTGCCTGGGTGAAGGGTATGCACTGCCTTTTCTTAGTATATGGGAGAATGTTCTAGGGCTCACTCTTACAAATAAAGGGCTCATGTTGTTTTTTTTGTTTGTTTTTGCATAAGTTGTACATCTCAAGCAGATTCCTGGAAGCTGGATGTAAGCGTCTGACCAGATGGTAGAGGGTGCCCTCTCACATAAAATGTTCCCCACCACTCCATATCTATATTAGAGGGGTCAGTGGTAACGTGGAACCTTCACATTTTTGGGGACTGCTTGTTAATACATCTGCTTTGGGAAAATATTCAAGATATAATGGCTAAACTGCCCAACCTTCAAATACAGAACTGACCTGAGGCATTTCTGTTGCACCTTACCCCAATACAGTGGAACCTCTGATTGCGAGTAACGTGGTTAACAAGCGTTTCGCAATACGAGCACTGTATTTTAAAACAAACGTGACACTGTGAGTGTTGTCTTGCAAAACGAGCACTATTCAGGCCAAACCGGTGTGCAGTACCGCTTTTGGCCTGAGGTGGAGGGGCGACTGAGTAGACCTGAATGTCGCCGATCACAGTGATTAGCACCGTTCGTAAATTCACAGAAAGGCCCGAGGACAGCATGGCTGACCTCGGCAAATCTCAGGTAGGAAGTCTTTCTGAGGTTTGCCGAAGTGTCCTCGGGCCTTTTTGGCCATTTCTGAGGCTCTCCGGCGCCCCCCTCCGCCTCTGTCCGCATGCGGTATTGCACCCCATTGAAGTCAATGCGGAACAAATTATTTTAGTTTCCATTGACTTCAATAGTGAAACGCGCTTTGATATGCGAGTACTTTGGATTACGAGTATACTCCTGGAATGGATTATGCTCGTAATCCAAGGTTCCACTGTACCTAAGAGCCACTATAAAAAGGAAAGAGGAGCAGCATCAGAAAACATGGTTTATTGAAATGCTTTTCAATTTTCCCAGAAACACCACTTTTATTTTTCTCCATAATATCTATGTCCCTTAATTAATTTTGCTGTTTTAATAACTTTTATCCTTCACATGTAATACAATTCTGAGACAACACTTAAAGGGGTTGTAAACAATTTTTTTTAATTAAAAATAAATAAATAACAAACATGTTATACTTTACTCCATTGTGCAGATCATTTTGCACAGTGTGGCCCCGATCCACGTCTTCTGGGGTCCCTCGGCAGCTGTCTCTGGTCCTCCCCGCAAGAACTACACACATTCATGCGAGAGAGCTCGCATTGTGTGTAGTCCTTGTGGGCAAGCTCCCGTGATACAGCGAGCGGCCATATAAAAAAACAATTTGTTTTCTCAGTTAAGGTCGATACGTATTCTTCTACATATTTTTCGTAAAAAAAATCGCAGTAAGCGTTTATTGATTGGTTTGCGCAAAAGTTATAGCATCTACAAAATAGGGCATAGTTTTATGGCATTTTTATTAATATTTTTTTTTACTAGTAATGGCAGCGATCAGCGATTTTTATTGGTACTGCGACCTTATGGCGGACACTTCGGACACTTTTTTGGGACCATTGGCATTTTTATAGTGATCAGTGCTATAAAAATGCATTGATTACTGTAAAAAATTCACTGGCAGGGAAGGGGTTAACACTAGGGGGTGAGGAAGGGGTTAATTATGTTCCCTAGGTGTGTTCTAACTGAAGGGGGGTGGGACTGACTTGGGGAAATGACAGATCGCTGTTCATACATTGTATGAACAGCGAACAGTAATTTCTCCCCCTGACAGGACCGGGAGCTGTGTGTTTAAGAGGTAGAACCAGCAAGCAATCACATTTGTTGGATTAATACATTATGTAACAGTACTAGGTGCACGTTGTTGAGACGAATGTGTTGCCTGTTTGTCTCAAATTCAATTATTTTTTTACCAAATTTAACCACTTCCCGCCCGGTCCATAGGGGATTTACGTCCGGGAAGTGGTTCTGAAATCCTGACTGGACGTCCTGCAGGATTTCATGCCGCGCGTTCCCGTTGGGGCGCGCAGCGATCAGTGATGCGGGGTGTCAGTCTGACACCCTGCATCTCCGATCTCGGTAAAGAGCCTCCGGCGGAGGCTCTTTACCATGTGATCAGCCGTGTCCAATCACGGCTGATCACGATGTAAACAGGAAGAGCCGTTGATGGCTCTTCCTCACTCGCGTCTGACAGACGCGAGTAGAGGAGAGCCGATCGGCGGCTCTCCTGACAGGGGGGGGTTCACGCTGATTCTTTATCAGCGCAGCCCCCCCTCGGATCGCCACCCTGGACCACCAGGGAAAGGCAAACAAAAAAAAAAGGGGGCAAAAAAAAAAGTCATTGGGGAGAAAAAAAAAGAGCATTAAAAAATAAAAAAGATGCCAATCGGTGCCCACAAATGGGCGCTGACTGGCAACATGGATAAATCAGTGCTGCCCCACAGTGTTCATCAGTGCCCATCCATGCCCAGTGCCCACCTATCAGTGCCCATCTGTGCCACCCATAAGTATCCATCAGTGCCACCCATAAGTGCCGCCCATGAGTGCCCATCTGTGCCGCCCATGAGTGCCCATCAGTGCCGCCCATCAGTGCCGCCTATGTGTGCCCATCAGTGCCGCCTATGTGTGCCCATCAGTGCCACATACCAGCGCTGCCAATCAGTGCCACCTCATCTGTGCCCATCAGTACTACATCATCAATGTATATCAGTGCCCGTAATTGAAAGAGAAAACTTATTTACAAAAAAAAATTCTGAAAAAAATAAAAACGTAATTTAAAAAAAAAAAAATCAGTCTTTTTTTAGTTGTTGCGCAAAAAAAAAATCGCAGAGGTGATTAAATACCACCCAAAGAAAGCTCTATTTGTGGGAAAAAAAGGACACCAATCAGATAATCAGATAATCCAAATTTCACTCTGTCGTGCTCCCCTTATGGTGTTGTACTCACCAGATTGTAGCAATTACCAGCATTATATAAATCCGACCAATACGACCAGTCTCAGTAGATCTCCTCAGGTGTATGTTGGTGATGTTCATAGGATATATACGTGCAGCACAGCAGACATGCAGGGAAGCAAAGGAGACTGCATATGTCGTGTAGCCACGCCGGTTAACTTGAGGGGTGTACTCACTTTTGTGAGATACTGTGTGTGTGAGTTTGTGTATATATACATCTATATATATATATATATATATATAATCAGTGTTTCTCAACTCCAGTCCTCAAGGCGCCCCAACAGGTCATGTTTTCAGGCTTTCCATTATTTTGCACAGGTGATTAGATCAGTTTCAATGCCTTAGTAATTACCACAGCCATTTCATCTGAGGGAAATTCTTAAAACATAACCTGTTGGGGCGCCTTGAGGACTGGAGTTGAAACACTGATATATATATATATATATATACTCGAGTATAAGCCAAGTTTTTCAGCACTTTTTTTTGTGCTGAAAATGCACCCCTCGGCTGATACTCGAGTTTGTGCCCATTGCATACCTGATCAGCCCGTGTCATGCTCCCAGTCGACCAGTGTAAAAAAGCCGCGCCTCCTCCTCCTTTCCCAGCAGTGAAAAGCCGTGCCTCCTCCTTCTTTCCCAGCTGTCTGAGCAGATCAGCCTGTGTCATTGCTCAGACGGCGGCGCTCCAGTGTAAAAAAGCCCCACCTCCTCCTCGTCCTGGTCCATGATAGGGAAACACTTAGTTTCCCAGCAGTGAGATTAGCCCGTGTGATTCCGCCTATCACGGACATCCTCGTCCCACGGACGAGGATGAGAGAACATACGTGATAGGTGGAAAAATTAACACTGACTCACTGCTGGGAAACTGAGTGTTCCCCTATCACGGACCTGGAGGAGGAGGCGGTGCTTATTTACACTGGAGCACCGCCATCTGAGCAATAACACGGCTGATCAGGTATGCAAAAGCTGGATAAACCATTAGGGTATAATAAAAAGCCTCTCAACTGCAAGAAAATGTGCAGTTCTCTTCGTGATCATAACCACAAGCAGGTGCCTTGAAAAATAATGTATCACCATAGATAAAAATCACATTAAGTCACCAAGGACACTGCAACTTCCCATCACAACAGACAGTTTAATTACACTATAGACAGAGCTTTACAGTATAATATGTGCATCTTATATCTGTATCGTATAATATGGAGACCAGAGCTTTGCTTCCAGTGCGATATGGTTATCTTATAATATGGAGGAAAGAAGTGAGGCTGCAGATGGGCATAGTGAGGCTGCATATGGGCACAGTGAGGATGCAGATGGGCATTGTTGACCCTCTTTTCCACTTACAGTAGCTGCTGCATTCTCACCCTAGGCTTATACTCGAGTCAATAAGTTTTCAATACGTTTTCCCAATTTTTTGTGGTAAAATTAGGTGCCTTGGCTTATATTCGGGTCGCCTTATACGGTAAATATCCATTATATATATATATATATATATATATAATGTGTGTGTGTGTGTGTGTGTGTGTGTGTTTGTGTGTATATTCTACACTAATTAGAAAGGGTAATCGCTTTGACAGTCCCCAGTGTCCCATATATAAAAAGTCAAAAGAAGATGCCACCCTTCTCACCTTTCTGCTGCAATTTATTTTTGCATATACAGCATCAGAGCAACGTTCTGAATCGGCGTATCTACCTCATTTGCATATTCAACGCGGAAATATACGGAAGCGGCCAGCGTAAATATGCACCCAAGATATGACGGCGTAGGAGACTTACGTCAGTCGTATCTTGGTCGAATTCAAGCGCAACTGATTTTAGGAATCAGTCGCATAGATACGACGGCGCTCATTCGGACATACGACGGCGTATCTTGAGATACGCCGTCGTATGTCCTTTCTGAATCCGGGCCATAAACTGGAATGAGATATTCTGTCTAATCTATCTGGCTTTTAATAATCATGTTTTATACACAGGCATAGATGTACAGGAATTTTTTCATACCTGACTGTTTAAGGACATTTTTGACCAGAGTTCTGAATTCATCCAAGATATGTTTGGCCAGTATATTTCCTTCACCATCAATGTATGGAGTCATGGCTGATGGTTTCCGCTTTTTAAATGCTAGCGTGTAGAAAGCACCACCCTCATCAATACTTGTCAACTCAATTGTGTGGTAACTCTCAAATGAAATGTTCAGCATGATGTCAAATTCATTTGGGTTTGATATCTGGAGAAAAGGGAGAATTTATTTTATGTTCAATGTATTTTTCTTATAGCTTTAAACCTCACTTCCACATAACCCAACAACCCTCCGGATAAGTGCTTAGTTCCATCTAGAGAACAGAAAAGCAATTTCACTCACCTGGTACTCCACTCCTCCGGAAATGCAAAAATATAGAGGAAAACTTGGACAGCCGCACTCCAAAAAACGTTCCTTTTATTAAAACTGGTCACAAAAAATATATGCCACAGCAAAAATTAGAACAGAAGCTGACACGTTTCACATCGTTACACAGTGCTTAATCATAGCTTTTTTTGTGCATATAAAAGTAAAGTGTTACTGCGCTGATCTAATTTATCCAGAGAATTCAATCTCTGGAGGTGTGAACTGGTTTAGTGCACTATCAACCATATGTGACAAATATAATATCAAGAACTGAATATACTCAGTATAGATAAACTTATGCGGATCAATTAGTCTAAATACAAACAATCTATAAAAAATATATATATTATGCAAGTGTTACAATTAACTCAATGCTTTAAACGTGACCCCAAAAAGATTTTTTGGTTGGTTTGTCAGCCTACACATCTATATGCCATAGTACTCCTGTGTAGGGAAAAAAATGGCTGCTGATGCTACTCCAAGCTGACCAATAGTGAAAACAATCATGAAATAAAGTGAAATCAAATCAAAACAGTGTCAACCGTTAAAAGCCGCTGACCAGCATTTAATTGGCGTCTTAGAAGGTGTGAGAGAGAGAGACTTGTAAAGCGCAACACATGCGAACTGAATCGCCTCTGGGCGCTGTATCCATTTCATGGGTAAGGAACCCCTTGACCTCAGAAGAGATGGGTTTTAATCTTTCTCCTGAAGGCCAAGTGGTCCGACTCCAGTCGGATGGTGGTTGGTAGTGCATTCCACAGGCGAGGTCCCTGGACTGCAAATCTTCGATCTCCTTTGGACTTGTATCTGGCCTTGGGTATCTGGAGGAGGTTTTGATTGGTGGATCGCAGAATGCGATTGGGGTTATGGGCTTTTATTTTTTCGCATAGATATTGGGGGGCGTTGCCTTGAATACACTTATGTATTAGACAGAGTGCCTTGAAAGTGATTCTGTCTTTTACTGGCAACCAATTAAGGGATCTCAGTGAAGGTGAGATTGATTCCCATGTTTTTTTCCCAGTCACTAGTCGAGCGGCCGTATTTTGAACGACTTGCAGACGAGTGATTTGGTATTTGGGGAGTCCTAGATAGAGGGCATTTGCGTAGTCGAGTCTGGAATTGATGATTGTTCCCACCACGACTGCAATATCCTCTTTCGGGATAAAGGGCATGAGTCTGCGTAGTAGGCGCAGCAGATGGTGGGATCTACTGACCCTATTTGTGCATCCATTGTCATGTAGGTATCGAAAATGACTCCGAGACTTTTGACTTTGGTGCTAGGGGTGATAGTTTTACCCAGAATGGGTGGGGGAGTCCATGTTGACGCGGGGTGATTTTTCCGGTTAGCGTGAAACAGGAGAAGTTCTGTTTTCGAACCATTGAGTTTAAGATAACTGTTTGTCATCCAGTTATCTATTAGAGTGAGGCATTTCTCTAGTCCAAGAGAATGATCCTTTTTGTTGCAGATGCGGAAATACAGTTGTGTGTCGTCTGCATAGGAGTGGTAAAGTAACTTCTGGTTACTGATGATTTCAAAGAGAGGGCGAAGATAGATATTAAACAATACGGGCGATAAGGGAGATCCCTGAGGGACTCCGCATTAAACCGTACGTTTTTCAGAAGTGAAAGACCCCAGTTTCACTATTTGTGATCGGTTTTCCAAGAAGGAGGAGAACCAGGGTAAAACACATTCAGCGACTCCGGCTACTTCAGCTAGCCTAGCCAGTAGTAGTCCGTGGTCTACAGTGTCAAAAGCCACGCTTAGGTCCAGCAGTATCAGGAGACAAGATTCTCCTTCGTCTGCGGCCTCTAGAGCGTCATCCCATATTTTAAGCAGCGACGTTTCTGTTCCGTGACCCGGACGTAAGCCTGATTGAAACGGATCGAGTAATTTATGGGTGTCTAAATGCAGTTGCAGCTGTTGTACAACTACTTTCTCCATTACCTTGGAGAAGACATTTAGAGCTGTTATGGGCCTCCGGTTGTTTGGGTCTTTGGGGTCGAGGGTAGTTTTTTTTTTAATTGGTTTTATTGTACCTTGTTTTAGCAAGGTGGGCACCATGCCCTCCTTGAATGATTGGTTAATGAGCTGCGTGATAGCTGGTGCCAGTATATCGATGGAAATGGGTTTTAGAGTGAACTTTGGTGGTTGCGACGGATTTATGTGGGTATTAGGTTTGTGATTTGGGGGGGAGTTGGTGACGGTTCCATTTTGCTGAACACTTTAACGGATTTTTTCAATTTTGTTAATGAAATAATCCGATAATTCGTTGCAAAATTCTTGTGAATCAGAATTGGGGGCCTCTAAACAAGCTGGATTCATGGTCTGAGTGACCAGCTTGAAGAGTTCTCGGGGGCGGTTAAGGGCATTTGCGATGATGTTGGAGAAATGATTTTTTTTGGCCGTGAAGATTTCTTTGTGATATTTCTTTGTTATTATCTTGTAAATGGTGTGGTTTTTATCTGAAGAGCACCTTTTCCACGCAGCTTCTGCTCTTCTACGCTCTTGCTTTAGCAACGTCAGCTGGTCATTAAACCAGCTGGAGTTGTTTTTCCGGATGCAAGTTTTGCGTTTTGGTGCTACTAAGTCAGCTGACTGTAGTAGCGCCTTGTTGATGGCGTCAAGTGTTTCTGTGGCTGTTTGTTTTTGTTGGGTGGTTTTTATTTTGTTCCCTAGTGTTGTTTTGAAGAGTTCCGAGTGGAGCTTCTTCTGAGATCTAGTCCAGTGAGTTGTCACCGGTTTTGTCGTTTTTTTTGGGCTGGCATTTTTGGTGATTGTGAATTTGATGGCATGGTGATCGGTCCATGGTTGCGGCTCATTTCCCAGGACGTCAATTTCCAAATCTTGTTTGAAAATGAGATTGAGCGTATGGCCTGAGGCATGAGTGGGGCCTTGTATTAGTTGCTGCAGACCTAATCCTTCCAGATGGTCGATGCAGGTGTTGGCTACAGGGTCCAGTGAGGGTTTCCATGAATGGAAGCGAGTTTTGAAGGACTGGTTTGGTGATCGAGAGGTGAGTCTTGTGGATCACCGCCAGGCCCCCCCCTCTTTGCCCCACTCTGTTTTGCATTTGAATGCGATAATTTGCTGGCACCAATTCTGCTAGAATGGTGTTGCAGTCGGCTGTCAGCCAGCTCTCTGTGATGAAGAGGCAGTCTAGATCGTGTTGAAGGATGAAATCATAGATTTCTTGTTGGTGTTTTACTGCCGATCTTGTGTTGACCAAAGCGCATATTATGCGCTTGGGCTGGGGTACCTGCGCATAGTTTTTGACTGTTGATCGTCGATTGATTCTCAACAGTCGCTCATTCCTTAGAGCTTTTTTGGTGACAACTGGGAGTATAGAGGCAAATGGTTGTAGTTCCTGGATGGTTTCTGCAGAGTATTTTAGGTAACCCATGGTCGCAGGGAAGTAATGTTGATTGGGGGGGTCTTATATGGTGATGGGTGGAAGACTGTCCAAGTGAGCCGTCACTCGTTGAGTCTTCTCTCCCCGATTGGTCCAGAGGAAGGCGAAAAACCCCAGGCGTGCTGTGCCAATCTGCAGCGATCGGGGGAAAAAATTCCTTCCTGACCCCTTAACAGTGATCGGTGCAACCCTGGATCAATTGGCGGGGGGGGTGGGAGTCCTGTTTTTTTGTGCTGTGTATGCAGCAGCCGAGAGCTGGGAGGACCCTGCCTGGCTGCACTATCCCTGGGGAGAGCCGACTCGTTTGAGAGCGTCCTGCTCTCACTATCCCTGGGGTGAGCAGACTAAGATGAGGGCACCTGCTGCACCGCTGAATCTATATATCAAGAGTTCCAACTTTATTAGCTGCAAGCTTGTTCTGGATCAGTGATTGAAAAAAATAATGAAGACCTGGTTTTTAACTCAGGCACTTTTAATCAAAGAATGCACTTCTGGTCAGAGAGTCCACATGTGAAGCCACCATCAACTGGGAGCCAGCCATACCCCGCTACTCTCCACATGTATTTCTACAAGGAATCCTGGCGTGCTTCTCCCTCCGTGTGTGTGTCCAGACAGCCTCTACACGTTTCGCTATTGCGTCATCAGGCCCATTGGAATCTATTGTGTAAAAGCAAGACTGTCTGTCATTGGACTATTTTCAGTGCAGCTGGCACATTGCACATTTTTTTATTTATTTTTTTGTTTGGGTTTTTCTGATTTGTTTTGATTTTATTTCACTTTATTTTATGATTGTTTTCACTATTGGTCAGCTTAGAGTAGCATCAGCAGCCATTTTTTTCCCTACACAGGAGTACTATGGCATATAGATGTGTAGGCTGAAAAACCAACCAAAAAATCTTTTTGGGGTCATGTTTAAAGCATTGAGTTTATTGTAACACTTGCATAATATATATATTTTTTATAGATTGTTTGTATTTAGACTAATTGATCCGCATAAGTTTATCTATACTGAGTATTGGGTATATTCAGTTCTTGATATAATATATGTCACATATGGTTGATAGTGCACTAAACCAGTTTACAGTTCACACCTCCAGAGATTGAATTCTCTGGATAAATTAGATCAGCGCAGTAACACTTTTCTTTTATATGCACATTTAACCCTTTTTAGGGTCTACACAGTACTGCAGCAGATCACGTTTTTTTTCATTTCTTTTGCGCCGGTGACACTTACTATAATAGCTTTTTTTGTGACCAGTTTTAATAAAAGGAACGTTTTTTGGAGTGCGGCTGTCCAAGTTTTCCTCTATATTTTTTCATTATCATTGCATTGCCGGCACCCATGGTTTGTATCCAGTCAGAGGGCTCTTTGTTTCATCTGAGCGGTTACTCTTTCCTCTATCCTACTCCTCTGGTACATAGGGGTTCCCAATGCTCCCACTGTGGACTGTTCCTCAGCATCCTTACATCCAATGCAGTGCTACAAGGGATGCCCAGGAACAGTGAGAGCTGTTCTAATGACCAGCATTAGAACAGCTCTCACTGAAGGGATGAGGATGAAGCCATGACTTTGCAGGAACAAATAAAGAACTGAAATACTGCAGGATTAAAGGCTGTCTAAAGCATTGTTTGTAAAAGGTTGCTCGAGGTATCAGGAGGGCAGGGGGTGGGAAGGAAATGTTGGCTGAAGTTCAGTTTTAAATTAGAGCAGTTTAAAAAAAAAATAAGTTGTCAATTTTTTGAAATAATGGTGTGTGTGTGTAGATGTACTGTATATATTAACTTGCTTGCAAGATGACACACTTCACGTTTGTACAGTATACTTTTTGCTGCAGTTACTAAGGTCTGTTAAAGGGTAACTCCACTTTAGTGGGGGGAAAAATGGCAAATTAAAAAATAATAATATAGCGTATACAATTGCAATACAAGTCATATTGTAATTGGATGATATTAAAAATGACTCCTTTTTCAATCTGCAGTGCTGCAATTTTCAGCAATACAATGCAATATGGCTTCCTGGAGGAGTTCTGTACACAGAACGCCCCCATAAACATAGTTTTCTGCTTGTGTAATTGGCTTGTGGATTTTCCCAGAAGTCTGCACCAAGATGCAAGTTGGATTTCAGTCATCCCCTGCAACACAAATTCAATTTTTGGTGAGATACTCCCAATGGGAAATCACAAAGGGATGCAGACCCGGCAATTTTCCTTGTTAGAGCCCTGCAAGTGCAGCAGCTGATTGATAATTATGAACCCACTCCCATACACTTTCATTCTGCACATGGACACAAACAATCTGTGATTTACTTCAGAATAGCAAAAGGTAGGAATCTGCAACAAAGTTTGTTAAAATCCTTGCAATGTATATAGATCACCCAGAGGGGAATGTTTTTTTTTTCTCAACAAGTGTGGAGTTACTCTTTAAACATGCACTAGGCACACACAAATATTTATGCAGAATGATGAAAATTACAAGAAGCATTCATAGCTGCTATAATGTATGTGTGTTTTTATTTTATGAATATATTGCAACGAAGATAGAAAAATTATACCTGCAACTAGCAGTTTACATAGAAGTCACATAAATATACACTAGTAAAGGCTCATGCTCATTGTTTTTGAATTGTGGGAGGAAACCAAGGGAATGCTGAACAGAGAACTGTGAAATATATGCCTCTATCCAAATGATCTGTACCTGTTAGAACTAGTCAGGACCTCATTGCAGCAATGCTATGGTATTCACCTCTAGGACTCCAAGCCAGCTATTAGAAAATTATGCAAATTTAATGTTATTTTTATAAGTTTTCTGCTTCAGGGGTTACGGTGATTTCTTTCTAAATCTCTCACTAGTGCGAAGAAAATATTTTGCATTGTGAAATATTTATTATAAAAACCAAAGTATATTTATTACCTTTAAGCCTTCGTAGTAACTCCCTGTTGACATTTTTTTCATGCTCTTAAATAGAGGGTGGCTTTTAGTAGACTCGATCATTAACTCTATGATCTTGTTAACTTTCTCTGCTGCTTTGGAGATGTCACCCATCTTCATTCTCAAACTTTCCACTGCATTTTTCAAGTGCTTGGAAAGGTTGGAGTTTGGCAAACTGTCTCTTCTGCTTGCTTGGCTTATAATCTCATCTCTATCTCTGGCAGAGTTATACGTGTCTTCATTCTCATTTATTTTGCTATCTCTTCTTTTGGGGACATTTTTTTCCATGCAGTGGTCTATCCTAGTTTTTGCATCCAGATCATGTAGTTCTGTTGTTTTTGATCTTCTCCCCTGATTAAAGTTAGTCTCCTTTGGCGCCTTTGGATGGAAATGACCATTGTCCAATTGATCCAGAGATATTCCAGGATCATTTTGTTCCACTGATTTTGTTCTTCTGCAGCTTTTAGAGGTAGTCTCCTTTGCTTTCATACTCACACTTGGTTTGGTTTCATTTTGTCCACTTGCTGTATGTTGGAGTATCTCCTCCTTTTTATTCTTTGCACTGCATTTAACAAGGAATTCACTCGTAGTTTTTACATGGATATCTGTGCCACTGACCGTAGATGCTGAGTTATTCTTCTTACCGGGTTGTTGAGTCTTTTGTTTTGCTTTCCCATTACCATCAGAGTGACCAGAAATAGAATGTTGAAACTCTGAGCATGTAGATAATTTAGATTCCTGCATCTCTCTTGAATGTCTGTCTTTGCCTGAATCAGTTGAATTGCCACCTCGTTTCTTTGGGCGAGTTGCCATTTTTTGCTGTGCGTCGTGTTTTATGCCTTGTTTCAGGTCTCACGTCTTCCTGACAAATACACTACGAAATTAAGTGCTTCCTCTTTTATATTAATTTTCTTGTAAAGATCACTCCCACCCCAGAGGCATAGGAAAGAGAGAAACGAAACTGAAAATGTGACCTATTGTCTGCATCACGGAAAAAAACTGCCTTAGAAATGTATTAATTCTACTTTGGCAGTTCCTAATCTGAAATTATTATTGAAAGAAAGTGTACAAGCAACAAAGACATGTCTCTAACTACTAAAAATGTACACCAGAAGCCATATATACCAAGCTCCTTGTTTCATTTCTCACAAACATGACATCTCCTGAGTTATAGGAAAGTGAGAAACGAAACTGAATATGTGACCTGTTAACTGCCTTACATTCCATCTTTTGTTCAGGCTGGGGATGTGGGGCAGGATTGATCATCCTGATAGTTCTGGTTGTGGAGGAGTTAAAGGACCCAAAATGCAGCTATGATATTGCAAGTTCTTTTGGGAGTTTTGTTTGGGTTCCTGGATTTGGACTGTCTGGAATGGAGTAGGAGGGAAAGACATGCTATCCTTCTCTCCATTCCAGGTATTGGGCAGGCACTCTGCTGCACCTGGCCAGTGGCGTCTCCAGCTTTCATATTTAGGGGGGGGGCACATGGGGGGGGCAGGGACAAAAGTAGGGGGCCAACTATAAAATGCAATTATATATATATATATATATATATATATATATATATATATATCTCCTGGGGCCCTTTACTACGTTCCCACAACGGGCCCTTTCACATGTTCTGCAGTGAGCTCCCTTCCTACTATACTGGGGCCCCCTAGGGTGGCAGAAAAGAAGAGATATATGTCACCAGCACACCAATAAAATATAAGGGTCCAAAGCAGTGGGAGAACTATCAGGGTTGCAAAGGTTGTCTTGCCACCAGGGCCCTGGTGTTTTGCCACTGTGGGGTTCCCCAGCTGTCCTGTCCCTGCTATTGACAGCGCTGGTCTGGCATCTGTCTCCTTGGCAGCGGAGGACCTAGTGCTGGTGACATTATGGGTGCATGCAGGGGAAGGCTGGCACTATTAGTTATAGAAAGCTGAGCCCCCAGCTGGTCACCTAGCAGCAGTAATACTGTATAAAAAAGGAATGGTACTACTGCGCTACCATATATAAAACCAAAAAAACGTGGAAAAAAACAGCAAAAAATATCAAATAACAAAAGCTGCGTATCTAATAGGTGAACAAAACCAAATTAATATGAAATGAGTAAATGATAGCACTAGTGTTAACTAGTGCTGAGTGAGTACAGTGTAAATATTAATAATATAAATCATACATAGTGAGTATAAATAGCAACACTTATGAAAAAATACTATTAAGTCCAATGAAATGTTGGAATGAGTTCCTTATGGGTTAACACCCATATGCAGCCCTATAGCCCCATGACTAAGTCACGTGCCTAGTGACGGAACGCGTGGGGGAGGAGCCTATGTTTGACGGGACTTCGATCCTAGTGAGGAGACCAACATACTGAGCGGCAATCTATCTCAGAGCCTGTGTCAATCGGCGGTTTTGTGAGTTCATTACCGTCGGTGTAGTCTTTTGTCCATTGTCCTCTGTTTTACAGTATTGTGCTATGAGGCTTGTCCTCTTTCTTTTTTCTTCCCTTATATTGAGGTTTTCTGCTTGGATCTTTTAATGGGAAAGGTCATTGTCTGTCTAATGAGAAGCTCTTGAGGAGGAAACGACAGCTGTTCACCATAGGGCTGCATATGGGTGTTAACCCATAAGGAACTCATTCCAACATTTCATTGGACTTAATAGTATTTTTTCATAAGTGTTGCTATTTATACTCACTATGTATGATTTATATTATTAATATTTACACTGTACTCACTCAGTAATACTGTATAACCTTCTCTGTTGACATGCTGATCAGGATGTGATGCTCCCAGTCAGATCTAATAAACACAGTATTTATTAGCATCAAGAGTACAACATATATATATATATATATATATATATATATATATATATATATATATATATATATTCAACCGTATGTTCAGCAGCCATGTGGGCTCTATGCCTGTAAAGTGTGGGCTTTGAGCAATAAAATCGCTGATATTTAACACTAGGATTTGACTAGGAGCATCACCTGGATTGCATCCCAATCAGCTAGTCAGAGAAGGCTCCACTGCTGCTAAGCAACCTGCAGGGAGCTCAACTTTCTACAACCAATAGAGATGAGCTCGGGTGTGTTTGAAATCCCACATGCCCAATCCTGCCAGGAAGCTGACACTCCACAGTGCTAATCACAGCCAGTGAGACATTTCCTGATCTGTGCAGAGCTGTGGACCGGGAAATGTCTCACTGCCTGTGATTAGCGCTGCGCAGTGTCAGCTTCCTGGCAGGCTCTGGCATGTGGAATTTTAAACATGCCCAGCCCATCTCTAACAACAAATTGTGCTGGCCCTCCTTTACATCAGCCCCATAAAGTAACCAGCACTGGGTTCCAATGTGCTGCCGCCGCTGCCATGGAGACAGAGACCAGCACTGTGAATAGCCGGGACAGGGCAGCAACTCTGGTTGTTCCAGCACTGGTCCACACTGGGAGGATTCCCCCATCCACCTATAATGTGTAGATGGGTGAATTGGATCATTTCTTTTTTTTTTCATTCAACCTAATAATTGAATGAAAAAAGGTGATCAATGTATGGGCTGCCTAAGAGCTGAGACCAGTCATAGACTGTTTAAATCTCAGCTGGTTCAGCAGGAACTGGCTGAGATTTGAACCATTAATGAGCAGATTCTCTTATGATTATCACTAGTGGTTGCTATAGCCACAAGTGATAATCACTGTTTGTCGGGAGAATACAATTGCTGGGCAGGAGGAATATTCCCCTGTCAGCACTGTCTGTGTTGATGGGGGAATCATGCAAGTTTCTTCCTGCAATCTGTGGATGCAGGAAAGAAATTTGCACCGTATATTACCTGCCTAACTGAAAGTGAAAGTAAATTGTGAATGTCTTGAAATAAAGAGAAAGAGAGGGGGAGGGAGACAGATGGGGGAGAGAAGGGATGGAGATAATGCAATTCAGTAATTACAGTGTACTACAGTCTGCAGTGCACACACTTAAACACGGTCCAGGCTAGAATCTCAGGCATCATTCACACACAGCCAGGAATGCTGCTGATTTCATATTTCCCGCCCACACAACCCCTCTCTTCAGATACAGCACACCGGGATAGTGTGGGCAGGACTGAAAGGAGGAGGAGCTGTATTCCTCCCTGCTCTTTTGTGAGGAGAGTGGGGGGGTAGCTGGACTCGCTGGGCTGTGAAAGAGTGTCATAGACTGACACTCGGCTCAGCTTGCAGTCACCCCTCTTTGAATATACAGGCTGGTTCTCCTATCCTAAGGACGGGAGAAATCAGTCTGTTTTTTCAGTAACTGAGATGAAGGCTTAGGCCCCCCTCCCCCCCCCCCCCCACAGTACTTGTGGAGTCCTTCCTGCAACTCGCTCTTCTCCGTGCCAATGAGGATGCAGGGGAAGGAGCAGATTGGGCGGCTTTGGTTGTGTGAGCACTCACATTATGCAGTGTCAGCGAGCAGAGGGAGGGGGAGGAATCCCCCGCAGAGCTGACTGGGGATGCTCTCCCTCTCAGGAAAGACTGTTACTCCAGCGGCGGCCCGAGCAAAATGCAAAAAAAATATATATATTTTTTGGGGGGGGGGGCACATGGTGGGGCACAGCATAATGTTGGGGGGGTCAGGGCCCCCTCTGCACCCCCTAGGGACGCCATTGCACCTGGCTAATACAACTCAGTGATCATATAACCTTGGGGTCAATGTAAGGAGTCTCTAAAGCTGGGGTCCATGCCTTTCCCATTCAGGCTGTTGTAAGGTGCTTGGTGAAAGGATGCTATTGTTTGGAATCACCCTTTGATTGAGCAGCTATTAAAGTGGTAATAAACCTTAGTCATGAAATATGAACAAAGCACATCCCTCTTTAGTGTGTCTCAATGAAGAGCACTATGTGTCATTTCTGCCGTTCTCTCTTTCTGCTATCAGTATTAATCATTTCTCACAAGTTTTCCTGACACCAAGAGAAAAATGGTGACTGGAGGGACCTCCAGCTGATTGACAGCCTTAGCTCTGTTCTTGTGAGCTGCGTGAAGGGGGGTGTCTCTTCTTTCTCATCAGCTCTCGGAGATCTTCTCAATGAACTCTACAGAGTGTCATTTAAACTCTCCCTTTTTTATGAACTCTTGGAGAAGCTTTATTAATTCTGGACTTTAAACGGATGTAGAAAATAGAAGACTGCAGATAAACAGGTACAATCTATGTAGGAGGATTTGTTTAATCTCTGTGTATCACCTGAAGCCAGTTACTTCACTGGGTATATGTAAGGCCCCGTACACACGAGGGGATCTCCGCTGGAAACGGTCCGCCGGACCGTTTCCAGCGGAGATTCCTCCTCCGGATTTGGATCCGATGGCTTGTACTCACCATCGGATCAAAATCCGCGCGGAATTCATGTGCGATGATGATGCGGCGACGCTGGAAGGTAAGTACTTCCACGCATGCGTCGAATCATTACGACGCATGCGAGGGAGGGGAGCTGACGGATTGATCCGGTGAGTCTGTACAGACCACCGGATCAATCCGCTGGACTCGATTCAAGCGGATATATTTCTTAGCATGCTAAGAAATTTATATCCGCTTGAAATCGATCTGCCCGCGAAATCTACGCGGATAAATATCCGCTAGGCCGTACAGACGACCGGATTTGTCCGCTGGAACTGATCTGCGGATAGATCCGGTCGTGTGTACGGGGCCTAAGGGTTTACATCCACTTTAATCATTATGAGTGCTTGTGACTGTTAGAATATTATACCAAATTCATAATTTGGCACTTATAGATGTTATATTATATTCAGGGCCGCCATCAGGGGCTGGAGAGAGGAGAGAAAACACTTTCACTTTCAATTCGTGGCAGGAGAAAGAGGTGAGTGAGATGATAATGTCGTTTTCGGTAGCCCCCCTTCATTCTCAATTCGTGGCAGCAACACCCCCCCCCCACCCCCCCGGTGCTCTGCCCATGCCTGAAGCTGTGTGAGGGGCCCAAAATTTCAGATAGCTGCCCTGATTATATTCAAGGCAAGCTTGCAAAATATATCTGGTATCTTGGTATAGAATGTCATGGGAAGACAAAAAGAAACAGGTATCTATGTAGTTAGACTAGGAATTAAACATATTTGTTTAACCACTTGCGGACCGCCCACCGTCGTTATACATCGGCTCTTTGAAGTGGACTATCGTTGTTATGGCAGCAGCTAGCTACCATGACCCCAGTATCAACTTCTTCCGCTGGCCATCCGGTTTAAGATAAATGTGGTCTCAGTGGCGAGATCGGTGGCGGAAGAGGGCCCCTCCCACCGGCAGCGGCAAAGGGAATCGGAGCTGAGTGAGGAAAAGATGGCCTCCAACCGGCTCCATACCATTGCAGGGCGGATGCGACATCAAAACATCACTTCCGCCCATAGCTCTTAAAGGGACATTTAAAAAAATATATATTGCATATTAGTGTAAATATGAGATCTGAGGTCTTTTTGACCCCAGATGTCATAATTAAGAGGTCCGGTCATTCTTTTTCTCTATTAGAAGGGATCTTTACATTGCTTGTTATAGGAACAAAGGTGACACATTTTTTTATTTTATTTTTTTAAAGAACAGTGTAAAAACAAAAAGTAAAATAGGGAGTGGCCTGGAGCGGCATTCAGTAGGACTCTGGTGAGCTGAGCTCCACCAGCTCATAATCCTTAACGACTCGCCCTGCACGCCCGGTGCCCTCAGGAAACTGCTGCCAAATTGGACAAATACTGCCAAACAGACCATGACCCTCTGTAGCAAGATGGCAACGCCACGCTGGGGGAGGGAACAGATGCAGGGGCTGACACAGCAAGGGTGCTTGATGCTATTACTGCCTGCCAGGAAGTCATAACGTCCTACCAAACCACCCTGACTGCCAAGATTGAGGAAGTAAATGTGGATATCTCTCTGGTAAGGCAGGACTTCCAGAAACTGAGGGACAGGGTCAAGGTAACAAACTCGGCTGAGCACTGTGGAGGACTCCCCCCCCCCCCCCCCCCCTACAGAATACTACAGAAGACATGCAACTGCAAGTAAATCAATTGCTACAGAAGCAGGACAAAATGAAGAACTGGCTTAGAAGGAGTAATCTGAGATTTATCAGTCTGCCAGAGTGAGCAGACCCCCCTCATTCTTGGAGCAACTTCTGTGCACCACATATGGTAAGGAGGTTTTTCCCCCCATGTTTGTTGTGGAATGGGCCCACCGCATGTCTGGGAGCCCACCCCTGGTCGGGGCCCCACCGTGCACTTTCATTTCAAAATGTCTTAATTGTAGAGACCGTGACACTATATTGCGCTTGAGCAGAGAGAAGGGAAATATTCCCTATGGCAACAAGATGATCACGGTGTGCCCGAATTTTTCCGCTGAGGTCCAGCGCAGTCGCAAACGTTTCACAGAAGCCAAAAGACGCCTCCGTATCACACACATCAAATATGCCATGCTTTTCCCTGCCCAAGGCCGATATCAGGGGGTACAGGCATTACACCTGTAAAGGGGCCCAAATGTTCTCATTCGCGGCTGAGAGGAGAAAAAACACTTTCATTTCGGCAGTTCCCTCCTGCTCTAATGTCGCGGATGGAGAGAGGAGAGCAGAGGAGAGTAAACAGGTTGTGGCTGGAGAGAGGAGAGAGGAGAAAAACACTTATTTCCGGGGGAGCACCCCCCGCCCCCCCCCCCCCGGTTCTTTGGTCGAGAGAGGAGATTATAGAATTTGGGGGATCGGGCCCAGGTCTAAAGCTGTGTAAGGCTGCCCTGTTCATGCACTTGTTTGATGATCCAGATGCAGCCTGGCTTGAACACAGGAAAACCCACAGCTAAGTGACCTTATTGCTAGGGTTGCCACCTTTTCATCAAGCCGAACACGAAAGCCCCTTTCACACTGGCTTTCTGATCAGGCCTGTCAGTTTTTCAGGCGGACCTGATCGGAGCCTTCATTCACCTCTATGGAGCGGCAGATAATATCGGTGACATGTTCGCTAACACCTGCCGCTATGTGATCCTATTCTGTCTGTGAAATCCAGACGGATGGTGACCCTATTTTCCACCTGTCTGGCGGATCGGATGAAAATGGAGAACAGAGCTCTGACATGTCCATCTCTGCACAGTGAGCGGGGACAGACCTGTCACCTGCCTGCTCAGTGGAGATCAGAAGATCGATTCCCCGTTAAGCAAAATGGAGTCTACTGGCAGGATCTCCCGTGTGAAAGAGCCCACTAGTATATGGCACTGTACCATCACTTAAAGCGGAGATTCCACATAAAAAAAAAAAAATTTTTAAAAGCCAGCTGCTACAAATACTGTAGCTGCTGACTTTTAATAAATGGAGTCTATTCCCAGAAGTGGGTACAAATACCTGTATGATACAGGTATCTGCACCCCCTCCCCCCGAGAGGTGCCAAATGTGACACCGGAGGGGGGGAGGGTTCCGAAAAGCGGAGGTTCACTTTTTGTGTGGACCTCCGCTTTAACTCAACCCATTTAACTGAATGGGGCTTTGCAGCAACTGTGTGCAATACACAATGGCTACAGCACAGTGGCATTGGATTTTAGGGGTTAAAAAGAGGTGGTGAGGAAAAAATCATAATGCTTCTTCACCACCTGTTAAATACTTCTAAGAAATAATCCCATGCGGATTACTCTTCAGAGTGCTCTGCGACTTTGTTTACACTTGTGGTTGGGGGACAGTAAAACAGAGATTGAGCTGTGTTTTTACTGCTACTCAACTGTTCCTCAAAGACAAAGACAGCAGAGGGGGGGTGTGCACAGGCAGCAGTCAAAATTCTTCACAGCGTGGCAAAAATTGAGCTGTAATGCCGGCTGAATGCGGCCCACCCAAGTGAATTTCCTGCATCCCTGTGCAATGCATTCAGTTGCAGGGTGCTGCTGTAGGGTTTAAACAAGTGGTGACTGCCTGTCAAAATCCCTCTGAAGAGCAATCCAAACATGGAGTGCTCTTCAGAGGACACCACATGTGTAAACGAGCCCTGAGCCTAGGTTCACACATATGCAATGTGGGAACCAGCGCCAGGTCCTGCATCACATTTCTCCTGCAAGCAGTTCACACTGCCCTCTGCGAACTGCTATAGGGTGTCATTACGTTGTTAATGACACCCACAGATCGGTTTGCAGATCGCAGTGCGAACTGTGAACTCACACAGGAATCGGAGCACATAGGTGGGAACGAAACATTGCCAGTGCGGGGGGGGGGGGGGGGGGAGTCCCTGAGTCCCTACACTATTTCCTGCAAATCTAATGCGAGTTCAGCCATACAACTGTATACAGCTGTATGGCTGAACTCGCATTGATTGCACAGACATTGCATGCGGGTGCAAATCACATGCAATGTCTGTTTTTGCACAAGTGTGAACCCGGGGTGAAGCTGTTCAGCCATGCCAGTGTGTTCTGTGTCCAATTATTTCTGTGGAGTGACCTTTTGTGTGCAGAAATTCAAAAAAACGTCTGCTGGGGGGCCAGGAGAAGGAACTCTATTTAACTCCCTGGGGGCTCAAGAAGTGCTTACCTCCTGTGGTGATCCAGACTGTTCTCTGTGATCTGCTCTGCTGGAGGAGGAACACGAGTAGTTAATGTCATTAGGGGAAAGTTCTTATCTTTATTCAGCAGTTCTGAGTCCTCAGTCCCGAAAATCCAATCTCCCCATGTCCTCTTCTATACAGATACGCTGGCTGAGTAATGTAGTTGCCGAGAACCTCTGCACAAGGATTACTCCGCCTGAGCCCGAAAACCATCAAATAGTCCCTGCAGAGTAATCCTTGTGCTGCTGATCCCGGCAATTACATTACTTAGTGTATCTGTATAGAAAAGGACATTGGGGCTCAGATTAAATTGTCGGAACTGCTGTTTAAGGATAAGAACTTTCCCCTAACAACTTTAACTACTAGTGTTCCTCCACCAGCTAAGCCACAGTACAGTTTGAATCATGTGTCCGGGTAGAAGGCGGAAGGAGACCCGGACACGTGATTCAAAACCCGTACTGTCCGGGTGAATCCCGTACAGGTGGCAACCCTACTTATTGCATATCTTTGTGTTTTTCTTAAATCGTCACCTGACTAACCCTCTACTCTACAGCGTTGCATCTCTGATTATGTGTCATCCCACTATTCATTTTGTTTTTGTGATGCTGCTAAACTGCTCTCAGCTTTCAATACCTCCAATTTCTTACGGATACAAGGTTTTTCTCCCCTGTTTGATTTACCTCCATGCAGGAAGTGCATATCTGTATCTGTCTTATTCACACAGTTGTATGTTTATATATATTGGGCCAGATTCAGAGAGAACTTACGCCAACGTATCTGTTGATACTCCGCGTAAGTTCTAGGATGCGCCGTCGTATCTATGCTCCGTATTCTTGAAACCAGATACGCCTAAATTCTGGCTCCATCCGACCGAAGTAAGTCTCCTACACCATCGTTACTTTGGTGCATATTTACGCTGGCCGCTAGGGGCGCTTCCATTGATTTACGCGTTGAATATGTAAATTACCTAGATACGCCGATTCACGAACGTACTTGCGCCCGTCGCAGTAAGCTCCGCCGTTTACGTAAGGCGTACGTCCGGCATAAAGTTATCCCTCATAAAGGAGGGGTAAGTCATGTTAGGGTATGGACGTCGGAACAGCCGTCGGATTTTATGTCGTTTGCGTAAGTCGTACGTGAATGGGGCTGGGCGTAGGTTACGTTCACGTTGAAAGCATTGAGCTAACGTATCTTAGGGAGTATATGCGACAGGATTCTGAGCATGCGCTGTTCGTTCGGGAATTCATTTACATGGGGTCACGTCTAATTTAAATACAACACGCCCACTACCTTCCCAATTTGAATTAGGCGGGCTTACGCCGGCCCATTTACACTACGTCAACGTAACTTAGGGAGCAAGTGCTTTGTGAATACTGCTCTTGCCTCTCTATGTTACGTCGTCGTAGCGCATATGAGATGCGCTACGCCCGCACAAAAATACGCCGCTGTCTCTGAATCTGGCCCATTATCTTTGGGACTTTCCTATACTCACCACTGGAGGTCACTGTTGCCTTATAATTGAACCCCTCCATGCTACTAGGCCTGTTTACAGGCACATCTAGAAACATTCCGTTTTTCTCAGGGACGGGCCATTTTTCTTCACCCCTTTTTTATGGTGCTGGTCCAGAATGCAATTTATTCCGGCGGAAGCAGATAAACAATTCACCGGGATGCCTGTTTTACTACGTGGGCTTTGTCCTATGTTGTGTTTCGTTAAACAGCGAAGTTTCGCCCCACCTGACTCTTTAAGTAACCTGTGTTGGGTCATAATAATATTCATGCCTCACTTTACATCCTTTCTTTCCACGGTTGGAATATTACTTCACCTATACCTCACTCTAGAGGTGTTACCATTCTAATAGCTAAAACCACTCATTTTGAGCTCCGGGGTTCAAAGGTTGATCCACTGGGTAGATATATTTTTCTGCATGCAGTTATCTATAGGGAACCGATCTTGATATTGGCATTACATGTACCTCCACCCTTTAATTCTTCACTTCTGTCTGAGCATTTTGGATTTATGGCACTGTACCCTGCAACTCCTGGTTATTTGATTGGGTGACTTCAACACAACCTTTAACCCCGACCTCAACGGACTACATGTTGATTCACCTGCACCAACCTTACCTCAGCCTACCAGGTTTGCAAAATTAGTTGCTAGTTTCAACCTAATTGACACATGGAGGTCTGTACACCCTGATGCTCAGGCCTTCTCATGCTTTTCCTCATCACATCATTCCATGTTTAGAATAGATTTAATCTTAATCTCCAGCTCACTGTTGCCTAGATTGCAGGATGCAGGTGTATCCCTGAGGTCACTCTTGGATCATAGTCCTTGTTGGGCCAAGATGGCATTACCATAGTTTAAACCCCTTTTGGCTTACACTGCTGCCTGAGGACGATGACATTCTGACTGATTGGGAGCACTACTTTAAGGACAGCAAGGGATCGGCGTTCCTACATACAGTTTGGGATGCCTTCAAACTACATGCTAGATCTACCTTGGCTACACGTATAAATAGAATGAAAAGGACCTCTGAGACAGATATGGAGAAAGTGACCGCAGACTTGGTGAAGGCGGAACGAGCATTTGTAGATGACCCGTTAGTAGAAAGGGTTAGCACAATTAGGTTACACTCTAGGGTAGTCACACAACTACAAACTATTTGGACATGGAGAGAAGGCTGGTAAACTCCTGGCTTATTTGGTGCACTGCAAAGAGCGACCAGCAATGGTAATTTCACTTAAATCCTGCGAGGGTGAACTTGTATCTGAGCCCAGGAAAGTCACTGAGATGTTAAGGGATTTTTTTTGCCTCATTATATACCTCTACAGTCTCGGAAGGTAACTCTGCCATTGACTCTTGCCATGATGAGGTGCAGCTTCCACAGCTCACGGCGCAACAAACGGCGGAGCTGGAAAAGCCACTGTCAACAGAGGAAATAGCCGAAGCTATAGCAAAATGTCCCTGTTCGAATTAACTGGGTTCAGATGGTCTGCCTGTGGAACTTTACTAATAATTCTTGGTACCTAAACTTCACAAGCTTTACGAAAAAAAAATTGAAACTCCATCTCTACCTGCTTCTATGCGAGAAGCCTCAATAGTATTGATTCCAGAGCCAGGTAAAGACCCACATCTCCCGGAATCTTACCGCCCCATATCTCTGCTACAAGTAGACGTTAAGATCTTGGCTAAGATCCTCGCCACTCACCTTAATGCGGGATACCACCCGCGTTTTTTTTTTTTAAGTCAGCAGCTACTAACACTGTCCTGGGTGCACGCGATGTCGGCCCCCCCCCCCCCCGACGGCGATCGCTCGGTCCTGGTGCCTCCATCCTCACTAAGGGAAACAGGCAGTGAAGCCTCACGGCTTCACTGCCTGTTTCCTACTGCACATGCGCGACTTGTGCAGCGATTTGTGAGTGGGCGGCTGCCTCCTGGGATACGTACAGTTCCCAGAAGGCAGCGCGCCCCATTCACCAGAATACACCGCGACGGAGGACGAGGAAGAAGACCACCGCGGTGGAGGAAGAGGCAGAAGAGCTAGTTCTGCATAGCAATCGCCCTTTCGTGAGTATAAAAAAAAATCAATTATTTTTTTCCAATTTTTTTCGATTTTTGGCGGGAAAAAAATCAGGGTGGAACTCCACTTTAACACAGTGATCTTATCTCTAATACATGAGGACCAATCGGGCTTTATGCCAGGTAGAAATACCTCCTATAACTTGAGGAGGCTATTTATTAATCTCCAGACCCAACATAACATAGGTTCCAGAATGGTAGTCGCATTGGATACTGCCAAGGTGTTCGACTGTTGAGTGGACCTACTTCTGGACCTGCCTAGAGAGATTTGGTTTGGGACCCAAATTCATTAAATGGGTGCAATTGTTGTATCAGAACCCAGAGGCTAAAATGATGGCCAACGAGTGGACTTCTGAACAGTTTCCCCTTACCAGAGGCATCGACATGGGTGCCCTTTGTCCCCCCTGTTGTATGCCCTCATGGCGGAACCCTTATCTGTGGCACTGCACTCCCATTCAGGTATAGTAGGGCTACATGTGGGATCCATAACAGAGAAGGTTAGCACATACACAGATGACGCCCTACTGTACATTGATGGATCTACAGATGCGCTCTCTACAGCATTAGCCATAATAGAAAATGTTGGCTCCTTTTCAGGACTCAAAATTAATTGGGATAAATCTCAAATACTTTTCTTGGACAGCTTCCCAACAACACAAGCCCAGGCCCACCTTCCCCTACAGAGAGTGGACTGTATTAAGTATTTGGGCATACATATCGCTCGGACAGCTGCTGACTATACTAAGCTAAATGTACAACCTCTATTTGTGATGCTTAAGCACAAGACCCAGGTATGGGCCAGGGTACAGTTGGGGGTTATGACATAAACCTCATCAAAATGGTGTTATTGCCCACAATTCTGTACATGCTTTGTCACTCCCCGGTGTACTTGGTGCTTCTGTATTTCAAAGCTATGGAAACTATACTTAAACCATTTATATGGGGTAAGAGCAGACATAAACTTCACTGGGGCAAATTGAAGAATCCCACAGAACTGGGGGGGGGGGCAGTTCTACCAGACCTCAACATGTACTACCTAGCAGCACAAATGTCACAGCTTTTTCACATAGACAAAACTGACAGGATCAAATTCTTGACCTTTCTATGCCCCAGGTGGTCACACTCAACTGGGGACCCCCTAGTTGCTATCATGGGGAGAGCAACAGTCACAGAGTTAGTGAAAGATAGAACATCACTACTCATTATAGACGCATATCGGACCTTGCGACAAACAAGCTTGTGCAGATGAGACCGCTGAAACATACCCCGCTGTGGCACAACGCGGCCCTCCCGGAGGTTTGTTCAATCCCAGACTCTGAACTATGGAGATCCAAGGGAGTTTTTTACTTATTCCACATAACCTTCAATAGAAAACTGAAGGTGTTTTACAGGCTGCAGGCTGAGCAAGGATTATCGACCTGCATGTTTTTCAGATACTTACAGATTCGACATGCCTTTAGTGCACAATTCCCAACCGGCACCCCTCAACTGGACACTAACCTTTTTTTATGGAGGTGATACCTACAGCTCAGACCCCAAAAAAATGATCTCAATCTTTTATAGCATGTTGTTACTACCCTCCTCTTCTAAGTCAGCTTATGCAATGAAAGCTAAATGGGATGAGGATGTGGGGGCAATGGAGGATGAGGACTGGAGTGATGCTCTTGACACCTGCAAATTGGTGTCTCCCAAACTTTCTGACCGACTTACGCAGATTTATATAATCCATTGATCATACCTTACTCCAATTAGAATTTCCAGATATAAACGGGATCAATCTGCCAACTGCGCAATGTGCAACCAGGCAATGGGAACGTTTTATAAGTTACTCTGGAGTTGCCCCAAGATTCCTGTCTTCTGGACACAGATTGTACAGTTTCTCCAAGACACAATGGGTTCTCTCCTTACTCTGCACCCCAAGCCGTTCCTCTTGGGAGTATACTCAAAACCAGATATCAATACATTTACTAAAATATTTCTGAATGAAACACTCTTCTTTGCCATAAAAGACATAGCAAGGCAGTGGATGAGAAAAATAGAAACCCGCCGAGTTAATGTGCAGACGCGAACGCATACGTGAGTAGCGCCTGCATATGAAAACGGTGTTTAAACCACACATGTGAAGTATCACCATCATTATGATACAAAGAGGGGGGTAACCCCAAGTTGGACTTTAACGGCACAGTAAACAATGGGGATATAGACAAACAATCTTTAATAAAGCATTGGCACGTACATGGTATACAAAAGGACATAAGAGCTGTTTAAAAATCATACACATAGAAATGCATAGTATATGATGTGAGCCCAAGTGCATCAGCGCGTTTCGCCATTAGGCTTCTTCAGGACGCATTCGGGATTCGATAATTGCAAGAACAAGGAAAAGGGTCTCACTATCTAAAAACAAAAACAACATATTTATAATTGAGATAACGCACATTTTTTGGAAAGCATTGTTCTGTCCAGTCAAAAACTTAGACATGCGTAGGCATGGAAACAGACAACATATGTGTACCTTGCAAAAAAGTCAATACATACAGCCTGTTTTAGCCTTTTCCCTTCATCAATTGGCAATATATAATCTAAGTCATGATTTTATATCAATTTCAGCTGGTCTTTCTGACTCTGTTGTTAGACTTTCTCTTTTTTTGTGAGCCAACTCCTTTTTCTTTATTGGACAAATCTTCTTTAGCTATATGCTGATCGAGACTGACTTTTTTGCAAGGTACATATATGTTGTCTGTTTCCATGCCTACGCATGTCTTTGAGTTTTTGACTGGACAGAACACTGCTTTTTCAAAAAATGTGTATTCGATTATTAATTTATTATTATTAGATTACCAACTATACTCCAATAAAATGTATTATGTTAATGCTTTCACTCCTAGATAAATAAATGAATATGCATGTAAACATATATATATATATATATATATATATAAATACATAGGGACACCGCTGTTAAACTGAGAAATGTGTCATATATATATATATATATATACATATCTCTATTACTCTATAACAAAACATGCTTCAGGCTTGGACTACGATCTGCATATTTATATCATCCGAACAGGGAAGTGAATTGGATAAAGTATGATCGAAAGCCAAGGGACCATTAAATGCAGCCAAAGCCTGTGAAGCATTGCTCGTGTGTCAGTGAGGACTCTCAACCATGTGGATGGATCGGCCTAGGTCACTATATTCAATATATATGTGCGAGTAGCTAGATGTAACCAATGCAAGCCTGTAAAGCCCATACATCAAACCCAAAACCTATGAAACAAGAAAATATTTTCTGCATTTAAAAAAAAAACCTTTGTTACCGATATCACTAAATGGCTATGTGTAGCAAGATATGAAAATCGCCATATAGATATTGGGTGGTTAAAAGCACATAATGCGCAGTGTCTGAAAAACAGCATAAACATGTCACATATAATACTAAAACTAACACTAAAATGCTACGGAAAATACGCACACCTAGATAGGTGTGTTTAGGATCTGCACCCTGTGTCCAATAATACCCCTCTGAGCGGATTTGAAATGAAAACCTTTCCTTGCAAATGATCATGAGAGCTCCAAAAGAGAGAGGGTAAGTCTAACTTAGATATTGGAGACAGGGTGCATGACCAGAAGTAAGCAGACCCTCCATACACGTTGCAATATTGTGTATCACACCTGCATGGACGAGATGCATCTATCTTGGCCAGATTGTCACAATAAAATCCAGAATATCTGATCCTGGCCAAGATCATCAAACGATGCATCTCGATCTCGGCGGGTGTAGGCCCCCGTCCGAAAATCAAATAAGGCTACACACACCAGCATACAAACGGTTTTGGCATGATAAACATGTAAAAGGTGCCAGAGAAAATTGGATACCCATACGCTCACAGCCGTAAGCGGACCCTAGGTTCAGTCCTAACATCAAGCTGGACCGTGATACTGCAATATGGACTGACCTGTAATTGTGTAGAGTAAGGAAAAAATCAGAAAACAAAATTTAAATAAATAAAATAAATAGGATAAGGTCAAATAAGATGAGGTGGTGAAATATGAGTAAAATAAGATGAAATGGTACAACCACATCACCATATTAATCATAATAATGGGATACATCCCATTCGAAATTAAGTCCTAACGGTATTCTGGTATGTAAAGAAAAAAATCCAAAAAACTTCACGCTTACATAATATCCTAAACCTATTGCCTCCTCTGATGGGAACCTTGATGTTCTCTATTCCCTGGATCGAGAGACTGGTGGTGTTTTTATCATGTGCCAAATTATAGTGTTTGGCAATATTGGTGTTTTTATTAGTTTCAATATCGTACAAGTGATCATGTAAACGGTCTCTAAGTCTGCGGATGGTTCTGCCTACGTACTGTATGTGGCATTCTTCACATGTAATAACGTAGACCACAAATTTAGTGTTACAATTAATGAATTGTAGGATATCGAAACTATTATTGTTAGAACAAGATTTAACCCATTGACCTTTTTTAATGAAATGGCAGCTCTTAATACCACATTTGAATGTACCCTTAAATTTCAACCAATTCTGAGCTACCGTAGTGCTCTGAAAGATGCTGGGTAAAAGGGAGTTCCCTAGAGTGGGTGCTCTGCGGGATACTGACTTAATGCCCTTCGACAGTATCTCGCTATAGGTTGGATCATTAAGCATCTCATTTAATCCACATCATATCTTTGAGATATTAAATCTTAAATATATATTATTCGGGTTAACACTGCTACCTTTAGGAAGATGTAGACACTGGCAAACAAAAAAAGTCACCGTTCAGCCAAGTATATCCTCTGCCATGATGGTTCAGTTTTTAGAAAACGAGACCTGTATCCCTTGATAAGCTCCAAGAAAATGATCTTATGGTGATTACAAAAATCCTGTTTTCCTAATCGTTTATCAAGGGACACAGGCTCAGTTGAATCTGAAACCAACAACGGCTAACAACAACGCTAACAGCCCAAATGAAAAAGTAAACACTAGGGGATGTCTGCAGCTAAAAAGGCTGCCATAGGACCTTACAGCCAAACCTTGCAGCAACAGATGTTTGAAAATGCACCTGGTAAAACTTTTGAAGAGAAGACTAGATGGTGGGCTTGCAAATCTGGGAAATAGTTTCTTGATGACGCAAAACCCAGGAAGCACTTAAATGATCTAGTAGAGTGCACCTTGACTGGAAAAGTTTAAGACAATTGTATATATAGAGACCTATATAGTGGAGCGAGAAGCAGTTTGCCTTTTCCAGGGACCCTCGAGAAGAAAATAAAGAGACTGAAGGAAACTGTAGCTGAGAGGTTCACACAAATAGATTGTACCATATCAAAGCAATGGATGGTTATGACAGAAAGGTAAATGTACAATATCCTGATGAATCACTTGCCAACCGCCCACAGTACATTTACTACAGGCGAGCGGCATCTACAAGCAAAGCGAATTACCCATATGTTTAGTAGGGGAGCCAAAATTAATCGGTGCATCGCAATTCGGGTGTCCCCAATGCAAATCCGATGCATGCGACCGGGAAAATCAATTACCTGGATAATCCCCTGCAGCTGCAGGCATCATCCCGGTACTGTTTTTAGAGCAGACGGTCGGGTTTCCAGTGATAACAACCGATGTGGCTAAAATCCGCTCGGTTGTTATCCCGGAGGAGCGGGAGGGGACATCTCCCACCTCCTTCCGCCACTCTGACCGGGCCTCCCGTCCCATTGGGAGACCCGATCCGCGAGCCGCTACTTCCAGCGGCTAGAGACAGACTGGAGCAAAGCGTTGGCTTCATTCCAGTCTGTATGTAAACACGGAAGCGACGTCACGACATAATTTCCGCTTTACTCGGCTGCCAATGGCACCAGTTTTAAAACAAAATGACAGTATTCAGAATCAGGCGATCTGAATATTTTGAATTGCAAAGGAGGGATATGGGGTCTTTTAGACCCCTGATCCCTCCATAAAGAGTATCTGTCACCACCTATTACTGTCACAAGTGATGTTTACATTCCTTGTGACAGCAATAAAAGTGATCAAACTTTTTTTTTTTTTATAAATGGGTAAAAAAAAAAAAAAATTTAAAGCGCCCCTGTTACCGCAAGCTCGTGCAGCAAAGAAAACACATACTCATACCGCGCCCTCGTATGTAAACAGTGTTCAAATAACACGTAACATATCGCCGCGATCGTCAGAGCGAGAGAAATAATTCTAGCACTAGACCTCCTCTGTAACTCTAACCTGGTAACCGTTATTTTTTTTTAAAGCGTCGCCTATGGAGATTTTTAGGTACCGTAGTTTGTCGCCATTCCACAAGTGTGCGCAGAAAGACACTCACCTGTCCCACAATCCAGCCACGTGAACACCCAAGCCCTCCATTCTTTCCCCCCTGCCTGTCCACAGCACTGGCAATACTACTGTAGGCATCCGGCTGGGACAGATTAACAATCATAAATCAAACTTTGACTTTTTAATACTTGGTTGCAAATCCTTTGCAGTCAATTACAGCCTGAAGTCTGGAACGCATAGACATCACCGGACACGGGGTTTCATCCCTGGTGATGCTCTGCCAGGCCTCTACTGCAACTGTCTTCAGTCCCTGCTTGTTCTTGGGGCATTTTCCCTTCAGTTTTGTCTTCAGCAAGTGAAATGCATTTTCAATCGGATTCAGGTCAGGTGATTGACTTGGCCATTGCATAACATTCCACTTCTTTCCCTTAAAAAACTCTTTGGTTGCTTTCGCAGGCTTCGGGTCATTGTCCATCTGCACTGTGAAGCGCCGTCCAATAAATTCTGAAGCATTTGGCTGAATATGAGCAGATAATATTGCCCGAAACACTTCAGAATTCATCCTGCTGCTTTTGTCAGCTGTCACATCATCAATAAATACAAGATAACCAGTTCCTTTGGCAGCCATACATGCCCACGCCATGATACTACCACCACCATGCTTCACTGATGAGGTGGTATACTTTGGATCATGAGCAGTTCCTTTCCTTCTCCATAGTACCAAATTTTGGCGCCATTCCATGAGTGTGTACAATTTTGAAGTGTGACATGTTGGGTATCTATTTACTCTGCGTAACTTCATCATTCACATTGTGCAAAAAAATTGGACTAACTTTACTGTTTTTTTTTTAAAAGCATGAAACTGTTTTATCTGTGTGACTTCAAAGTAGTCCCTGCACTACTTTGGTCTGACTTTGATGTGACTTGAGGTCCACAGACCTCATGGTTACACAGGCATTTCTTCAAGACGCGTAAAAGTTGTGGAAAGTCGCACGACTTTCAAGTCATACAAGTGTGAAAGGGGCCTAATAGTTACATATGCTTTATATTAAAGTAGAATGCTGGTTGATTACACACCAATCATTCCATGTTATGAGCTGGTCCCATAGCTGTGGTATGTACAAGCTGTATGTTCTTTCAAGAACAAGTGTTTACCGATCATCAATCTTTTTATTGAAAAGTTTTGGTGCGTCCCTGAAACCGGTTCAGGTCAGATTTCAGTCTGAATTTTTGGCTGAATTCGGACCAGAAGAATCCCAGCCTAAGCCCAGGTTCAGACTGGGTACGATTTCCTTCGATTTGAGATGCGATTTCACATGTGAAATCGCATCTCAAATCGGCGGCATTTGCTGGCAATTGTCGGCAATGACACTGTCCTAATCGGTGCTCCGCCGCATCTGCGGCGCTGCACCGATTTCAAATGTCTCTTAAATCGCGGCCGAAATCGGGACTGCCAGCGGGAGTGAGCCCGTGCGAGTTCAGCTGAACTCGCACGGCTTCACTCCCGCAGCCCAGTGTGAACCAGGGCTAAATCACATCTTTCAGAAAATGATGGAACCACAAAGATTGTAATTGTTGAATGATTTATTGCATTTCATATAGCTTGATTTGTACATACATTGTGAAAATCAGTGTCTAGATAAGAAGATTGATGTTTATGATGCATTGGTTTATTCCGATATAAACAGCATTATAGTGCCCCAAGCCTAGATAGCAGCTACTTTTTACAATAAAAATAACAAATTATTATCAAATACCCAGCAATGTAAATAGTAAACCTGATTCTATTTTTTTTTTCTTTCACAAAAAGATTGGACCCTAATAGAAGGTTGGTTGAAATGGTATAGAAGAACTCTGATTAAAATCTTGTAGTTGTAAGTACCTTTTCCAGTTCAGAGATGACAATATAAAAATACAAATTAGCTTCTGTCCCTAGATGCAGACAGCACATTGAATGGTCGATTTTGTTTACCTAAATAAATGTTTGGTTCTGTGTACTCCAAGTGCAGATCACAAAGTTAAAAAAAGGACATAGGTCTAGTTTATTCAATTGTAATAAAAAATGCCCCACCCAATAATCACATCCTTGAGCTGGTACATATAGAGGTGGCCATTCCTTATAGTGGTTCTAAAGCCTAAATGTTATATTACCTTAATGGATGCTATCCATTAAGGCAAAAACCTTCTGAGTAAAAGGATCCCCCCCATTGACGATGGTCGGGATCCACACAGATGCCTGGACCGGGAGCTGGTTTAGCCTCTTAGCGATCCGCTGGGAGACCAAACCAGCTACTCTAACGTTGAGCAAAAATACTTCAAACAGAATTGTGTATTGTTAATAGGGGTGTCATTAACAATACATTGTTAATAACGCCCCCATTCGCATATCGCACTGTAAACTGACAGTTCGGACATGAATTGGATTGCATGGGTGTGAACACCTATGCATCCGTTTCTGGTGCGAACCAAAAAAAGGGTCCTGTGCAAGTTTGTACCGAATGCGATGCAAATTCAGCCATACAATGTGTATAGCTGAAATTGCATTGCACGAACATTGCATGTGATTTGCACTGCAGTGCGGTGCAAATCACATGCAAACTCGCAAAGTGCATTGATGTGAACCAGCACGAAGAGACGGAAAAATGTGGAAACAACATTTACAGGTAATAACACCAGAGAATTTTAATCCAGGAAATATCTACTCGCTTTATGGAAAAACAAAGGATATTTTTTCCCTGTTGAAGCAAACTGGATCAAGATTTGAGTGTTTTTGCCTTCCTTTGGATCAACTCTGGGTATAGTTGTTTTTGTATATGGAGGTTTTTAGTAAGTTTGTTAATTTTTTTTTTTTTCTATTGGTTGAACTAATTGCATATGTGGCACTTTTTAAACCTGACTAACTATGTAACCTCTAAATGTGAGTAAGATCACTCTGCAACATCCAGGTTTTATTGTTTTAAAGGCTAAGTTCACCTTTTGAAAAAACAATAACATGAATGCACATTTTTTTGCTAGTAAAAAAAATGTGCATTCATTTATATTTTCGGAGCCTGCAGAGCATTGCATCCACGATCAGTAGATCACGTGTGCAATCTCAGGCTCTTCATTCACAGGAAACTGTAAAAGAATGAGGCCGCCCTGTTTTTAAAGTGTGTCAATTGGTGGAGGAAGAAGATCCCCGCCTGCTGTCACAGGGAGGGGTGCAGATGCTAGAACATATTGCATGTTTCACGCTAAAAATGGATAACATTTTCCAAAGGTAAACTTATACTGTAAGGGCCAGCTCTTCTGCATCCTAGGCCAGCTCCCTGCCCAAGAAATACAGGTGATGCAGGAAGTAAAGAGGTTGTCTGATTATGCAGTGTTTAAAATATATGTAATTCAGAATCTCAAAATTTTTGGCAGGTAAAACAGTAAAAAAATATATATTTCAACTGTGAAGTTAAATGTTTTGAAAGTTTTGACTTATTTGGCCAAAATTGACCTTGCAAAAACCTTCAGCTTTTCACTTTGAGGTAGAAGTATCGTCCTTAATTGTTTCATGCAGTTGGGACACAATGGATTGGCAGTGGGACCCTCAAGATCTAAAGCTTGGTCACTGTTTAGAGCCAAGGTCCGGTTCTACAAGTTAAACAATGGATAGCCGTGTTTTGTTTCATTAACTATTAGATCATAAAGCAAATTGCAATCAACACTGTCCTGGTTAAAGAGATTATGGGATGGTATAAAAAAATTTGGTAGACACGAATCTGCAAGACAAGACAGAAAAAACTGTATATATCTGTTAAAGCACATATCTAGGTCTTCTAGTTTCCATTCTTCATCTCCAGGATGTTTTGCACATAGGTGAAGCAAGGCAGTCTTTGCATAATACGAACAGAACTTGTCCAGCTTTTTTCCATGTCTTCCATCATTTTTAAGAAGTTCCAGTAAATGCTTCAGCAGTTTAAGGCATTTTTTCCTGTCAGAGTATAATGAATAAAGCATTAGGGAAAATGAGTTGATTATTGTTATAAGGGAAGTTTCTGGTATTTTATATGTCTTGGATACTCCCCTCCTTGTGGTAACTTCAAACTCTGTGTCTACTTAGAAGTTTTAGGTGTTCCGTCCCACTTTGTGTGTCACAGCACCACCTGTTGCATTCTCCATTATATAAGCTTTATAAACAATCAAATAGGGAGAATAGGACACCATTGTAATGAAATCAGCAGGTGTACAAACCCAGAAATGCAGACATTAACCGGGTCCCTAAAAGAGTGCCGGATGGGTTAATTCTATAGCATCTAACAGGAACTGAAATAAGAGCTTTGGGTGGACTGTCCCTTTAAAACAGAACCCTTTTCAGTCTGGCATGGAGATCTTCACAAACTCAATCCAGCTATTTGAGCTATTGGTTCTTCCTGGTTACTCTCTCTGTTTGTAAAGAGAACTCACAGGGGTGTTGGGATGCCAATACTAAATTATTATGAACTCCTAAGGGAAGAAAGAAGTTCAGGTCACTAAATAGTCCTGGTGTACTGTAATATCAGAGGCATGTGGAGCTTGGTTGGGTGGCATTCCTTCCTAATGTGGTGAAACCTATTGAATATGGAGCAAAGAAAATACCGGTACACCTTATACTGTACCTAAAATTGCAGTGTTTTAAAGAATTGCTGAGGAACAAAGTAAATGTGCTGTCAAAGTTATGAACATGAAATGCTTTGAATTCTTCTTGTGTACATACCACCCAAACTGAGATAAAGATTACTGACTCTCCCGAGCTGTGGAACTGCGTAATTAAAATAAGAGCAATGGGTAATGTCATACTGTGCCAAATTTTAGTGGTGGAACTTAAGCCATTTTTGATAAGAGCTATAGGGGTTGATTTACTAAAGCCAAATCCACTCTGCACTGCAAGTACACTTGGAAGTGCAGTCGCTGTAGATCTGAGGGGAAGATCTGAAATTAGGGAAAGCTCTGCTGATTTTATCAGCCAATCATGTGCAAGCTAAAATGCTGTTTTTTATTTTCCTTGTATGTGCACCTCAGATCTACAGCGACTGCACCTCCAAATGCACTTGTAGTGCAAAGTGGATTTGCCTTTCGTAATTAACCCCCATAGTATTTTAAAGTAGGTCTTCAGCTGTAATGTCTTTGATGCTTCTCATTTATCCAGGTCACGGTAAACTTGGTAGTGGTTAGTTACATTCAACTAGACTTGTTCTGTAATACTAGACATTCCACCACTCATTCAAAGTAGCTTTCTCAGTTTTAAAGTAGAACTAAAGGCAACACAGAAAAAGGGGGGGGGGTATAACTTCCGTAAGGTTTATTTTGTCCACACCAGGGAACTGAACGATACAGAGAGCTGGATGAATTTACGCTTAATCGATTATCAAGTGTGTGTCTCTTGGGGAAGCTCGACTTCTGGTGCCCCCTGTGATGGTTTACATAGGCTACTGCTGTGGAATTGTCCGACTGCACCCTGACTAGGTGGTGACCTTGCAGAAGGGGGGGGGTCCAATGTTGTAAAGTTAATTTGATGGCTCTCTGTTCCGGAACGTTGATGGGAAGTCTTGGCACCTCTGAGGACCTCAGTAAGTTGTAGACTCCATCCCCCTTCCCTAGCCTGTGAAGCTGGAATACATTGTCACCACCATCCAGGTTAATTACTTTCCAGACTTCAGGTCAGAGGTAGAGATCACCATGCCAGGAAGTTTTCTCTGGCTGAATAGATGCATAGGGCGATCCAGAGAGTGGGTCAGTTTGTTCCATCACGTGCGGATAATGAGCTAAAGTGACCTGGAGTGAAACTGGGCAAAGGAAACAGCCTCAAAGGAGGCTACTGTTGACCCTAGAACCCTCATACAGAAGCAAACTGAGGGGGTGCCTTATGGATCTAAAGGGTGCACATGTGGGCCCTTAAAGAAAAAAAATTTCTGGAGGAAGGAAAATGGCTTTGGACCAGTGGCGGCCTGCCCATAGGGGGCACTCGGGCACCGCCCCCCCAAGCTGTGAAAAGAAAAAAAATGTCACTTTAAGAGTGACCAGGCGCCGGACATGCGGCGGTCTATGGGAAGCTTCCCAGCCTGCATGAGCTGATTGCAGGCTGGGAAGCTGATTTAAGAACAAAAAAATACAGCGCACAAGGGTTTAGTGAATGTCACTTTATAGTCTAAAATATAATGTAGAAAAACATATATGCATGAATAATTGAAATAGCCGCAAATAGCACACAGCACACTTGTTGAGTCACACAGAGAGAGAGAAGGAGGTGTCCGGACACCGTCCATCAAGCATCAGGTGACTCCAGGAGCCAATCGGTGTGAGCAAAAAACGAGCAGTAGGAGTACTGGCGCTAGCGTCACTAAAAGGATTACCCGGGTGTCAGCACAACGCATCAGCTACAGTGTACTACTGCAAACATATGGGGGCATCAAAGATAATTGTGGTGAGCCGTGACTGACATGTTTCGCGTGCCAGGACGCTTTATCAAAGGACTTTGATAAAGCGGCCGCGTCACTGAACCGGCTTGGTGGTTCCCTTCCAGGACTTCCCCCGCCGCTTGAGATCCTTGTCGCGAGGAAGCATTCCTTTTCCATCAGCCCCTGAGCCAGTGTGGTCAAAACGGCAGTATCCTCCCTGCATGGAAACAGCGCCAACATCTGCTCCCAGCGTGGTTGTCATCTTTCCACTGACGGATTCCATCCCCCCCGCATAGAGACGTACAAGTGGCTGCTGTTGTTGAGGTATCGTATCACCTCTGCATACTAGCGTATGCACACCATTTGGATCACATTTTTAACATCTCCCCCGAAGCGTATGTGTTTTCACTCTACCATCTCCACATGAACTTCTGCTTATGTATTGTGGACTATTTTTATTAGATTTTAAATGTTCTATTTTGCTGTGTGCTATTTGCGGCTATTTCAATTATGTATGCATATATGTTTTTCTACATTATATTTTAGACTATAAAGTGACATTCACTAAACCCTTGTGCGCTGTATTTTTTTGTTCTTTTGCTTTTTGCCCATGTCTCCTTAGTGGTTGACAGCCGCACGGGTGTGTTTTTTTGTGAAACTTTTTAATCACACAGAACACTGTGGATTACCGTTTTTATGGTGTAGCGCTTCCAGTGGGAGTTTCTTTGTATGGGAAGCTGATTTGCCTGTGTTTAGGGCATGTGCAGGGCGCAAGCTGTGCACCCGCACACACTCCCACTTCCTTTGATTTGCTAGCATGCCCACTAGCTGTCATGGGATTGGCGCGGCGGGACCGGAGCAGAGGTCAGTGGCAGTACATGACTTCCGGTCTCATCACATCTCTCTGTAGCGCGTGTGGGGGCGTCATAGAGGAGCGGCGCCAACCATTGAAGGTAAGTGTTCCCGGCTCCATCCCCCGCACCAACACCAGCACTGCAGCACCCCCACTGCCGCTAGTACTGCCAGCCAGCCGGCTCCGCCACCACCAGCATATATACACAGCATACCTGTGTTTGTGTTGGAATCCAGCAGCGATCCCCCCCCGCAGTTCACTTCGAGTCCTGCCGCCACAGCACTCACCTCCGGAGCAGCAGTGTGCACTGCTTCAAGTTCCCCCCTCCACCTCAATGTGCCGATTCCATTGCTGCAGGAAGCCGTGGGCTCTCATCTATGTGAGTCAGCCACAGCATCGGCTTTAACCCCTACCAGGCATATTTTTGGAGATGGTGGACAAGTGCCGGAACAAGAAGGCAACGTGGAGGGGGGGGGCAATATGTACACAGAGGATGCAATACATGAAGGAATTTGTAAAAGGAAGGGGGTAAATGTGGGCAAGAGGCGGTATTGTGTACAGGGACGGTGTACTACATACAGAGAGGGGGGGTAATATGTACAGGGAGGGGTTATTATGCACAGGAGGGTGTAATATGTACACGGAGGGGGGGTAATATGTACAGGGGGGGTCGGGGTAATATGTACAGGGGGGGTTAATATGCACAGGAGGGTGTAATATGTACATAGAGGGGGGGTTAATATGTACAGGGGGGTTAATATGTACAGGGGGGGTTAATATGCACAGGAGGGTGTAATATGTACATGGAGGGGGGGGTAATATGTACAGGGGGGGACAGGGTAATATGTACAGCGGGGGATGGGAAAATATGTACAGGAGGGGGTAATATGTACAGGGGGGATGGGGAAATATGTATAGGTGGGTGTAATATGTACAGGAGAGGGTAATATGTATAGGTGGGTGTACTATGTACAAGGAGGGGGAAAATATGTATAGGAGGGGTTAATATGTACAGGGAAGAGGGGGGGTATGTACAGGAGGATGTAATATGTACAGGGAGGGGGGTTAATATGTACAGGAGGGGTTAATATGCACAGGAGGGGTTAATATGTGCAGGAGGGGGTAATATGTACAGGGGGGGTATTATGTACAGGGAGGAGAGTAATATGTACAGGTGGGTGTAATATGTACAGGGATGAGGGTAATATGTACAGGTGGGTGTAATTTGTACAGGGAGGGGGGGTAACATTTGCAGGGGGGGGTAATATGTACAGGGAGGAGGGTAATATGTACTGTGCTGTGATGCTGGGGCTGTATACTCTGTGCTGTGACGCTGGGGCTGTGTACTCTGTGCTGTGACGCTGGGGCTGTGTACTCTGTGCTGTGACGCTGGGGCTGTGTACTCTGTGCTGTGACGCTGGGGCTGTGTACTCTGTGCTGTGACGCTGGGGCTGTGTACTCTGTGCTGTGACGCTGGGGCTGTGTACTCTGTGCTGTGACGCTGGGGCTGTGTACTCTGTGCTGTGACGCTGGGGCTGTGTACTCTGTGCTGTGACGCTGGGGCTGTGTACTCTGTGCTGTGACGCTGGGGCTGTGTACTCTGTGCTGTGACGCTGGGGCTGTGTACTCTGTGCTGTGACGCTGGGGATGTGTACTCTGTGCTGTGACGCTGGGGCTGTGTACTCTGTGCTGCGACGCTGGGGCTGTATACTCTGTGCTGCGACGCTGGGGCTGTATACTCTGTGCTGCGATGCTGGGGCTGTATACTCTGTGCTGTGATGGTGGGGCTGTATACTCTGTGCTGCGATGCTGGGGCTGAATACTCCTGACACTATGGGTGGAAGCAAGTGGAATACAGGTGACGGAGTGAGTTTTCTATAAGGGGTGGGGCTTATGGGAAGTGGGAGGGGTCAAAAAGGAAGGGCAGGGTCTGGCACCCCTCATCCTAAAACTTCACCAGCCGCCACTGCTTTGGACTGTGCAAGATTTGACCCAGGTACTCCAGATCATGTGAGGCCTGGAGGGCGGACTTTGGAAAGATGATTAAAGAAGATTTGAAGGAATCCTTTCAAAGTTAGCAGATAATGTGGCTGAGGCGTCCTTCAGCAGAAGATTGTCCAAGTATCCTGTGACTTTAATGCCCTTGGTCCACAGCAGAGCAAGAAGTGGGGCAAGCAACTTGTGAATACTTGAGGTGCAGAGGAGAGCCTAAATAGTGGTGTTACAAATTGGAAGTGTTGGTCTCCTATAGCGAAAAGTGGAAAGCCTTGATCTGAGGCGAAAGATTGGGATGTATAGATACTGTAAGCATTTGTTTTTTTGTCGATTGATATTAGAAATCCCCCTTGTCTAAGAAAAGCAATGACAGATCTTGCTGATTCCATATGGAATTTTAGTACAAAAACAAAAATGTGTAGAGATTGTAGGTCCAATATGGAGCATACATCCATTGTTTGTTTTTTGGGAACTGTGACTCGGTTTACAAAAAATAAATAAAAATAAAAACATTGGCACCTTTCCCCTGAGAAACTGGTACAACCACTCCTTGTGACTGAAGTTGGCACAAGGTGCCCAGTAAATCTGCAGATTTGAGAGCAGGAAGAGAGGAGGGGGAAGTGATAGAAATTCTCTTTTGTACTCCCTGAACTGGCAGATTGGGCCCAAAGGAATGGGACAAATGCCAATAGATGTCCCCCCCCACTCTGAGAAGTGTGGGCACCCCCTCATTTTGAGGGGGACCTTTGGGCAGGCTCAGTGCTAAGGTTTTGTTTTGAAGTTGATGCCTGAGCAGAACGAAAAGACCCATTTCACTGAGTATAGAGATAGTAGATGGGATTTTTCTTGTAAAATGTGTACACCTTTCCCTCAATGACTTCCTAGATTAATTTATTAAAGCATGTCAACAGGCATGCATGTAAGGTGCCTCTTACAAGAATATGCCCTGCACATATTCTAGAGACTTGGTGAAGTACATAGATGCCTGCTCTCGTGTGGCCTGCAAGCTGTTGAGCACCAGTTTGGCAGTAGGGTGCCAGGAGCTGGAATGCTCTGTGTTCCAGCACTCAACACTAAAAGGAAGACTATACAGCGGGTGGTTATCTCCACCCACAGTACAATTAAAATAATAGGCCTGGTAGAGAGAGAGAGAGAGAGAGTGCGCAGTGTGGGAGCCCTATGATCTGGTAAGTGATCACCAATGGGGTAGGGGAGGGGCATTTATTCTCACTGCCATGACCATCAATGTGGTCCCCCCCCCCACTTGTCAGTAGCAGTGAAAGTTAAAGCGGGAGTTCACCCATTTGTAAAAAAAAATGTTTTCTCCCCTTAGCTTCCTGCTCGTTCGGTCTAGGGGAATCGGCTATTTGTATTAAAATATGAGCAGTACTTACCCGTTTTCGAGCTGCATCTTCTTCCGTCGCTTCCGGGTATGGGTCTTCGGGAGCGGGCGTTCCTTCTTGATTGACAGCCTTCCGAGAGGCTTCCGACGGTCGCATCCATCGCGTCACTCGTAGCCGAAAGAAGCCGAACGTCGGTGCGGCTCTATACTGCGCCTGCGCACCGACGTTCGGCTTCTTTCGGAAAATCGTGACGCGATGGATGCGACCGTCGGAAGCCTCTCGGAAGCCTGTCAATCAAGAAGGAACGCCCATTCCCGAAGCCCATACCCGGAAGCGACGGAGAGGATGCATCTCGTAAACGGGTAAGTACTGCACATATTTTAAAATAAATAGCCGATTCCCCTAGTAAAAACGAGCATGAAGCTAAGGGGGAAAAGTGCCCTCTAAGGGTGAACCCCCGCTTTAACCCCTCCTTCCCAACCTACCTTGCATAGGTGGTCATGGCAGTGGTTGAAAAAGTGAAGGGTTTTTATTTTTATCTTTATGTATTCTCTGCAGTGCCCCCAGCCCCTTTCCCTAAAACTTAAATCTTACCTCAGTCCTGTATTGATTCAGGGCCGTGCCCAGCCTCCATATTTTTTTCTCCCCTCTCCTTGGTCCCATAAGCTTGGTTGGGCAGAGCACAGTGGGAGCCCACTAGCTCCTGTTGCTGTCAGTCAAATCATGAGTGAGCAAGAAGGGAGGGGGGTTGAGCTACGATTTTCAAGTTGCCCACCACTGCTCTAAAGCATCAACATAAAACAATAAGGCTGAGGGCATCAGCTACAATTGTTCTAAGAGAAGGGGTTCAACAAATATAGGTTACACTAGTATTCTGCCAATCCAACAAGCTTTTTCCACCTACACACTAATGGAAAAAACTTGGAAGGCGGCTAAGCAGTTCCAACAGTTTTCAGGCTTTAATATATACAGCCTCATATGGTGCAACAACTCCTATCCTGAATTGGCAAAACTTCAGCACAGGTGTAGGTGGCAGGAGTTTGGTGTGACCCACTTGCTTCATATTTTTTGTGAACAGCTCTTTAACGCCTTCCACACTACTTTTACTACTTAGGCTGGATTCACACCCACACCTGCATTTTTAGTGCTTTTTTCAAATTTGCACTACAGAACATGTTCCATAGAAAACCATGTTAAATAGACTGTAGTGCAAATCTGCAAAATGCACTAAAAATGCATAGGTATGAATCCAGCCTTACATTTACAACATGCTGTAAAGGCGCAAGGTGGTAACACTATTTGGTGGCAGTCTCCTACTCAGTCATACAGTCTCCTACTCCTGTATTTACTATAATGCAGAATACTGTTAATGTGAAGGGATTTAGCTCTAGATACAGTTATACTATGCTATTGATAACCTTTCTAAAAGATTACCCCCTTAGAGTGGTGAGCCAATGGGAGACAGATATTGTGCCTTTTTTAGGAGGATCAATGACAAGCTCTCCAAGCAGTCCTACCCTGCTCACTTATTGTTACCCAGGCACTTACACAATTATACAAGAGGCGTTAAGTCAAACCAGGACTTTTAATTTTACAGGTACCAAAAGGGATGCTAGCGTGCTGGTACTACACACAGTAGTAAGTGGCAAGTGTTTCTTATTACTGAGAGGCGGCGCACATGCCAGTTTAGAGACCATTACTCAAGATGGCAGACAACAATGTTAATGTGTGCATGGAATAGCTCCACCACAGACTCGCCATCACTAAAAAAAAATTGAACAATTGCATCTGCAGGTAAAGTGATGGCAAGTGTTTTCTGGGACAAACGTGGCATTATTCATGTGGATTTTCTACCCCGTGGTGCCATCAACAGTGAATATTACTGTGGTGCTCTGAGTGATGTGCATATGCGTCTGCGGAAAAAAAGTCTGGTTTGATCACTGTAAATATTTTTATGTACCGCTTACTTGCGTTTCCATTATTGTACTTTACTTGCTCTGGAAATTAACATTTTCTTTAATAAAATTTATTTTTTGATAAAAAAAAAAAATACAGGTTCATGTTCTCCATTCATTTGTCTTGCACAGTTAGCATTAGTCTGGCAAATACACATGGCAGCATTTCCAGGCTGCAAGGGCAAATGAAGCATTTAAACAAAAAATGCCACCTGCAAGGCAATATTATAATGTGCTAGCATGCACTGCATACTAGCAGATTGTGAAATATTTACCTTAGAATGAAGTCCTCCAGTGGTACACTGTCACTGCTGACAGGGCTTCTATCTTCACCTAGTCTTCCTTCCAGGTTTACGGCCTCTGGCTGTATGAATGTTTGGGGCCGCGATGACGTGGTGCATGTGTGCTGAAAGCCTGGCCATGGCACGGAGCTCTGAAGGTATGACACAGATATGCTGTCCCTTCAGAGTGCATGCGCCGGTGATGTCACCGGCTGCAATCTGTGCATAAACAGAGCAAGATTAGGAGATTTTCACTGTACCTACAGGTAAGCCTTATTATAGGTTTACCTGTAAGTAGAAGTGCAAAATTAGACTTTACTACCACTTTAAAAGGGCTTCAAAATGTCTTATCAACAGAATCTCTAAGGCTAGGTTTATGTATTGTCTGCAGTGCCCCCACCCCCCTTCCCTAAAACTTACAACTTACCTCAGTCCTGTCCAAATTTTTTGTTCTAGAAGATGCACAGGACTCCTGTACAATTCGCTCCGACCGGTCTGGAGACGTGTGAACCGTCTCTATTGAGAGCCGGTCACAACCTCCTGACATGCGAATTAGATGTAGGGAAACACTTACTAAATGTTTTAGTAAATCAACCCGTGTGTCTAGAGTGGAGCGCATTTGTCAAAAAGTCACAGGGCTCCTAAAATGCAAGGATTGTAAAATCCTCTGCAGCATCCCTTACAATATCTGCATCCCCCTTGCTTTTCTCTATTGTATCCTCAAAAAAGGTTGGAGGTTCCAATTCTGATTCTTGAACAGAGTGGTAGTGGGGAGAGAGGAATTGTAGATTTTTTGTTCTCTGCAAACAACAGATACTAAGAGTGCCAAAAGTTTTCAGACGAGGCACAGAAATATGCTTTTAACAGATAGGTTGTGCACGACGTGCAACCGAGAGGGAGATAAAGTCAGGGGAGGGGGAAGCAGTGTCATCATAGGATGTTGTTCCAGGACAAGGAAACTACACGTTTCATCCTGAGTGTTCTGAGTTTCCTGTAAGCCTTCAAAAAAATGTGTGCTATTTGGCTCTTTTGTCTTAACTCCCTTAAGCATGTGATCCGCCATTGCTTAAGTGAGGGGATCCAATAGGACTTTGCGTGTCTGAAATGCAGAAACCGCTATAACCAAGGCACTGACCGAGTTGCTGTCGCTGTCTCTCTCTAGCAAAAGGCAGCAGGAAGCAAATGTGCTGTGTGGATTTTTGGTAAATTTGTCAGACAGAAGTGCATCAGCTGAGAGGCGTGTGGCCACTAATCGCCATAATCCTCAGACCAGAGGGGAAAAAATTTCAAATTTAAAACTGAATAGATATTACACTGAAAAATTTGCCACATTTACAACAGGTAATAACTTAAAGTGGAAGTAAACCCTTCTATTGGCCTCTGTTTAACATGCAACTGCCACGATGCTGCACATGTGATCAGTTATGAAACCAGCCATTGGATGGTTTGATAGTTAGGTTGAGAGCATCTAGCATTTCCGGCATGCCGGGAATGTTAACTGTTTTTTTAAACTATGAAATAGATGGGTTTACTTCCGCTTTAATAAAGTGACTAATTCCCTGTTCCTTTGTCTATGTATCTCAGAACCATAGAGATAGACAACAGGACTGAACATGTACACGTGTTGCACACTGTGCCAATGTGAGATTCTAACGCTGGATCTAGTACCCCAAGGTACAACCCCAAGGGGTACCAAATCGGAAACTGATAACTAGCCTAAGGGCCCTTTCACACGGGGCGGATCAGTAATGATGCGCCTCCGTGTGTCCGTAAGCTCAGCGGGGATCGCTCCGTATATTCCCACTGAGCCGTCGGGTGACAGGGTGGTCTCCGCACACTGTGCAGGGACCGCCCTGTCTTTTCTCCGCTCTCCCCTATGGGGGATCGGATTAACACGGACCGTGTGTCCGTGTTCATCCGATCCGCAGATGGAAGAAAAGATAGGACATTCTTCCATCTGCAAAATCGAATCTTTGCGGAGGCGGGTGATTATGGGTGTCAGCGGATGTTTATCCGCTGACACCCACAATCACATAGGGACCAATGTCCCTTTTTCATCCGCAAACGAATGGATGAAAAAGCGGACATACGGTCCGCACGTCTGAAAGGGGCCTAAGGCAATAAGCAGTACGATCTTGATAGAAGTGTAAGAAGTTCAAAGGAATGGTTAAAAATAAATAACTTCTCCAAAGGAGAAAATGTCCATTACATAAGGACAGTAGCAAAAAAATGGAGTTTCATGGCGTGGAAGGGTTATACACGTTTGCATTAGGCATGGTCCTAGCAAGTTTTTTTGCTACTGTCCGATCGCCTGAACGTAGTGCCTATAACCATGGTCTGTGAATACAAGTCTAGGGCTGCAACGAACTATTATTTTCATTATCGATTAGTTGGCCGATTATTGTTTCGATTAATCGGTTAATAACGCAAAAAAAAAATTTTTGGCCAATTTTTTGTTGGGCAGGATAAAAAAAACACAAATTGCCGCAAAAACGCATTACATACTTTTCTGCAGCTTCTCTATTGAAGCACTGTTAATAAAAAGTCCTCGCCCTTTCCAAATACGCAGCAGCTGAAAAAAAATCATGGATGTGAACGTGTCCCATAGGAAACCATGTAAATGCACTGTAGTGTGTTTCTGCAAAAAGCACCAAAAAACAGTGGTGTGACCCGGCCTGAGATGTTTAGTAACATAATGGGGTTAAAAAACTTAAATTAGTACAAAAAGAGCAAATAATTGCTACTGTAAGGGGTTAATTTTTTTTTACTGTTGGACAGTGAAAGTAATATTTACAGTAGCGATTTGCTCTTTTTGTACTATAAAGGGACAATTTTAGTTTTTTTTAACCCCATTATGTTACTGGCCGGTTAACCGATTATAAAAATGGTAATCGATTAATTTCATAATCGATTAGTTGTCGATTAATCGATTCGTTGTTTCGGCCCTATACAAGTCCTGTACTGCACCATTAAGATAGATACTATTCTATGATGAGGTCACAGAAATGATCCTCTTATCTAAAAGAATATATAATCAGGAATGCATAAGATAACGTTTCTTCAGACTGCTAAATGGCAGTAATGTGTCTGTGTTAAATATGTCTAACATGCTATTCTAATACCAAATTCAAGGCTTCAGGCTCGGTTCACACTGGATGCCGATGCGGCTCCCAGCAGGGGTCCCGTTTGTCCTGGTTCACCGTTTCAGGTCCGATTTCAGCCCGAATTTGGACCTGAAATAGACCGAAAGACGCACAGGGCTCTTATGCAAATTCGCGCACCAGAGCCGCATCGGAGATATGTGAATCAGCTGCATAGACAGCCGGTCACATTCTCCTGATTTTGCAAATTGGATGTGGAGAATCCGCATCCAATTCGATATAGTGTGAACCCGGCCTTAATGATGATTAAAGCCCTGGTTCACATTGATGAGATTTGACATGTCAAATTGCATGCCAAATTGATGACAATTGCTGGCAATGCCATCTTGCGAATCGGTGCGACGCTGCATCAATTCCAAAAAGTAGTTTCTGTACTACTTTTGGGATTTCAGGGTGTGATCTCCATTGACATTAAGCGCCAACGCAAACTGTTGGTGCTATATAACTCCTGTATAATAATCTGTGCAGCAACCCGCACAGATGTCTCTGAAATTGCCCCCCATTCCCGCTGTTAGTGTGAACCAGGGCTTAAATACATTTGAGGACTTATCGAATAGTATCTATGATACGCTGACAACCAGCACAACCTTTTTTTTTTTTACAGGAATCGGCTCTGTTATGTGTTCCTGGGTCTCCCATTTAGGCAAAGCAAATACGTTTGCAATGACTGTGAAGAATTACAACATAATACACATAGGTGTGCACAGCCTATTGCATTAGGGTGTGCACCCCAAAGCTCAAACACATATGCCTGTGCATGTGTATACAGTATATACTGCCGGTGTCAGTAGAGCAGTGGATGATGTCAGCAGGGCAGAGTTTGGTGTCAGTAGTTTTTATTTTTACTACAGGCATTCCCCACTTTTAAATACACAATGGGGTTCATTTACTAAAGCTGGAAAGCGCAAAATCAGGCTCACTTCTGCATAGAAACCAATGAGCTTCTAACCCGAGCTTGTTCAATTAAGTCTGGTAATAAAACCTGGAAGCTCATTGGTTTTTATGCATAAGTGACCCCGTTATTGTGCTTTCCAGCTTTAGTAAATAAACCCCATTGTGTACTTAAAAGTGGGGTATGCTTGTATTTTATTTTTTTACAATTACATTTTTTTGTTGTTATTTTTAAATATTTTTTTATTATTATTATTTATAATTAAAAAATTTTCATTTTTATTTTTTAATTTTTTAGGAGCCCCATGAGGGAGCTTTGGTTAAATATCATGGGTCTAAACGGGGGGCATCTGCAGCATACAAGGTGATTAGGGTGTACCCAGGCACATCCGGCACACCCTGTGCGCACGCCTACCCTGTTTCCCCAAAAATAAGACCTACCCTGAAAATAAGACCTAGCGTTATTTTCCAGGAGGGCTGCAATATAAGCCCTACCCCGAAAATAAGCCCTAGTTTAAAATGCTTGTTAAATCTTGTAATCCACTCTACTACAGGAGTATATAATGTACAATGTGTGTGTGTTTCTGTAATATAATTGCAGGAAAGAGAGCTCCGGTGGGTCACAGAAGCGCAGAATGGCGCTATAACAAAGGTATTTGGCACAATTATATTACAGGAACACGCACATTGTACATTATATACCACTGTAATAGAGTGGATTGTAGGATTTTACAAGCATTTTAACTCAGATCACACTGGGGATTCCTGGCAGGCAAGGAGGGAGAGGGGGAGAGAAGATAGCACATTACATGGTTAGACCTACCCCGAAAATAAGCCCTACTGTGTGTTTTGTTGGCATAATTAATATAAGACCCTGGCTTATTTTCGGGGAAACACGGTATATTAATACAAAAGAGGAAGTACAGGTTTTTTTCTCATCACTTTTTTGCCTTACTGGAACTCGCAAACTGCTCTAGTGCCAACCTAGGTGCTTACACTGCTGTTCTGAACAACTTTGATTCCTAGAAAAACTGGCCAAGGGCCTGGTATGCTCCTGGAGGGGAACCCATGCCGTTTTTTTATTTACAATATGGCGTGGAGTTCCCCCTCGTGATTCATACCAAATGCAGCTGACACAGTGCACTGCGATTACCTGTGGTTATGTGCAGATAGCTGCGCCAAATCATTCCTGGACGCAGTTAATTTTATTTCTTTATCGTACATCACGGGACACAGAGCGGCATATTCATTACTATATGGGTTATATGGAGTACCTTCAGGTGTTGACACTGGCAATCTCAAACAGGAAATGCCCCTCCCTATATAACCCCCTCCCATAGGAGGAGTACCTCAGTTTTTACGCCAGTGTCTTAGGTGTTAGTCATGGTTTAGCTTGCCTCCGCATCCTTGGGATTAGGTGAGCTACCGGTTCTGTCCAAAAAAGCCTCAGCGCTAAAGTGGTCAGTAACCGGACCCCAAACCCTTGGGGTATAGCCCATAATGCTTTTCTTTTTAGAGAGCTGGACCCTGGGCCCAGAACTTAGAAACCTTTGGGTGCCTAATGTTTTCTGTTGCCAGGGTGCTATATGGGCCCAGGACAGTGGATCCTTCATAGGAACCCAGGGCCTGAAGGTCTAGACATCCCCACGGAGATGGGGGAAGATTGGGCCTCTTGCTTGGCAAAGTCCTGCGGCATGGAGCAGGTAAGTGAGGGGAAAACTTGCGGAACTTGGTTCTTAGCAGGTTTTTTTCTGGGGGGTCACAGGGGACATGCCTAAAGTTATGCACTGCATCTGGCAAACTAGTCACATATCATAAAGATAGGATGGCTCTATATGTATTATTCCCCATAAGATGTGACCTCCCTTGTAGTGTTGGAAAAGCATTGAGTGGGGCCTGTGTGATATAAAAATATATGTGTGTGTCAGAGAGCTGTGCTTACCTGCAAGCCTCCAGGCGATGCTCCATTCAGTCTTCCTCCTCAGAGCCTGCAAAGCAGGCAAAACGCTGACCTCCTCATGGTTCCAGGCTGCAGGCTGCAGTTTGCTGGAACAGAGAGGTCCCTTCCTCCCAAACCCCCCCCCCCCCCCGTCGGGAGGGGCATTTCCTGTTTGAGATTGCTGGGGGGGGAAGGGCGGGTCAGTGGCTTAAGGAAGGGGCGGCCCTTCCTTGTTTGTTCCATTCAATACTTTGGAACGGGGGAGGAAAGACCAGAACGGCAGCACGGGGCGCCGAGGACTCACAGTGGCCAGAAAGGATATTGCAGTCTTCAGAAGACTGTTTTTCAAGCCTAGAAATAGGCTGTTTTCTTTTCCATCTCATAGTTTTTCTTTGCAATACTACTCAGGGGGACAGAATGTTGTTTTTTTTTTCTTTCCTGGATTTGAAACAAAAACGAAAAAAAAAAAAAAAAAAAAAAAGTCATCTAGGGGAGAGGAAGCATTTTTTATCCCCCAAACAGGTGTTTGGGCAATTAACTTTTATAGTTCCAAATACCAATAGGTAGCAGGTGTACCTTGGTATTGTACCATAGGCATCCGGAGAGTCTAAGGTCTCGGACAAAGTTATGCCGCTGCTTTCCCCACAGGGAGCCTTGGGGCCATCGGGATCTGGGGCTGGAGCGGGTCAGTCCAACCCTAAGATGGTCACGGACGAGGTATTACTCACCTCTTTAAGAGAGATGGAGAAAAGAATGGGAAAAATGATAGCCACAGCTATGCGGGGCAGTAAACGGATTAGATCTCCGTCGCCCGAGCGCAGACCCTCAGAAGAGGAGGTCCTTTCCTCAGGGGAATTGGACGACCTCTTGGACAAGGACCAAGTAGGTTCAGGGATCGAAGATCCGGATACAGAGGAGTCTGGAGCAGTCTCCCAAGGGGAGAGCTGGTGGACTCAAGCCTTAACGGACTTGGTCCATAAATGCATTCAACTTGCCAGTACCAGATCTCCAGGTATCTACGGTTTCAGCTTTGGGCTCACTGAGGGCGCCTCAAAGCAATGCAGTATTTCCGATCCACCCTCTACTAGAGGGAGTTTTGTTCCAAGATTGGAACAAGCCAGAAAAATCTTCTTACCACCTAAAAGATTCTCTGCCCTATATCCTATGGAAGATAAATTTTCCAAGAAATGGGCTACTCCTGCAGTGGACGCAGCCATCTCATGTATTAACAAATCATTCACATGCCCTGTAGAAAACATACAGGTATTCAAGGATCCAGTTGATAAACGCTTGGAAGCACTACTTAAGAACTCCTTCACTACTGCAGGGGCAGTAGTACAGCCAGCCGTGGCTGCGATTGGGGTTGCTCAAGCATTATCGGATCAGGTTAAGCAGATGCTTAAACTTATTCCTGCCCAGCAGGCAGAAGAATTTTCGGATGTCCCTAAGGCCATATGTTTTACAGTAGACGCAATTAAGGATTCTATCCAGCAAGCGTCACGTTTATCGTTATCCCTTATCCATATGAGAAGACTCTTATGGTTAAAAAGCTGGGAGGCCGAGCCCCCATGCAAGAAGCTCCTGGTAGGGTTCCCCTTCCATGGAGGACGACTCTTCGGAGAAGACCTAGATAAATACATTCAAAACCATTTCAAATGGCAAAAGTACTCTCTTGCCAACTAAGAGGAAGTTTCAGGGGCCTGCGTTTAAACGACAGTACTCCCCTGGGCAGGGGCCCTCTAATGCCAAACAGTATCGACGGCCTCCTGCGAAAGCAAACTTCGGCTTCAACAGCAAATCACAAGGACAGGCTGCTAAAGGCAGAAAGCAGTGGGTTCGCTTAACCAGCAAACCCAGCCCCCAAGCCGACCTTATGAAGGGGCGCCCCCACCCACGAAGGTGGGGGGAAGGCTGCGACTCTTTTCAGAGGTTTGGGAAGCCAGCATTCCCGACGAGTGGGTACGGTCTTCCGTGGCCACGGGCTACAAATTAGATTTCCTAAGGTTTCCTCCTCTTCATTTCCAGGAGTCGAGGATTCCAAACGATCCGGAGAAAGGAGCCGCATTAATGTCGGCATTAAATCATCTACTTTCCCAGGAAGTAATAGTGGAGGTACCAGTCCTGGAACAGGGGCTAGGTTTCTACTCCAACCTATTCATCATCCCGAAGTCCAATGGAGATGTCAGGCCAATTTTGGACCTAAAGATGGTAAATACATACCTAGAGATCCGCTCATTTCGGATGGAAACCGTGCGGTCAGCAGCTACCACACTCCAAAAGGACGACTTCATGGCGTCCATAGACATAAAGGATGCCTACCTTCATCTTCCAATTTATCAGCCACATCAAAGATATCTACGCTTCATGGTGGCTTCGCGTCACTTCCAATTCGTGGCGCTTCCCTTCGGGTTGGCTACGGCCCCCCCGGGTGTTCACGAAGGTCCTAGCTCCAATCCTAGCCAAACTAAGGATCCAAGGGGTCACGATCCTAGCATACCTGGACGACCTCCTAGTCATAGATCACTCGTCTCCCGGCTTGGAGCGAGCAGTGGCCCTCACGGTCCAATACCTCGAGAAGTTCGGCTGGGTCCTAAATCGAGAAAAGTCAGCTTTCCTGCCCACAAGGCAGTTGGAATATCTCGGCATGAGATTAGACACAGAACAACAAAGAGTGTTTCTACCTCTGAGGAAGGTCAAAGCCATCAAGGAATTAATCCTACTGGTTCTAAGCAAGAAGGAACCGACTATTCGCCTATGTATGAGATTACTAGGCAAGATGGTGGCCACATTCGAGGCGGTACCATACGCCCAGAGCCACACTCGCATCCTGCAGGCAGCCATCCTGTCAGCATGGAGCAGAAGGCCGCAGGCCTTGGATATCCCGTTGCTGCTCTCATCAAGAGTCCGACAAAGTCTGTGCTGGTGGTTAGACCCTCAGAATCTACTGAAGGGGAAGTCTTTCAGCCCAGTGGCTTGGAAGATAGTGACCACAGACGCCAGCCTGACGGGCTGGGGAGCAATTTTGGATGGTTGCACTCGCCAAGGTACTTGGGCAACACCAGAGAAACAGTTGCCCATCAACATCTTGGAGCTCAGAGCTGCTCGACTAGCCCTCAGGGCTTGGACGTCAAAATTGCAGGGGTTCCCGGTGAGAATTCAATCAGACAATGCCACGGCCGTGGCATACATAAATCACCAAGGGGGAACCAGGAGTCAAGCCGCTCAGAGAGAGGTGAGCTTGATTTTCCTATGGGCAGAGGCTCATGTGCCCTGCATATCGGCAATATTCATTCCAGGAGTGGACAACTTTCAGGCGGACTTCTTAAGCCGCCAGACTCTTTTGCCGGGGGAATGGTCTCTGCATCCACAAATCTTTCAAGCACTCTGCCAAAGATGGGGAGTGCCGGACGTGGATATCATGGCATCGAGACTCAACAAGAAGCTAGACAGGTTCATGTCCCGCTCAAGGGATCCGATGGCCTGCGGAACCGATGCGTTGGTTTGCCCTTGACATCAGTTCAAACTTCTTTATGCGTTTCCCCCGCTCCAGTTACTACCCCGCCTGCGGCGCAGGATCCGGGTGGAGCACATACCAGTCATCCTGGTAGCTCCAGCATGGCCCAGAAGGGCATGGTACTCACTAATCTTAAAGATGGTAGTGGGAGACCCTTGGACTCTTCCTCTACGGCCAGACCTGCTATCGCAAGGTCCGATCCTCCACCCTGCCTTACGGCATCTAAATTTGACGGCCTGGAAACTGAATCCCTGATTCTCAGGGGTAGAGGTCTGTCTCAGAAAGTAATCTCTACCCTAATCAGAGCCAGGAAACCGGTCTCTAGGGTGATTTATTACAGGGTCTGGAAGGCCTATGTAGGCTGGTGTGAGTCCAAGCGATGGCTTTCTCGCAAATTTACCATCGATAGAGTATTAAGTTTTCTCCAGCTAAGAGTGGATAAAGGATTGGCATTAAGCATAATCAAAGGACAGATTTCTGCTCTGTCAGTGTGGTTTCAGCGGCCGCTGGCCACCCACTCGCTGGTTAAGACCTTCCTTCAAGGGGTCTTACGTATTAAACCTCCAGTTAAATCCCCGCTTTGCCCGTGGGATTTAAACCTTGTTCTGTCAAGTTTACAGAAACAACCGTTTGAGCCGTATGGCTGAAATTCCTTTGGTTTTACTGACAAAAAAAGTTAGTATTTTTGGTCGCCATAGTTTCCGCAAGAAGAGTATCGGAACTGGCGGCCTTATCCTGTAAGGAACCATATCTTATTTTTCATAAGGACAGGGTCGTTCTCCACCCTCATCCTTCCTTCCTACCGAAGGTTGTATCCAGTTTTCATTTGAACCAGGATTTGGTATTACCATCCTTCTTCCCTAAACCTACTTCCAGAAAGGAAGGGTTGCTGCATACCTTGGATATCGTCAGGGCCATGAAGGCCTATCTTAAAGCTACAAAGAAGATCCGGAAAACAGATGTGCTGTTCGTATTACCGGATGGGCCCAAGAAGGGGCAGGCAGCTGCAAAGTCCACCATTTCTAGGTGGATTAAGCAATTAATCACTCAGGCCTACGGCTTGAAAGGGTTGCCTCCTCCAGTATCATTAAAGGCTCATTCTACTAGGGCCATGGGCGCCTCCTGGGCAGCACACCACCAGATCTCTATGGCTCAAGTTTGCAAGGCGGCAACCTGGTCTTCTGTCCACACGTTTACAAAGTTCTACCAGTTGGACGTAAGAAGGAATTCTGATACAGCCTTTGGGCAGGCAGTGCTGCAGGCTGCAGTTTGAGACCCTCGGAATCCGGGGGCTCCTCTTTTTTTGAGTTAAATTTAAAATTTAAGATTATTTTTCTCAACTAAGTTGGATTTATTATGATTTGAGTATTCTCTAAATTAAATCCTTTTGTCTTGGAGATGTTCTCCCTCCCCTCATTGTGAGCATTGCTTTGGGACATCCCATATAGTAATGAATATGCCGCTCTGTGTCCCGTGATGTACGATAAAGAAAAAGGGATTTTTAATACAGCTTACCTGTAAAATCCTTTTCTTGGAGTACATCACGGGACACAGAGCTCCCACCCCTCTTTTTGGGGACCATTTTGGGAGGCATACTGCTTGCTACAAAACTGAGGTACTCCTCCTATGGGAGGGGGTTATATAGGGAGGGGCATTTCCTGTTTGAGATTGCCAGTGTCAACACCTGAAGGTACTCCATATAACCCATATAGTAATGAATATGCCGCTCTGTGTCCCGTGATGTACTCCAAGAAAAGGATTTTACAGGTAAGCTGTATTAAAAATCCCTTTTTTTTCTATCTGCATCAAACTGCAGGTAACAAAACCGCAGCTATACGCAGTGTGTGAATGGGGCCATATGAAAGCATTGTGTGTTTTTAGCTGCGGTAGAATCCGCAGCTAAAAAGCACCATTCTATCCCTCCATGTGAAAGGGGCATTAACCAGGTTTAGGTTATAAAAAAAAATATCCCACGCTTTGAACATCTTACAGAGCGTAATGGAAAGAGTATGCCACAACCGTAAACCTTTTACAAATCTTTTTTGTATGTACAACCGTAAACCTACCAAGAAGCAGCCAAGAGGCCCATGGTTTGCAGTTTGCGAGAAGTCATGTGGAAGAAGCTGCTCTGGTCAGATGAGACCAAAATTAAACTTTTTGGCCTAAAAGCCAAACGCTATGTTTGACGGAAAACTAACACTGCACAACACCCTGAACACACACACCCTGAACGTGGTGGCAGCATCATATTGTGGGGATGCTTTTCTTCAGCAGGGACAGGGAAGCTGGTCAGAGCTGATGGGAGAATGGATGAGCCAAATACAGAGCGATCTTAGAAGAAAACCTGTTAGAGTCTGCAAAAGACTTGAGACTGGGGTGAAGGTTCACCTTCCAGCAGGACAATGATCCTAAACATGCAGCCAGAGCTACAATGAAATGATTTAGATCAAAGCATATTCATATGTTAAAATGGCCCAGTCAAAGTCCAGACCTAAATCCAATTGAGAATCTGTGGCAAGACTTGACAGAGCTTGAGCTTTTTGCAAAGAAAAATGGGCAAAATTTTCAGTCTCTAGATGTGCAAAGCTGGTAGAGACATACCTGAAAAGACTGTAAGCTGTAATTGCAGCAAAGGGTGGTTCTACAAAGTATTGACTCAGGGGGGCAGAATACAAATGCACACCGCACCTTTCAAATATTTATTTGTAAGAAAAAGAAAAATGTGCCACTTTGTGTTGGTCTATCACATAAAATCCTTCACTGTTAGAATGCACTGATTAGCACTGCAGCCTCTGATCAATTGAAAAAATGTTGATGTTCCCATTCGATAAAAGTCGATCAGGATTGGCCATAGATGGATCAAAATTTCAATCCAGCTATGGTCAACTAAAGTTTATTCCCTGTGCCAGAACAATCTGCTTAAACTGGCACTTTTAAAAGTGCCATTGAAGGCAGATTGAGATAAAGTTGTGCTCAAGTGTACATACCCTGGGAGAATTTATAATTTCTTGGCCATTTTTCAGAGAACATGAATGGTAACACAAAAACTTTTCTTTCACTCATGGTTAGTGTTTGGCTGAAGCCATTTATTATCAATCAACTGTGTTTACTGTTTTTAAATCATAATCACAACAGAAACTACCCTGATCAAAAGTTTACATACCCTGGTGATTTTGGCCTGACATGCACACAATTTGACACACAGAAGTTTGAATGGCTATTAAAGGTAACCATTCTCACCTGTTATCTGTTTGCTTGTAATTAATGTGTGTATAAAAGGTCAATGAGTTTCTGGACTCCTGACAAACCCTTGCATCTTTCATCCAGTGCTGCACTGACGTTTCTGGATTCTGAGTCATGGGGAAAGCAAAAGAATTGTCAAAGGATCTGCAGGAAAAAGTAGTTGAACTGTATAAAACAGGAAAGGGATATAAAAAGATATCCAAGGTATTGAGAATGCCAATCAGCAGTGTTCAAACTCTACTCAAGAAGTGGAAAATTAGGGGTTCTGTTGAAACCAAACCACGGTCAGGTAGACCAACTAAAATTTCAGCCACAACTGCCAGGAAAATTGTTCGGGATGAAATGATAAACCCACAAATAACTTCAGGTGAAATACAGAACTCTCTGAAAACATGTGGTGTGGCCGTTTCAAGATGCACAATAAGAGGCACTTAAAGAAAGATGAGCTGCATGGTCGAGTCACCAGAAGAAAGCCATTGAGTCACCAGAAGAAAGCCATTACTATGCAAATGCCACAAAGTATCCCGCTTACAATACGCCAAACAGCACAGAGACAAGCCTCAAACCTTCTGGCACAAAGTCATTTCCTGACACATTCATGGCAGCACACACTGAATTGTGACTCCGCCCCCACAACCTGACAGGATTGGTTAGCTATAAATTTGAAGGGGAGACGCCCCGCACCATTCTCTTTTTTTATCCTCACCTGACAAATTGGACGAACAAGCAGCATGCCTCTTACCGCAAATTGCCCCAGCAGGTTCAAGCCTCTCCTGTTTGGAAGTCCCTCCTGTACAGTCTCTGAAGGAGCTCCTATGGAGGGAACCCCGTTCTGGTGGTCTCAGGGGCTCAAAGACAAGTTCTACTGGCAAATATGACAAGCTTTAAAGAAGCTTAAAATTTCGACTGTGGTCTCCACTTCTATGTTCCTGTTCTCACATTTCTGCCCAAAGCTGTATTAATATTTCTTTCTTTAGGTTTAGACCGCACAATGGTCTTTATTTAGACACTTGCTGTCCTCCAGGCAGTCCCCATCCTCTGTGTGTGCGCCTGCGCGTCTTTTCGCCGCTCTGCGAATGCACGCAGCAAGGTGATGACGCCGCCAGTACCCTCTGCCCTCATCCAAAATGGCGCCGGAACGGGCGGACCACTTCTGCGCATGCGCATCATCGGCGCGACAAATTTTAAAAGCACAGCAGCATTGGAAATGGGACTACAGGCTGCTGCTCTGCAGTATTATTGCAAATTAAGCACATGGTAGTTTTTTTTTCTCTTTTCTCATCCTGCCTTTTCTCCCTGGCCAGTCTCTACTGGCATTTACTACCATGTTTCTGTGGTGCTTTCTGTTTATTTGTGCTCCCTCTTCTTCCTTAGACTGTCCTCAAGACTGTATTCCCTGCACCTTCATGGAGACCACTGCCCTCACAGACCACCACCAGCAAACTAGGTAAGCGACCGTCCGAAACAAAAGGTAAGTAGAGAAGAGACAAAAAAGAGAGCCTGACCACTAACGCTGCGTTTCTGGCAGCCCTACCAGGTCAAGAGACGCAAGTTTGTGGCATAGAGGGAGATCAAGCCATGCATCAAGCAGAAGTCACTCAAGGTCACCCTCCCGCTATCATTGCTCAAGACGTAGCCGCTCGTGTCACGGCCGCTCCCGTCATAGTCGGTCTCACCATAGATCATTTACCATTATCTCACCATGATCAGAGCTACCATACCTGTCCCGCAGCAAATGCTTGCTGGGTATGCAGGGCTCCAGCCTTGCCAGGAAAATTGGCTTGCCGTTCTTGCTTCAACGAAGCAACCAAGGAGAAGGAGCCGGATGCCAGAGTAGCGACAGAGCTCATAAGAGAGTCGCCAGGAGAGTCAATTTTGGGAACTACGGCTCCGCTGGTAAACGATTTAGACCTAAGGTAGCTTCCTCCTTTCAGTATAACCAGGACATCATCCTTCCATCTTTCACTAATGACAGGGGCGAGCCCCATGCCTTGGATGTCAAATCAACCATTTCCAGTTACCTTTCAGCTAAATCTCTCTTGAGGAAGACGGATTCTCTCTTGATTATCCCACACGGGAGCAGACGAGGCCAAGCGTACCTCTCGTACCATCGCCTCCTGGCTAGTGAAAGCTATCAAAGAAGCCAATTCCATTCAGCAACTTACAGTTCCAGATGGCATCAGGGCTCACTCGACCAGGGCAGTGCCTACCTCGTGGGCTGCATATTGCGGGATTTCACCGGAGACCATATGCAGAGCAGCAACTTGGTCTTCCCGACATACCTTCATTTCACACTACAGAGCTACTGCCGACTTCGGCAGATCTGTTGTTAGAGCCAATTCCTCAGCGCTATAGAATAAATATTATTGTTTTCTTGCACCCTCCTGACTGGCGAGTTATTTCCCAGTGTGTGCTGCCATGAATGCGTCAGGAAAATGGAAAATTGTATACTCACCTTTCCGTAATTTTCCTTTCCTGGCGCATCTTCATGGCAGCACACAGATGCCCATCCCGCTGTTTTGTGATATACAGAGAATGGTGCAGGGCGTCTCCCCTTCAAATTTATAGCTAACCAATCCTGTCAGGTTGTGGGGGCGGAGTCATAACCCAGTGTGTGCTTCATTGAAGATGCGTCAGGAAAGGAAAATTACAGAAAGGTGAGTATACAATTTTCCGTTTTGGAGTGAAGAGACCAAAATGTAGCTTTTTGGCCACAACCATAAACCTTACATTTGGAGAGGCGTCAATAAGGCCTATAATGAAAGGTACACCATTCCTACTGTGAAACATGGAGATTTGGTCAAAATTGATGGCAAGATGAATGCAGTATGTTATCAAAAAATATTGGAGAAACATTTGCATTCATCAACCAGGAAGCTGCGCATAGGACGTACTTGGACATTCCAACATGACAATGATCCAAAACACCAGGCCAAGTCAACCTGTCATTGGCTACAGCAGAATAAACTGAAGGTTCTGGAGTGGCCATCTCAGTCTCCTGACCTCAATATCATTGAGCCCCTCTGGGGAGATCTCAAACGTGCAGTTCATGCAAGGCAGCCCAAGAATTTACAGGAACTGGAGGCTCTTTGCCTAGAGGAATGGGCAGCTTTACCATCTGAGAAGATAAAGTGCTTCATCCACAAATACCACAAAAGACTTCAAGCTGTTATTGATGTTAAAGGGGGCAATACACGGTATGAAGAACTGTGGTATGTAAACTCTTGATCAGGGTCATTTGGGTAGTTTTTGTTGTCATTATGATCTAAAAAGAGTAAAAACAGTTGATTGATAATAAATGGATTCAGCAAAACACTAACCATGAGTGAAAGAAAAGTTTTGGGGTTATCATTCATGTTCTCTGAAAAATGGCCAAGAAATCATAAATTCTGTCAGGGTATGTAAACTTATGAGCACAACTGTAAGTATGTTTGATCTGGATTCTTGTTCTTGGTCTATAACAGTACATCATGTCAAAGATATGTCAAAACCAGGTACCCCCCCCCCCCCAAAAAAAAAGGTGTCAAATGTGGGAGCAGAGAGGGGGGAGGAGGCAAACAAGCGTAGCTTCCCCTTTTGGGTGGAGCTCCGCGTTAAGTCCTAAAGTTGTGCTTCTTTTGTTTTCCTGTTTTGTGTGTGTAGCAAGATATCTACTGCACTAACCTGCAACATTTGTTTCCTTCAGCTTCACAACAAGTTTTGGAGCTCCCGTGGTTTGTCATGATTACCTTTTCAATGTGTGAAAATGAAATTCTCCATGTATCTGCAAAAAATACAATAAAAGATGCATCATGGAGCACTGAATGGCTTTATAGGCGACTTAAGTGGCTTTTCCTGCATCTGCACATGGAAGCACATGGTATTTTATCACTGCATTTTACTTGTAAACATTTAAAATGCCCACAGCCTGACCACGGGGTCACTATCCAGTACACCTATTATGAAAGAATTAAGAAGGCTCCCATTGTTGTCATGGGAGTTTTAGTTCCCTGGCTATCATACTAAAGCTTTGACTTCAATGCTTTTTCGAATCCTTCTATTAAATTTAATAGAGATAAGGAATTCTGACACTTATTTACAGAATATTTGTTCTACAGTAGTTTGCGATTCAAAAGTATTAAAATGCAGAATGGCAGCATTTGTACTTATCTCATGGCATGATAGTAACTAAAATAATGGCAGACTGAAATGGTGTGCTAAGGCAGAGTTACAGTGAGTATAGTGAATTATCAATCTCATCACTCAGCATCTAATGAGTCATGCCGTGTATACACAACCGTTTTTCCTGTCATGAAAAAAAAAACAGTTTTTCTCGACATGATTCGTCATGATTCCTCTCAAGCCTGCCTTGCATACACACGTTCATATAAAAAAAACGCTTGATGTACAACATGTACGAAGGCACTATAAAGGAGAAGTTCCATTCGAATGGCACCACCCTTTGGGACGCTTTTGCTAATTTCTGAGCATGCATACACACGAGCGGTTTTTGTGACAGGAAAAACGACGAGAAAAAATAGAGCAGGTTCTAATTTTTTTGCAGGCAGTTTTCTCTTCGAGAAAACTGCTATGGAGCATACACACGACCGGTTTTCACGACCAATCTAAAAATTGTCAGTTTTCTCATCATGAAGAACGGTCGTGTGTACGCGGCATGAAGCAAATGTGTATACAAGCAGCCATATATATATATATATATATATATATATATATATATATATATATATGGCTGCTTGTATACACATTGGCTTCATGCCTTCTGTAAGGAGTTAAAGTGTTATGCCGCGTACACACGACCGTTCTTCATGATGAGAAAACTGACAATTTTTAGATATATATGATGAAATATGTACTGAAACCCCTAAAACTAGAACCTAAAACTGAGACCAAAAAGATTGTATGTTTATTGATTAGACCAATAACACAGGGCTCGACAAATCCCAGTCGCCAGGTCGCCATGGCGACTAGAAATAGTGTCCTGGCGACTTGGCTTGGAAGGTGGGCAAAAAAAAAAAAAAATGTATTTTTTTTGTGAGCTGGCGCCATCTGGTGGTGAGCCGTTGGTATTACAAGTTAAGCATTACAAGTTAAACAGCAATTCTAATGTCATTTTTCACTATTTTCACTGCCATCTTCTTCCCTCTAATTAGAACCCCCAAACATTATATATATTTTTTATCCTAACACCCTAGAGAATAAAATGGCGATCGTTGCAATACTTTCTGTCACGCCGTATTTGCGCAGCGGTCTTACAAGCGCACTTTTTTTGGAAAAAATGACACTTTTTTTAAATTAAAAAATAAGACAACAGTAAAGTTATCCCCATTTTTTTTATTTTTATGAAAGATAATGTTACGCCGAGTAAATTCATACCCAACGTGTCACGCTTCAAAATTGCGTCCGCTCGTGGAATGCCGACAAACTTTTACCCTTTAAAATCTTCATAGGCGACGTTTAAAAAAATCTACAGGTTGCATGTTTTGAGTTACAGAGGAGGTCTAGGGCTAGAATTATTGCTCTCGCTCTACCAATCGCGGCGATACCTCACATGTGTGGTTTGAACACTGTTTACATATGCGGGCACTGCTCACGTATGTGTTCGCTTCTGCGCGCAAGCTCGTCGGGACGGGGTGCGTTTTCTGGCTCCTAACTTTTTTTTAGCTGGCTCCTAGATTCCAAGCAAATTTGTCAACCCCTGCAATAACAGAAATGAAAGATAATTGTAAAGGTTACTATAATTCAAACACTTATTACATTAGGTCATTATTTTGCTCTGAAAAGTTTACAACCAATGGATTGTGATTACACGTTGACAAGGCTCTCTAGATGAAAGTGAAAACAAGAAGAGTTGTAAAACGTCTCTATTCATATAAAAGAGAAACAAGCTTGTTTGGCGGGCTTCTGTATTCACATGAAACTTGAATTCCTCAGAAGTAATCAGGCCATGTTTATGCGCAGAAAAAGTTTGGGGAATTCCACCACCCTTTCACCCACATGTGCACAGCAAAAGTTGGCAGAAGTATTAGCCTGTGGAAATTACATTGTAAGCAGCTTTTTAGACAAGTTTAGCTAATTTTTGACATGAAGCTTCAAATCTCTAGAGAAAGGATTGATTTACTAAATGTGAAATCTATAAACTCTAGAAATCTCTCAATGGGGACATGTTTTCTGATGACAATTAACAAAGGTTGGATTTATATATTGTTAATATGATCCACTCACACTTTAAATAAGTGGTACATGCATACAGTTTAAGGCTAGGTTCACACTGGCACAGCTGCAACGTGATCCAATTTTCACTGCAATGTTGTATTGTAACATTGGTACACTTTTCATCCTGCTGCTTTTTTTTTGTGAGGGAAAGAGTCTGCCATTACTAATAATAAAAAAAAAAAGAATTATAATAAAAATGCCATAAACCTATCCCCTATGTTGTAGACACTATGGGCCAGATTCACGTAGAAGTGCGTCTGCGTAACGTATCGTAGATACGTTACACCGCCGCAAGTTTTCATCGCAAGTGCCTGATTCACAAAGCACTTGCAATGAAAACCTACGCTGGCGGCCTCCAGCGTAAGCCCGCGTAATTTAAAGGGGCGTGTGCCATTTAAATTATGCGCGCTCCCGCGCCGGACCTACTGCGCATGCTCCGTTTCGAAATTCCCACCGAGCTTTGCGCGAACTGACGTCATTTTTTCGAACGGCGACGTGCGTAGCGTACTTCCGTATTCCTGGACGTCTTACGCAAACAACGTGAATTTTTAAATTTCGACGCGGGAACGACGGCCATACTTTATACAGAACATACGTGTGCTGTGTAAAGTTAGGGCACCCAAAACGATGACTAACTTTGCGACGGGAAACTAGACTAGCAGCGACGTAGCGAACGCGAAAAACCGTCGTGGATCGCCGTAACTCCTAATTTGCATACCCAACGCTGGTTTATGACGCAAACTCCCCCCAGCGGCGGCCGCGGTACTGCATCCTAAGATCCGACAGTGTAAAACAATTACATCCTGTCGGATCTTAGGGCTATCTATGCGTAACTGATTCTATGAATCAGTCGCATAGATACTCTGAGAGATACGACGGAGTATCTGGGATACTCCGTCGTATCTCGACTGTGAATCTGGCCCTAAAACTTTTGTGCAAACCAATCAATAGACACTTGTGGTGATTTTTTCTACCAAAAATATGTAGAAGAATACATATCGTCCTAAACTGAGGAAGAAATTTGTTGTTTTATATATTTTTTGGGGAATATTTATTATAGCAGAAAGTAAAAAAAAAAAATTCTAAATTGTTCATAGCGCCAAAAAAACACAGAGCTGATCAAACGCCACCAAAAAAAAATGTAAAGCCCTGTGCACACGATCAGTCCATCCGATGAAAACGGTCTGATGGACCGTTTTCATCGGTTAACCGATGAAGCTGACTGATGGTCGTTCGGTTAAAAAAACGAACGTGTCAGAACGCGGTGACGTAAAACACAACGACGTGCTGAAAAAAACGAAGTTCAATGCTTCCAAGCATGCGTCGACTTGATTCTGAGCATGCGTGGATTTTTAACCGATGGTCGTGCCTACTAACGATCGTTTTTTTTTTCTATCGGTTAGGAATCGGTTAAATTTAAAACAAGTTGGCTTTTTTTTTACCGATGGCGCCCACACACGATCGGTTTGGACCGATGAAAACGGTCCATCAGACCGTTCTCATCGGTTTTACCGATCGTGTGTACGCGGCCTAATTGGCTGACAGCTGATCACATGGTAAGGGGCTGGGATCGGCCCTTTACTACAATCTGTGATCCACCAAATCTCATTGGCTCACAAATCACAGAGTGCGCCACGTTTGCCCCGCAGGCGGCACAATCTTGGGAAGACGTACATGGACGCCCTCCTGGCAATTAAGGCCCGTGCTGTAGCCATTTTTCGGCTATAGCGCAGGCAGGAGATTGTTATAGTATATGTGAATCCTCACCTTGTAAAACAACCCATTTGGTTTAAAATAGAAATGAAAGGCAAACCATTTGTGTATACTGTGACATTGGGGGATGTCTAGCTCAGTGGTACATGCGTTTTCATCGATGAACAAGATCACCCAGGGAGAAATGTTCCTCCAAAGCATAGAAAACCAATAAATATACACTTGAAAAATACAACGCTTGTATATTAAAAAAGAGAATTGGATGAAAGAACCCCCCCTTTTTCAAAAATCTGAATGAGGTATACTCCAATATACAACGTTGTAATTTTCAAGTGCATATTTCTAGTGTATATTTATTGGTTTTCTATGCTTTGGAGGAACATTTCTCCCTGGGTGATCTTGTTCATCACCGCGGGGGGAATTTTTTGATACTTTATGTGTTCACTAATAAAATCTTCATTAATTGCTGATGGTTCTCTGTGGTTGATTCACCTTCAGATTTTCCTGTGGGACATCTCTGTGTTCCACAACTCCCATTCCACAATTAAGATGCCAGCACCGGGGACTGGAGTAAGTCCCCGTTGTCTCCCTTGGGTGAGCACAGCGTTGGATCCTGGGGCAGTTGAGTGTTTGTTTATTAGGCTCTGTTCACATCTAGGTGTTGCTATTTTACAGGCGTTTTTTGGGGCATTTTTGCAGAGTTTTGCAGTGTTTCTGTACAGGTGTTTTCAAGGTTAAAAAGGTCACCAATGTAAAAGCAGTAAAATGCCTGTAATCTGCCGATAAAAGAAGCTCATGTACTTGTTTTGTGTGCTCAGGTATGAACAGGGGCCATTGAAATTAACTGAATTTGTCAAAGCTGAGGTTTAGAGAAGAAAGCGCCCAAAAATGCCTAGATGTGAACAGAGCCTAAAGGTGCCTTAGAAAATGCCTAAAACCGCCTAGATGTAAACAGAGCCTTAAGGCTCCATTCACATCTAGGCATTTATTGGGCACAAAAACGCCCAATAAGACAAATCCCATTCATTTCAATGGCCGCTGTTCACATCTGAGCGTTCTGTCGTCTAAAGCAAAATGCCCATTGCTCAAAAAAGTACTCAAAGTGCTCAAAAAATTACATGAGCTTATTTTTTGGCAGATTACAGGAGTTTTACTGTTTTTACATTGATGACCTTTTAACCTTAAAAATGCCTGTACAAAAACGCTCAAAAACTCTGCAAAAACGCCTGTAAAATAGCAACGCCTAGATGTGAACAGAGCCTTAGTCAGCCGCTGCAGTTTTTGTAGCTGCTGACTCTTAATTTTCATAAACATGACTGAAGCTCCGCTTTAGGTTTTACAGCAAAAATAAGGTTTAACCACTTCCCGCCCGGTCAATAGTCAATTGACATCCGGGAAGTGGTTGTGAAATCCTGACTGGACGTCTATTGCCATCCTGCAGGATAACATGCCGGCTTGCGCCTGTGGGGGCGCGCGGCGATCGGTGATGCGGGGTGTCAGTCTGACAACCTGCATTTCAGATCTTGGTAAAGAGCCTCCGGCGGAGGCTCTTTACCACGTGATCAGCCGTGTCCAATCACGGCTGATCACGATGTAAACAGAAAGAGCCATTGATCGGCTCTTCCTCACTCGCGTCTGACAGACGCGAGTAGAGGAGAGCTGATCGGCGGCTCTCCTGACAGGGGGGGTTCGCGCTGATTGTTTATCAGCGCAACCCCCCCTCGGATGCCCACACTGGACCACCAGGGAAGAGGGCAACAATATAAAAACAAGAAAAAAAAAGAGAACAATAGATGCCTATGAAATGGGCACTGACTGGCATAATATGGGATAAAAAAGTGATGCCCAGCAATCCCCTCAGTGTCCATCAGTCCCACACCTCAGTGTCCATCAGTGCCACCTCTCAGTACCCATCCATGTCCAGTGCCCACCTATCAGTGCCGCCCATGAGTGCCCATCAGTGCCGCCTATGAGTGCCCGCCAGTGCCGCCTATGAATGCCCAGTGCCGCCTATGAGTGCCCATCAGTACCGCCTATGAGTGCCCATCAGTGCCGCCTATGAGTGCCCATCAGTGCCGCATACCAGCGCCGCCTATCAGTGCCACCTCATCTGTGCCCATCAGTGCCACCTCATCGGTGCCCATCAGTGCCGCCATATCAGTGCCCGTAATTGAAGAAGAAAACGTACTTATTTAAAAAAAAAAATACAGAAAAAAATAAAAACTTTATTTTTTTCCAAAATAAAAATTGCAGAGGTGATCAAATGCTAACAAAAGAAAGCTCTATTTGTGGGAACAAAATTATAAAAAAAATTGTTTGGGTACAGTGTAGCATGACCACGCAATTTGTCATTCAAAGTGCGACAGCGCTGAAAGCTGAAAATTAGCTTGGGCAGGAAGGTTCGTAAGTGCCTGGTATGGAAGTGGTTAAAAATACATGAAAAACAGCAATTGTATTATGTTGAATGACAATATTTTGAATTATTTCATTTTAAGTGTCAGACTACCCATTGTTCTCAGTGATAGCTATCACACCCCTAGATAAATGGTCAGCCTAAAGCTTTCCATAAATTGTGTGATGTTCATCCAGTTCATGAGGAACCGGACAAAATGTGGTCAGTGGATGGCTCTGCCTGCCCCACTACGTTCGATAAAAATCATTTGACCAACTCGTGTTGAATGAGCCTGCCAGAAAACTTTTGACCAAACAGCGTCTACACCCAATCAATGTCCCGGCAGGTCTTTGACAGCTTAATGAACTTGCTCTTAACATAACATTCATCTCCAAAACTAACCTTCGATTGTATTTCCTTCATTGCATTGCTTAGGCACCATAAAGAATGGAAGGAATTTGAAATCTCTCTTGACCTTTGTTCCCAGCCAGCTGTCTATATTCATCCCATTTCTTGTCTTTGCTGGCCAGCTCTGCCTGATTTCTAAGGCAATCACAAGATCCACCTCAATGTTTGTTGGTCTATTCGTAATTATGAGAGTCACCGCAGGGCTGGATGCACTACTTCTCTTTATAGAAACTGGCATTCCTGTAAAAAGATGGAAGCAAAATCAATCCAGACAAAATGCAACATTACGACTGCATAAGATGAAAATATATTGATGAGATCCGCACTCCAGTCTGTTCCTCTTCTAAGTCACTTTAATGGATCATCCATAATACCTATACAGCCATAATGTCTCCACCAAAGTAACCATCTCCTTTTTGATGGGCTTTACTACATTGTAGCTTGATCAAAAGATCTGTGCGAACAGTTAGAGGGAGCAGGAGGAATGGATGCCAAGGGCTGTGTGACCAAGGAGTGGGATTAGAGGACACTGGAGGCTAAGGCCCAGATTCTCAAAGGGCTTACGTCGTATCTTTGCGACTGATTCTTAGAATCAGTTACGCATAGATAGCCATTAGATCCGACAGGCGTAAGTCTCTTACGCCGTCGGATCTTAAATGCAATTTTTTTTGTTGCCCGCTAGGTGGCGCTTCTGTCGATTTCCCCATCGAGTATGCAAATTAGCTAGATACGCAAATTCACGAACGTACGCGCGGCCGACGCAGTAAAGTTACGATGTTTACGCTAGGCTTTTCCCGGCGTAAAGTTACCCCTGGGTCAATTTAAAATTTACGTCGTTTGCGTAAGTCGTCCGTGAATGGTGCTGGACGTAATTTACGTCCACGTCAAAACCAATGACATCCTTGTGACGTCATTTAGAGCAATGCACGCCGTGAAATTTTAGGGACGGCGCATGCGCAGTTCGTTCGGCACGGGGACGCGCTTCATTTAAATAAAACACGCCCCCTACCCCCCGAATTTGAATTCCGCCGGGTGATTTACGCTACACCGCCGCAACTTTACAGGCAAGTGCTTTGTGAATAAAGCACTTGCCTGAAAAACTTGCGGCGGCGTAACGTAAATGAGATACGTTACGCCCGCACAGAGATACGCCGATCTCTGTGAATCTGCCCCTAAGTGATCAGTGAGAAAAAGTAGAACAGGACACCAGGGGCTGAGTGATCAGTGAAAAGAAGAAGAGGGCACTGGGGGCCATGTGATCAGTGAGCAGGGTTAGGAGGAGAGGAACAGGGCACTGAGGGTGGTGTGAGAAGAAGCAGGGGAGAAGAGGGCACCGGGGGCCATGTGTTCAGTAAGGTTCCTTCCACACTGCCACGACTTGAAAGTCACTCAATTTTGCCGCTATTTTTCGGCCACGATTGTATGAAATGCTTGTGTAAACTTAAGGTCTATGGACCTCAACTCGAATTCAAGTCAAACCAAAGTAGTACAAGGACTACTTTGAAGTTGGTGCGACTTGAAGTCACACAGATATGAATGGTTGTCATTGGGAATCATGGGGTACGACTTGTCATGCGACTCTGATGTTTAAAGTCGTATAAGTGTGGAGCACAAGGAGAGGACATCCGGGGTCCTGTGATCAGTGAATGGGAGCAAGAGGAAAGGACGCCCAGGAATGTGTGATCAGTGGGAAGGAGAGGACATCAAAGGCTGTGGAGTTCCCCCTTGAGGCTGTTTACCCATCCATGGCCTCTAAATCCTGCACAGGACCTTAGGGCTAAATTGTCGTACAGAAGCATCGGAGTGTTGGTCCTTTAGTTTCTGGAAATATTACCTTAACCCCCTACCAAGGAACTGGTCATTGCAACATGCCAGCTTCCAGGGCTGGGTTTGAGCAGCAGTTGCTGAACTAGTAACTTGTTCATTTATACTAATGTATATAGTTCATGCTTAAACAGTTTACTTTAGGCAGGCTTCTCACGGCCCCCAATGGTGGCACGTGCCCCTCAAATTCAGGGGTGAAGGTGCTTTGGTGGGGTGCTGGAATAGTCTCACTTATCTTAATTTAGCATTTCTCTGATTTAGAAGTTTGTCTCTTTCTATACCATTAAGCCTTGCTCGCTACAGGAGCGTACAGGTACGTTGCCCTTTAAGAGCAAAGCCGTGGGTCTCGCGCCGCCGGTGTCCCACGATCGGGTCAAAGAGCTGAAGAACGGGGAGAGGTAAGTGTAAACACACTTCTCCCCGTGCTTCTTAGTGAGCCTGTCACTAATCGTCTGTTCCCTGTCATAGGGAACGAAGATCAGTGACGTCACACGCAAAGCCACGCCCCCTACAGTAAGAAACACACATTAGGTCACACTTAACCCCTTTAGCGCCCCATACAGGTTAACCCCTTCACTGCCAGTGTCATTTTCACAGTAATCAGTGCATTTTTATAGCACTGGTCACTGTAAAAATTACAATGGTCCCAAAATACTGTCAAAAGTGTCCAATGTGTCTGCCATAATGTCGCAGTCATGATAAAAATAGCTGATCGCCACCAATACTAGTAAAAAACTGTGTCCATGCCTCACTGTGCCTCACGGTGTCCATGCCTCACTGTGCCCATGCCTCACTGTGTCCATGACTAGACTTACGTTTAACATGGGACTATATAGAAGGGGTGTCCGGCTTTAAGAAATCGGTGCTCCCCAGCCATAGGTCCCCCAGACAGCAAACTTTGCACACTTGTAGAGGAGAACGGGAGCGACATGTAGGCCATGGTTCTGGGGACCTACGGCCGGCCAATACCAGGTCCCCAAATTTACCGGAGAAATTACCGTTTAACATGAGAGAGTCTATGGAAGGGGTGCCCGACTTTGTGTAAAAAAAAATCCATGTTTTTTTTACTACTAATGATACTATTTTCATGGGAAAATTCTTGGATATAGTCCCTTATCATTCATTCCAACAGAGAGTTTAACATGCGGCCTGGTCATGCCTAGAGGAACACCGGTGATGCTGTGCAAGTATGGCTGCCATGGTGGCCGGCCCAGACAAGCCTGGCCCATGCACATATGGAGGGACACTGAGGATGCCTTGCAAGAATAGCAGAGGCACGTCTGGAGGGTTGCTGGGCTGACATGTTTGCAATAACACTGGCAGCAGCAAATGCAGGGACTCCCGCTTGTGCCAGGGTAGAAAATGCCACATAGCCGGATCTAGATGGATGCTGGGGAGGGCTGCGCCCCCCCACACATTTTAGTTGCCAAAACAGAGGATTTGCAACTCTGTACATATGCTCATTAAAATCTTCTTTTATTCAAGCACTCTACAGAAAAAAACCAGGCTTAGATACAGAGATGTTACAAAGGATGTAACATCTCTGTATCTAATGCTGGGTTTTTCTGTGGAATGCTTGAATAAAATATTTTAATGAGCATATGTACAGAGTTGGCAATCCTCTGTTTTGGAATATGTTGTGACAGTGCTGCGGCTGCAGATCAGGCACCCGTTTTCCCTTAGGCTTTGTTCACACATATATACGGGTGGTTCCCACTGCTGGTCCACACCTGTTCCTGCAGCCACAACCACCTGCACAGAAAAACGCTAGAGATGCATGTGTGTAACGGCACCTGCATGCGCTGAAATTCGCTGTAGCCAACTCCCGCACTGTACTTGTGGTTCCTGTGCGGGCTGCAATTTCAAAAATGGAGCACAGACCCTTTCCCTGTGTTTTCAGGAGGCATGGCAGCGCATTCAAATGAATGGGCTGCCGTGCCTACACAAAAAAACAACTCGCAAAGTTTGAAGTGTGAACCAGTGGTTATTTTTAGCATACAGTGGGGATCGAAAGTTTGGGCACCCCAGGTAAAAAATTTGTATTAATGTGCATAACTAAGCCAAGGAAAGATGGAAAAATCTCCAAAAGGCATCAAATTACAGATTAGACATTCTTATAATATGTAAAAAAAAAGTTAGATTTTATTTCCATCATTTACACTTTCAAAATTACAGAAAACAAAAAAATGGCGTCTGCAAAACCTTGGGCACCCTGCAGAGTTAATATCTTGTACTGCCCCCTTTGGCAAGTATCACAGCTTGCTCATTTTGTCAAGGGGAATCGGGTAGTTTTTTTTAAAGTTGATTGACAGGCTTCCGTATAGAGCCGCACCGACGTTCGGCTTCTTTCGGCTACTCGTGACGCGATAGATGCGACCGTCGGAAGCCTGTCAATCAAGTAGGAACGCCCAGTCCCGCAGCCCATACCCGGAAGCGGCGGAGAAGATGCATCTCTAAAACGGTAAGTACGGCTTCGATTTTAAAAAAACTACCCGATTCCCCTTGACAAAATGAGCATCAATCTAAGGTTAAAAATTTTCTTTCCGGGTGAACCTCCACTTTAAATATTGCTAAGATACGACCGGCGTAAGTTATGCCGCATACACACCATCACTTTATGTGATGAAAAAAACCGACATTTTCTGTGAAGTAAAAAGTGACCTTTTTGAAACTTCAATTTTCAAAGACGAAGTTGCCTACACACCATCGTTTTTCTCACAATGTTCTAGCAAAGCGAGGTTACGTTCCACCACGTTTTTCCATTGAAGCTCGCTTCATAACTAGCTTCTGGGCATGCGCGGGTGATAAAACGTCTTTTTAAACGACGTTTTTTGCTACACACGGTCAATTTCTGTGAAGTAAAAAACGAGCATGCTTCAATTTTTTTTGGTCATTTTTTACAAGACATAAAACAACGTTTTCCCCCACACACGGTCAATTAAAGTGACGTTTTTAAAAATGTCGTTTTTTTTCATCACATAAAGTGATGGTGTGTACGGGGCATAAGTCTCCTACGCCGTCGTATCTTAACTGCATATTTACGCTGGCCGCTAGGGGCGTGTACGCTGATTTCCGCCTAGAATATGTAAATCAGCTAGATACGCATATTCACGAACGTACGCCCGGCCGTCGCAGTAAAGATACGCCGTTTACGTAAGGAGTTTTCAGGCGTAAAGATAAATCACCAAAAAGATGGCGCAGCCAATGTTAAGTATGGACGTCGGAACCGCGTCAAATTTTTCACGTTTTACGTCGTTTGCGTAAGTCGTCCGTGAATGGGGCTTGGCGTAATTTACGTTCACGTCGAAACCAATGAGTCTTTGCGGCGTAATTTGGAGCATGCGCACTGGGATACGTCCACGGACGGCGCATGCGCCGTTAGTAAAAAACGTAATTTACGTGGGGTCACAATGATTTTACATACAACACGCCCACATCCTACACATTTGAATTAGGCGGACTTACGCCGCCCCAGTTACACTACGCCGCCGTAAGTTAGAGCGCAACTTATTTGTGAATACAGGACCTGCTGCTCCAACGTACGGCGGCGTAGTGTATCTGAGATACGCTACGCCCGCCGAAATCTATGTGAATCTAGCCCTTAGTGTACCATCACCCCACCCCCTGCCTACCAAAGACATTTTACTTATGGCAAAAATCTACAAAATAAGTAAAAGAAAAAGGACCATGTGACTTACCTGATATTGCTTCTTTAACAAGCTTTCTGAACTGTGTCAGAATTATTTTGGCAGAAATTTTTCTATCATCGTCTACATATTTATCCATAAAGTATGCCATATTGCGTTTACAGCTTAATGTATAGAAAGCTCCACTTCCACCAAACTCTGTCAAGTCAATTCTTTGATCATCACAGATTGGTATTTTCAACATGATATCAAACTCATTTGGTCTAGAAATCTAGAAGAGAGTAAAGAATGATAATTGTTTTCATTATTTGACTACAAAAAGGAGCATTAATACAATTTTAAAAACATGCTTCTTTAATCGTAGAGTATGGAATACATTATTCTTTATCCATGGGTTATATGCAGCTACCTTCAGGTTATTGGACACTGATAGATAAAAAAGCTGCAGGGTAATTTCCCATATAACTCCTCCCACTCCCAGCAAGCCTCAGTTTTTTGCTAGTGCCGTTTTATGATGGGCATCTTCTCCACTGAGATGCTTACCTCTTATATGGAGGATTTGGCTTTCAAAGATTCTTCCGGACTGAACTAGAGACTGTTGCTCCTTTTCTGTAGATTTTGGATCAGCTGATTACTTGGCCAACTTTACCCAGACCCTACTGGAATGAAGATGCGGGCCAGCCTGCAACGACACCTTGGACACTGGATTCTGCATGGGCGCTCCGGCATGACATATGGTGAATCACGTTGAATTAGTTTCAGGGTGCTATACAGGTTCAGGGTTGTTCTCCATTAGTTGATGTAGCTCCGTACTTGAAAACCCCTTCAGGGGTATGCCCACTGTGGAGGGAGGAGCCAAGATGGGCCTTGGGTTGGGTGATTGTGGGCCAACATCTTCCATGAGCCCAGTGCTCTGTTTTTCCAATCACTGGAGTCCAATGGACCATCGGCTGTGACAGTTAAAATGTGTGTTTTAGCCATGAGTTGGAAAGTCATTTCTGGTGCATTTATTTGGGTAATGTTTCCTCTGTGGTAGCTTCTACTGCAATTTACTGTGCTGCCATAGTGCAGTTTTTCCCCCCCATGCCTATCATGCTTGCAAGCAGTTTTTATATTTAAATCCTGGTGCATGGAGGACAAAATGGTTCAGCATTAGGCTTCTGCATTAAAACAATACAGCGAATACCTGGGCTCTGTCTGTTAAGAGTGCCTAGCACATACAGCAATAACCCTTCTCAGGCGATTGCGAGTACCCTTCTCATGATATTGTAGCACCACACATGGCAGATATTGAGGCGCAGAGTCCTGACCCTGTGTTGGTAAGGTCCTGCTGTGTACTTGGGGTACAGCAGCTTGTAGTGACCTAGTCCTGAACAGCCACTATCCCCTACTGTAGTGGGTTGTGAGTATCCTTTGTGGGTAATGTCTCACTATGTACTGTTATACAGAGACCTGTGATGGCCTTGTCACAGACAGGCATTGTCCCCTCCTGCTCTGCAGTAGTTGTGAATGACCCTTGCAGGTAATGTCTCACTTAATAATGTTGTTACAGAAGCCTATCGTGACTTTGTCAAACAGGACCATTGACTTTCCTGCCCTGCAGTGATTTGTGAGTACACATCGTTTGTAACATCTGTATACTGTTGTACAGTGGCATATGGTGACCTAGTCATGAATGGTCATTAACAGCTAATGCAGTAGATCTGTGAGCAACTTTGTTATTAACATTTTACTGAGTATTGATTGTCAAAAGTCTATGGCAACCTCATATGGCCATTGACCTATATTGATTTGCAGTGATCTGGGAAAAATCTAATTGGGAATATCTGTGTACTGTTTGTAAAAAAGCCTATGGTGTCCTTCTCATGCACATTCATTGTCCCCCCTGCTCTGGTAAAAAATGCTATTGCAAAAACATTGAAAAACAGGTACTATTTAACTTGCATACTATTGTATGCTGGCCTACGATGATCTAGTCACAGCAAGCCATTAACCCCTCTTTTCTACATGGGCAGCCTTTGCCCCTCCTTTGTTTAAAGGCCTTGGTTGCTCTAGTCACACTCGGTCGTCTTTCTGCCCTGCTCTTCAGCTGGGTTTTGAGTCCACTCTGTAGTCTATTGGGGCATCGTGTCATGTTGGCTAGCACTGATCACACTAATCGTGACCAGTCTACTTCTTACTCCTCTCCATATCTGTTTATCCTACAGCTTTTGTTCAGCTGAGGCCAAAGCATAAATATACCCTATCCCTTCAGATGAATTGGTGTGTGGGAAAGAATGGTCTAGGGGTCACAACCCCTAGGCCCGGAGTCATTTATGTCAGAGGCTCAGGGCCACCCCAAGTCTTTTGAAGTCCTCATCCTACTACTGATTCCAGGATTTTTCAGACAAATGTTGTGTTCTAAGGCCAGAAGTGAGGGTTTCAGCCTCTATCTCCATTAGATTGGTGGACCATCACAGTGCTCTGACTTGGTTTTCTTTCTGGGATCATGCCCAAGGGGGCATTTGCCCCATACCATATTTTTTCAGGGTGGTGGCTTACGTCGATCATGAGGGAGAATTTTCATGTCCCCCTATTTACAAAGTAGAAAAATGATTCTGTCCTGGGCAGAAATCTTTGTTCAAGCCCTGTCCGCCATGCACATTCCAGACTTAGTAAATTGGCCAGCAGCTGTGGTCAGTGTCTGGTCTCTGGATTCAGCCACAAACTCCCCTGGGCTGATCACCTAACCTTCACTGTGGATGCTCTGACACCTATATATTTTGGTTGCTACCAAACTGAGGCTTGCTGGGAGTAGAAGGGGTATATGAGCAATGACCCTGCAGCTTTCTTTTGGCCACTGTCTAAACACTTGAAGGTAGCAGCATATATGGATCAAGAATGCTGTCTGTACTCCAAGAAAAGGATTTTTAAGGTAAGTCAAAAATCAAATTTTTGTGACCATTCTTCTTTTCTGACTTAATTCAGGTACATTTGTAGTGCCTAAAAGACTACATACAAGTGAAGATCCATACTATGAGCCTTTTCACTCATGGGCATTGCAGTAACACACCATGCATGTGCTGGTGCAATACAGTGCCATACATTTTAATATTTGTAAAGAATATATAATACCATTTATGTTTATATACATTATATTAAACATTACATAACTACACTAAACTGTACTTTTGTTCCCTAGTTTTAAAACTTGCCTTTCATTTTTTATCAAATATCTGAAGCTTCTTACACACACGATCGGAATTTCTGATGAAAAATTCAGACGAAAAATTCCATCGGATTTTACAGGGCTGTGGAGTTGGTAGATAAATGTTCCGACTCCTCAGTTTTAAGTACTTCCGACTCCGACTCCTCTGTATTAATATGCAAATGTATTTTATACATTCCTTGAGGGAAAGAAACGCAACCTACCACAGGACTACTGGCGGAAGCCAACAGTCTACTGTATTGCACAGTTTAAGCAAAAGACAAACACAATGAAAACAACGTTTTTATTCTAAAACATGATTTTCCTAGGAGAATCCCATAGTCATGTTTAAAGTTTAAGCTAACAATCGGAGTTTACAAGTTTTTATAGCCTTAGCTAAATGACAGCAGTTTTTCCAATGGTTTACAGCTTCAGTCTTGAACTATTGGCCCTCCATTCCCTTCACTTATACAAGTGTCTCACTCTCTAGTCCTGCAAAAAACATATTTACTTAATCCCTTATCAGTGAGAGGCTAGGTTACACATGGACGCTGCGTTCCCTGTAAAAGCAGAACACAACACTATGGAAAGTATAAGTATTGCAGCTCCTAATTGTGCGTTGCGTGCCATATAGTGAAGCACATGAAAAGCATGCTTCTTCACGGTCACTTAACGTGTTCGTTTTGCGGTTACGTGAGGCACTGCATGCATTGGTCTTTATTCTTACAGTAGAGAAGTCATTAATTATAACTTTTTGTGAATTGGGACACTTAAACTTGCTTTTTTTTTTTTTTTATTACAATCTAAATTTAGTAGGAGTCGGAGTCGGTGCATTGTTTGCCGACTCCGACTCCAGGTACCCAAAATTTCCCCCGACTCCGACTCCTCGACTCCGACTCCACAGCCCTGGGATTTTAAGCCATCATAAATTCCGATCGCGTGTACGGGGCATAAGTGTATTATTTGTGATCAAATGGTGACATCTTGTGGTTACCTTTAGCTTTGTGCACACTGGCTCTCCTGATTGCCTTTCTCCTGGCAGGAAAAAGGCAGTGTAAAAAATATGCCTAAAGCTGCATTTTCGAAAACACATTTAGGCGCATTTACACGCGTCAAGTGCTTGGGTGTTAATTAATTTCATTGGCGAGAATAATAATTTATTGTGACCATTGCAATGAGTTATCGCTCAGGCACTAAACATGTCTAGGGTTAACGTGTGTTTAGACATGTATAGGGGCGTCATGCAATTTTTTTCTGCCAAAATGCTGCTGTGTGCATGGACACATAGGTTAACACCGAGGGGTGTTTAGAGAAAGAAAAGCAAGTGTAAAAGTCATTTACACTTGCTTCGGCTTCAACACACTAAAAAATGCTTATAACTTCAATATGCTTTTATAAAGTGTTTTTGATGCTTTAGTGAAGCTTCGGTGGTGATTCAGTGATGCTCATTTGAAGCTTTGTTGAAGCTTGAAAGACGCCATGTCGTAGCTTTGTCATAGACTTCTATGGAGGCTTTGAAGAAGCTCTGAAGCACCACTAAAGTGACATGGAACAAGTGGAAAGAATTCCCCCTTGCAGGACTTTAATGGCCCTTATAATTGATATGACAATCACTTTGTATAGAATCAAAGGATAGAAAAGGAAGTACAAATATACAAAATTGTATTTAAATATTAGATAACAAATATATAAATATATGTATGTAAACAAAGATGGTGACTAATCTACATGTATATAAAAATCAACATGGCAACATAGTTATAATACTCATAAGTCCAGGACTTCCATGATGTAAAAACCACAACAGACCTCACCCAATGCGTTTCAGAATCCCTCCTTCTTCTTCACGGGTGTATATGTAGATAAAGCATATTATTTATGTTGCCAAAAGATGGTAGAGAACAAATGTATCAGCCACAAAATTAAAAGGACATATCTTGTGGCTGATACATTTGTTTTCTACCATCTTTTGTCAACATAAATAATATGCTTGATCTATTTTAAATAACGTTTTGTATTATTTTACTATCTTTTTCATCTTTTGATTTTATACAAAGTGATTGTCATATCAATCATAAGGGCCATTAAAGTCCCGCAAGGGGGGAATTATTTTCACTTGTTCCATATATTTGGAATGTGGGCTCACTTTAGTACAACCTTATCTCAACATTTCTTTCTCCACTAAAGTGACATGGGATATCATTTTAGAAGCACTTGGCAGATGTCGTGTGTGTGTGTGTGTGTGTTTGTGTTTGTGTTTGTGTTTGTGTTTGTGTTTGTGTGTGTGTGTGTGTATGTATATCTCATACCTGCAATTTTCCAAAGCAAAGCAAAGCTAAAGCTGAATTTAAGCCTCTCAAAAGCTGCAGGTGCTTCAAGCGAGCTTTGTCATAGACTTCAGTTGAGCCTTTGAAGAAGCTCTGAAGCACCACTAAAGTGACACAGGTATAATTTTTGAAGCAAAGCAAACAGGACTGTAAGCTAACTATTTTGGAGCTTTGACTGGCATTTAGAGAGCTTTAAAAATGTGTGTCTGAAGCCTCGTTTTGAAGCAAATGTAAACAAGCTTTTGCTTTGCTTTGGCTTCACTTCAAAAGTTATACCTCATGTCGCTTTAGTGGTGCTTCAAAGCATTTTCAAAGCCTCCATAGAAGTCTATGGCAAAGCTTGATCTAAGCACCACTGAAGCATCATATAAGCACCTATAATGACACCTCAGTGTATAATGTGTCAATATGTGTAAACAAAGCAGCGCATGTAGAGAAAACTTAATCACATAAACAATTTAACTGAATAAACGGATAAAGTGATGCCACCTTATATGTGAAAAAAACCGTGAACTTGATGAATCCAAACGAAACTGTGATTAGTAAGTGATCATATCACAAAATAAATCTTCTAATATTCTTCCACCACACCCGAGTGTTGAAAGTGAATCCACCACCCTTATAGACTGCGCACTCACCACAACAATTTGCCTCACACTCTCGTGTTTTGGCAAATACGTTTTAGATAGGATCCCTAGGATCAAACAGGTACAGGGCCGGTGCTAGACTATTTTGCGCCCTAGGCGAGACCAGCTACTTGCGCCCCCCCCCCCCCCCAAAAAAAAAAAAATTAAAATGAATTAAATTTTAGCACCAGAACTGGTCCAGGTGGAGAAGGGGTTCAGCCAGGTGAAGGGATAGAGCCAGGTGGACAGGAGGGGGGGGTGCAGGTAGGTGGAGGGATAGAGCCAGGTGGAGAGGAGAGGTGCAGCCAGGTGGAGAGGAGAGGTGCAGCCAGGTGGAGTGGAGTGGAGAGGAGAGGTGCAGCCAGGTGGAGTGGAGAGGTGCAGCCAGGTGGGGTGGAGTGGAGAGGAGAGGTGCAGCCAGGTGGAGTGGAGAGGTGCAGCCAGGTGGAGAGGAGAGGTGCAGCCACTTGGAGTGGAGAGGAGAGGAGAGGAGAGGTGCAGCCAGGTGGGGTGGAGTGGAGAGGAGAGGTGCAGCCAGGTGGGGTGGAGTGGAGAGGAGAGGTGCAGCCAGGTGGAGTGGAGAGGAGAGGTGCAGCCAGGTGGGGTGGAGTAGAGAGGAGAGGTGCAGCCAGGTGGGGTGGAGTGGAGAGGAGAGGTGCAGCCAGGTGGGGTGGAGTGGAGAGGAGAGGTGCAGCCAGGTGGAGTGGAGAGGAGAGGAGAGGTGCAGCCAGGTGGGGTGGAGTGGAGAGGAGAGGTGCAGCCAGGTGGAGTGGAGAGGTGCAGCCAGGTGGAGAGGAGAGGTGCAGCCAGGTGGAGAGGAGAGGTGCAGCCACTTGGAGTGGAGAGGAGAGGTGCAGCCAGGTGGGGTGGAGTAGAGAGGAGAGGTTCAGCCAGGTGGGGTGGAGTGGAGAGGAGAGGTGCAGCCAGGTGGAGTGGAGAGGAGAGGTGCAGCCAGGTGGAGTGGAGAGGAGAGGTGCAGCCAGGTGGAGAGGAGAGGTGCAGCCAGGTGGAGAGGAGAGAAGAGGTGCAGCCAGGTGGAGAGGAGAGGTGCAGCCAGGTGGAGAGGAGGAGGGGGGTTCAGTCAGGTGGACAGCAGAGGGAAAGTGCACCCAGGTGGACAGCAGAGGGGAAGTGCAGCCAGGTGGACAGCAGAGGATGGGGTGCAGCCAGGTGGACAGCAGAGGAGGGGGTGCAGCCAGGTGGACAGCAGAGGGGAAGTGCAGACAGGTGGACAGCAGAGGAGGGGTGCAGCCAGGTGGACAGAAGAGGGAAAGTGCAGCCAGGTGGAGAGCAGAGGGGAAGTGCAGCCAGGTGGAGAGCAGAGGGGAAGTGCAGCCAGGTGGACAGCAGAGGGGAAGTGCAGCCAGGTGGACAGCAGAGGGGAAGTGCAGCCAGGTGGACAGCAGAGGGGAAGTGCAGCCAGGTGGACAGCAGAGGGGAAGTGCAGCCAGGTGGACAGCAGAGGAGGGGTGCAGCCAGGTGGACAGAAGAGGGAAAGTGCAGCCAGGTGGAGAGCAGAGGGGAAGTGCAGCCAGGTGGAGAGCAGAGGGGAAGTGCAGCCAGGTGGACAGCAGAGGGGAAGTGCAGCCAGGTGGACAGCAGAGGGGAAGTGCAGCCAGGTGGACAGCAGAGGGGAAGTGCAGCCAGGTGGACAGCAGAGGGGAAGTGCAGCCAGGTGGACAGCAGAGGAGGGGTGCAGCCAGGTGGACAGCAGAGGAGGGGGTGCAGCCAGGTGGACAGCAGAGGAGGGGGTGCAGCCAGGTGGACAGCAGAGGAGGGGGTGCAGCCAGGTGGACAGCAGAGGAGGGGGTGCAGCCAGGTGGACAGCAGAGGAGGGGGTGCAGCCAGGTGGACAGCAGAGGAGGGGGTGCAGCCAGGTGGACAGCAGAGGGGAAGGGCAGCCAGGTGGACAGAAGATGAGGGGGTGCAGCCAGGTGGACAGCAGAGGAGGGGGTGCAGCCAGGTGGACAGCAGAGGAGGGGGTGCAGCCAGGTGGACAGCAGAGGAGGGGGTGCAGCCAGGTGGACAGCAGAGGGGAAGGGCAGCCAGGTGGACAGCAGAGGAGGGGGTGCAGCCAGGTGGACAGCAGAGGGGAAGGGCAGCCAGGTGGACAGCAGAGGGGAAGGGCAGCCAGGTGGACAGCAGAGGGAAAGTGCAGCCAGGTGGACAGCAGAGGGGAAGTGCAGCCAGGTGGACAGAAGAGGGAAAGTGCAGCCAGGTGGAGAGCAGAGGGAGGGGGGGTGCAGCCAGGTGGAGAGCAGAGGAGGGGGTGCAGCCAGGTGGACAGCAGAGGAGGGGGTGCAGCCAGGTGGACAGCAGAGGAGGGGGTGCAGCCAGGTGGACAGCAGAGGAGGGGGTGCAGCCAGGTGGACAGCAGAGGGGAAGGGCAGCCAGGTGGACAGCAGAGGAGGGGGGGCAGCCAGGTGGACAGCAGAGGAGGGGGTGCAGCCAGGTGGACAGCAGAGGAGGGGGTGCAGCCAGGTGGACAGCAGAGGAGGGGGTGCAGCCAGGTGGACAGCAGAGGAGGGGGTGCAGCCAGGTGGACAGCAGAGGGGAAGGGCAGCCAGGTGGACAGCAGAGGGGAAGGGCAGCCAGGTGGACAGCAGAGGGGAAGTGCAGCCAGGTGGACAGCAGAGGGGAAGGGCAGCCAGGTGGACAGCAGAGGGGAAGGGCAGCCAGGTGGACAGCAGAGGGGAAGGGCAGCCAGGTGGACAGCAGAGGGGAAGGGCAGCCAGGTGGACAGCAGAGGGGAAGGGCAGCCAGGTAGACAGCAGAGGGGAAGTGCAGCCAGGTGGACAGCAGAGGGGAAGGGCAGCCAGGTGGACAGCAGAGGGGAAGGGCAGCCAGGTGGACAGCAGAGGGGAAGTGCAGCCAGGTGGACAGCAGAGGGGAAGGGCAGCCAGGTGGACAGCAGAGGGGAAGGGCAGCCAGGTGGACAGCAGAGGGGAAGGGCAGCCAGGTGGACAGCAGAGGGGAAGGGCAGCCAGGTGGACAGCAGAGGGGAAGGGCAGCCAGGTGGACAGCAGAGGGGAAGGGCAGCCAGGTAGACAGCAGAGGGGAAGGGCAGCCAGGTGGACAGCAGAGGGGAAGGGCAGCCAGGTGGACAGCAGAGGGGAAGGGCAGCCAGGTGGACAGCAGAGGGGAAGTGCAGCCAGGTGGACAGCAGAGGGGAAGTGCAGCCAGGTGGACAGCAGAGGGGAAGTGCAGCCAGGTGGACAGCAGAGGGGAAGTGCAGCCAGGTGGACAGCAGAGGGGGGGGGGGTGCAGCATGGTGGAGGGAGAATATAGCAAAGTGGACAGCTAGGTGGATGGATGCAGCCAAGTGGAGGGAGTCACACACCAGTGATAAGATCATCCCCAGCGCTTCCCCCACCACCTGACAAGTTCCTACCTTGGAGCACTTCTTTCCATCTCCCTCCACATGTCACAGGCTGGGTAAGCTGCAGGATCAGCTTTGCTTTGGGCTCCACACTCCTCCAGGACAAGTGGCTTCGGCCCAGCGTGTGGCCAGTCTAGGCCTGGGTGGATCCATTCTGGGTGTCTATGCCCTGCTCCTCCAATGGTTGCACATCACCCAGAGAGGGAGGCGGGGCGGGCAGAGAGCTGACACCCACGGCTGCTGCTGCTGCCTGCTGGACATCAGCATGGTCACCTCTGGCTTAGTGCAGCGAAGGGGACGATCTGTCTGCTTCTTCTCCCTGCCTAGTAACTCTGCAGCCAGCCATATAGAGCCCTTCTGCTACACTCCGCATCAGTCACCATCGGCTGAGGAGGAACCGATCTTCTGTAGAAGACCCAGCAGCTGTGGCAGCGCTCCCTGTCGGCAGTGCGCTCTAGGCGGCTGCTTAGTTCGCCTAGTGGGAGCGCCGGCCCTGAACAGGTAGATATCCGTTTCCAGGCAGTGCAATCCAGGGAGGTTTTCACATGGATAAAGGAAAAAAAGTGCACAATAGTGTGATACTATAAAAACAACTTTAATAACACTTCTATTGCAAATCCTCCAAAATAACCACTCACAAACAAACTTGAAAATCAGGCAGTGAATAAATCCAAACATAAGCCAAGGTGATGGACAAAAAAACTTCTCCAGATATGACAGTGGTCACGGCGGACCATAGAGCAGCCCAAACACGTACTCACAGCCCTTATGGGGTAATGGAGTAAGATGCCGAATCTGAGGTGCCTGTCCTGGCTAAAAACGTCCCATAAGCAAACCAATTCAGGGTAGACTTGAGAAGTGACTTAGTTGCCACACCCTTAGCTTTACAACCCATTTAATGTTCAGTTTTCTGCTGTTAGCAATGTGAACCATTCTGTTGAGTCTGCTATTGAGAATGCTGTGGCTGCCATCTAGTGGCACTAACGCTAACTGTCAGAAAACCACTCTGTTGTTTCACATTCATCTTCAAGTGCAGGTGCTAACAGAATGGTCAGAATATTCCTGAAACATGTTTGAAATAATCTTTACCATGTCTATTGTATCCTCTTGGTTTTCATCTTTCCACCAACCTAAAGGCAGAAATTTGTCCAGAAAAGTTTCTAGATGTATTGTCACTTCTTCCTTCAGTCAAAGATTTAATTTATAGGGCTGAGGGAAAGGATGAGAAATCAGAGGAGGACAGAAGAAGGCCTGTGACCAAATCTTTTAAAAATTGATTACAGGCCTTTTGCATATTTGCAAATGTAAAGTGTGAAAAATGTCCGGGTCTTTTTCAGCACAGATATAGTGCTTGAAGCATATAAACATTTTGGGGGTGCGGCTTGGTTCACCTATGACGATTCGTTTTGCCAGAAGCTGGCGGTTCACCCTTCCCTGCATTGGAGAGCCAAAGATGTTGGCCTATGGTATCTGCCACAAATCAGAAGTCAGGAAGGGAAGTTTTTTCCAAAGGTGGTATCCCGGTGAAGCTTCACGCAATGTTTCCATGGCTCCAAGACGCCACAGGCAGACAGATGACCCTTCTCCTGTATAATGGGTTTTGTGAAGGGTTATTGTTGCCCAAATTTGTGGGAAAAGGTTGCAAAATTTTCATAATCTTAAATCAACTGTAGGTTTGGAACATATAATGGAGGAAACATTTGCCTACTGGGCACTTTCACCCCCTTCCTGCCCAGGCCAGTTTTCAGCGTTCTCACACTTTAAATGACAATTGCGCAGTCATGCAACACTGTGCCCAAATAAAAAATGTTATCATTTCTTTTCACACAAATAGAGCTTTTGTTTGGTTGTATTTAATCACTGCTGGGTTTTTTATAAAAAAAAAAAAAAAGCCAGAAAATTTCGTAAAAAAAAATAAGTTTCTTAGTTTCTGTCAGTAAATTTTGTAAATAAGTAATTTTTCTCCTTCACTGATGTGCGCTGATGAGGCGGCACTGATAAGGTGGCCCTGATGAGGAGCCAATAATATGCCACACTGATGAGCACTGATAGGTGGCACCGGTGGGCAATTATAGGCAGCACTGGTTGGCACTGATAAGCGGCGCGCATATGAGCATTGATGGGCAGCACTGATGAACAGGCACTGATGGATCCGTAAAAGCAGCACTGACTGGCATCACTGAATGGAACTTATTGGTGTCACTGATGGTCACTGCTGGGGCTCTGTCAGTGTAAGGTGAGTAGAGCCGATCACATGGTTAAAGAGCTACCTCATCGGCTCTTTACCAGGGTCGCACTCGCGCTGTGTCCTAGCAACAATTCTGGCACGCCATCATATGACGTCTCCCCCCCATTCAGGGATTTTAGTATTTCTCCCCTAGGTATAGTACCTAAAAAAAAAAACGAATTCTTATCGTCTTCTTATTCATCACCTATCTTTTCCAAGTGGCAGTTCCCTTAATGACCAGTTTCAGGAGAGCCTAACATCAGTTTCAGATGCGTCCTTCGAGGATGCTCTGGTACTACTAAAAAATTGGGGTTACTGGATCTCTGTTATTCAAAGCAGACATAAAATCTGAAAATATAGAATATATAATTTAAATTTGTGCTATAAATATTCCAGTGCAATAAATCAATGTGAACAAATTTTACACATAAAACATTCAATCAGATTGCACTGGAATCGGATGGCATTGGTGTTCACACCAATGCCATCCGATTCCACAGTTCGCACTGCTTTCTGCGAACCAATTTGCGGGTGTCACTAACTTTCAATTGACACCTGCAGTGGTTTGCAGAAAGCAGTGTGAACTGCCTGCGAGTTAGATGCAATGCAGGTACTAGAGCTGCACGATTCTGGCCAAAATGAGAATCACGATTTTTTTGTTTGTAGTAAAGATCATGATTCTCACGGCGTAAAATCTTTAAAATGTATACAAAAAAAATTGGCTAACTTTACTGTTTTTTTTTTTTTTTTATTAATTAAAGTAATTTTTTCCCCAAAAATTGCATTTGAAAGACCGCTGCGCAAATACAGTGCGACATAAAAAATTGCAACAACTGCCATTTTATTCTCTAGGGTCTCTACTAAAAAAATATATATATATAATGTTTGGGGGTTCTAAGTAATTTTCTAGCAAAAAAAAAGATTTTAACTTGAAAAGAGCTGTCAGAAAAAGGTTTGGTGTTTAAGTGGTTAAAGGTTCCTAATTTACATACAGAAGTCTATTCCTTTGATGTAAAAGTCAAATTGATACAATGGGCTAGATTCAGGGCGATGCGCCTGATCTTACCGTGGCGCAGCGTATCCTATTTACGCTACGCCGCCGCAACTTACAGGAGCAAGTGCAGTATTCACAAAGCACTTGCTCCGTAAGTTGCGGCGGCGTAGCATAAATGGGGCCAGCGTAAGCGCGCGTAATTCAAATGTGTAAGGGGGGCGTGTTTTATGTTAATGTGTGTTGACCTGACATGATTGACGTTTTGTACGAACGGCGCATGCATGTACAACGCATGCAACGTCCGTGTACATATCCCAGTGTGCATTGCTCTAAATGACGTCGCAAGGACGACATTGGTTTCGACGTGAACGTAAATTACGTCCAGCCCTATTCGCGAACGACTTACGCAAACGACGTAATAAATTCAAATTTCGAAGCGGGAACGACATCCATACTTAACATTGGCTGCGCCACCTAATAGCAGGAGCAACGTTACGCTGAAAAACCCCTACGCAAACAACGTAAAAAACTATCGCCGGGCGCACGTACATTCGTGAATCGACGTAACTAGGTAATTTGCATATTCTACGCCGAAAACAACGGAAGCGCCACCTAGCAGCCAGCGTGAGAATGCACCCTAAGATACGACGGCGTAATAGAATTACGCCAGTCGGATCTTAGGCTAATGTCGGCGTATCTACCTTTCTGAATACAGAAAGTAGATACGCCGGCGCAGCTTTGAATTTACGTGGCGTATCTATGGATACGCCGGCGTAATTCTATGCTGAATCTAGCCCACTGTTTAGACTTAAAGCAGTTGTAAAGGAAAAAAAAATGTCACCTTAATGCAATCTATGCATTATTGTGAAAAAACATCTGATGTTGCCGCCCCCCCCCCCCCCGAGCCCCCGTTTTACTTACCTGACCCCTCGAAAGTCCCGAGCTCGGTCCCGAGATCCTCTTTGCCGCTCAGCCTGGCCGCTGATTGGCTAGAGCGGATGAATTGAGAGCAGCGCAGCCATTGGCTGGCGCTGCTGTGAATCACATCCAGTGACGCAGCGCCGAGTGATACAGTGAGCGGCTATGGCCGTTCACTGTATCACGGGAGCTTGCCCGCAAATACTCACCACCATGCGAGCGCTCTCGCATGACTGTGGTGAGTTCTTGCGGGGAGGACCAGAGACAGCCGCCGAGGGACCCCAGATCAGTAATGATCCGCCCCGTGCACCTCCGCTTGCTCAGCGGGGATCGCTCCGTTGATCCCCCCTGAGCCGGCGGATGACAGGGCGGTCCCCGCACACTGTGCAGGGACCGCCCTGTCTTTTCTCCGCTCTCCCCTATGGGGGGGGGGATCGGATGAACATGGACCGTATGTCCGTGTTCACCCGATCCGATCTGCCAGACGGATGGAAAAGTAGGTTTTTCCTCCGTCACACTTTGGCGGATCGGAGTGGGTCGGATGTCAGCGGGCATGTCACCGCTGACATCCGCGGCTCCATAGAGGAGCACGGAGCGCCCGCTCAGGTCCGCCAAAAAAACTGGCAGGCGGACCTGAATGGGCCGCCAGTGTGAAAGAGCCCTTAGGGTCTCAAGAAATGAGATAGACCTTCAGTACATCAGGTGTGATCAATTTTCAGTGATTGGCACCATAGATCTAGAGGATAACTTTCACAAAGACAGAATAATATACATAATTTTATTTATTTATCATGATATATGACTTTGATTATTTTTACCAAAAAAATGTAGCAGTATACATTTTGGCTAAAACTTATGAAGAAAAAAATACTAATTTGCTAAATTTTATAACAGAAATTAAGAAAAATTCATTTTTTTTTTTTACAAAACTTTCGGTCTTTTTTCATTTATAGCGCAAACAATAAAAAGCCCAGTGGGGATTAAATACCACCAAAAGAAAGTTCTATTTGTGTGAGAAAAAAAGACAGAAATATTAAATGGGTACAGCGTTGTATGACTGAGTATTTCTCATTCAAAATGTGAGAGCACCGAAGGCTGAAAATTGGCCTGGTTAGGAAGGGGGTATAATTTACCCGTGGGGAAGTGGTTAAAGCGCATTTAAGTGATCTTTTTTTTTTATATAATTAAGAAAGAAGTGTTTTTCCACAGCACTGATATTTAGTAAATGATTGTCAAGCGTGCTGTAAAAAGCTACAGGCGCATTTAGATTTGACTAGAAGAAGTTGACGAGCTTTAACTGCTTCCAGACTCAACAAATGGCTTCATTTTTGCTGTACAGTGACGAGAAGCGACTTAAATGTTTTTCAAGTGTAAACAGCTCTGTTCATATTATACATTAAAGGCTGCTTTGCTAAGCATTCAGGGAGTGGCAAAATCACACCCCAAATGCTTGTTTTTTATGAACAAGGTGAACAGGACCTAACATTCACTATGCTTAAAATGTCCCCTCCCCCTCCTGTTACGTATCCTGCCTAACCTGTGTAAAAGATCGATATACTTACCTATTTTTAGTTTGGTTATCTCCAGTTCAGTCACGTAATTCGGCAGTTACCGATCTGTGACATGGGATCATATCACCAAAGGACTGCTTAGTATTGCACATACATGTACCCAAACAATCATCCAAAAGACAGCTGTTCCAACCCTTCCCTACTCCAGCAAAAATGTAAAAAAGCCTTTAGATATATTTAAAGGATGATTACAGGTATGGGCATTTTATACATGGACCGATGTAATTATGTATACATACCTGGCCAATGCTGCTGGAAAACACTACAGTAGACAAAAGCTTTTTCAGGGATCTCCACTTACTCCGCATTCTGAACAGCAGTCAACCACTCGGCGCCTTTGCATTTTTTGAATTAATACATGGCCTTCTCTGATTGGGCATGGTGAAGAGGCAGGGCGACATCACACTCTCAACCTTGTTCAATCAGAGAATGCCTTGCCCTCATTGAGAAAATCCACAGCATTCTCTGAATGGCACCTGTGCTGAGTGGCTGACCTCCTGTGTTAAGAATGTGGCCCAATCCCAGGGCAAGAAATTACCATTCCTCATAGAGGAAACTGCAACGTAACCACTTGCCGACCACACTATAGCAAAATGACAGCTACCAGGCGGTGGGCCAGTTCTAGGAGGGCGTTATATGATGTCCTCCTGTGATCCTTTACTCATGCTTTCACAGCGTGAGGAGAAGAGAGCACTGTTTTTCCTTGACCCATAGGAATGCTGGACCGCATCATTTCCGGTGCAGCCGAGTCACTTCCATGGAGGTTCACTACATTCACTGCGCATGCACATGCGTCCCGGACTTCGCTTAATCAGCTGGTTGTTGGACATTTAACACCAGTTTGATAGGGTCAAGGATTTTCACAGGCGAGTTGCCTACAGCGCACATGCGCGCGCTGCCATTTAAAATTAGAAAACATATTCCTGAAACGACTGACTTTTTTTGAACCTGTTCCTGACTGCCTGATGTACATATACTGGGGCAAAGCGGTTATATTGCGCAAAATCACGTACCTGTATGTGATTTTGTCAATAGCCACTGGGGAATGCGCTGATTGACCACAGGGGGAGCCAATCAACTGGCCCGACAGACATCGCATCCACCCGTGATCGCTCCGAGACTGAACGGCGCTGTGATCTAGTGTTTCTGCTAATCAGGAGCTTGGATCACAGTGTCCATACAGTGAGCCCACCGCCCCCCCCCCCCCCCCCCACAATAAGATGGGGGATGTCTAAAGTTCCATTTTAAAAGAGAAGTTTGAGTTTTAAAAAAAATAAGCACTTATACTCACCTAGGTGGATGCACCTTCGATCCCATGCTGCATCTGTCCCCGACTGCTTCCAAGACTTAATCACCACTGATCGCTCAGTTGTCAGTCTTTACTGAGTGTAGCGTGCATTTGTATTCAGCCCCCCTTACTCTGATACCCCTAACTAAAATGTTGTGGTACCAATTGCCCTCAGTAGTCACCTAATTCGTAAATAGAGTCCATCTGGGTGTAATTTATTTTCAGTAAAAATACAGCTGTTCTGTGAAGCCCTCAGAGGTTTGTTAGAGAACCTTAGTGAACAAACAGCGTCATGAAGGCCAAGGAACACACCAGACAGATCGGGGATAAAGTCGTGGAGAAGTTTAAAGCAAGGTTAGGTTAACAAAAAAATATTCTGAAAATGGAAACAGTATGGCACAACTGCAAACTTACCAAGACATGGCTGTCTCCCTGAACTGACAGGCTGGGCAAGGAGAGCATTAACCAGAGAAGCAGCAAAGAGGCCCATGATAACTCTGGAGGAGCTGCAGAGATCCACAGCTGAGGTGGGAGAATCCACAAATCTGTCATTTATGGAAGAGTGGCAAGAAGAAAGCCATTGTTCAAAGAAAGCTATAAGAAGTCCCGTTTGCAAAAAAAATCCATGTGGAGGACACAGCAACTATGTGGATGTACGGTAGGTGCTCTGGTCAGAGGAGATCAAAATGGAACTTTTTGGCCTAAAAGCAAAATGCTATGTGTGGTGGAAAACAAATACCGCACATCACCCTCAACACACTATTTCCACAGTGAAACATGGTGGTGCCAACATCATGTTGTGGAGATTCTTTTCTTCAGGAGTGACAGGGAAGCTGGTCAGGGTTGATGGGAAGATGGATGGAGCCAAATACAGGGCAATCTTGGAAGAAATCCTGTTAGGAGTCTGCAAAAGACTTGAGACTGGGGCAGCTTCAAGTCTTTTTAGGTATGTCTCTACCAGCTTTGCACATCTAGAGAGTGACATTTTTGCCCATTTTTCTTTGCAAAATAGCTCAAGCTCTGTCAAGTCTTGCCACAGATTTTCCATTGGATTTAGGTCTGGACTTTGACTGGGCCATTCTAACACATGAATATGCTTTGATCTAAATCATTTCATTGTAGCTCTGGCTGCATGTTTAGGGTCATTGTCCTGCTGGAATTTGAACCCCCGCCCCAGTCTCAAGTCTTTTGCAGACTCCTAAAAGTTTTTTTTGCTAAGATTGCCTGTATTTGGCTTCATCCATCTACATACAGCCAGAGCTACAATGGAATGGTTTCGATCAAAGCATATTCATGTGTTAGAATGGCCCAGTTAAAGTCCAGACCTAAATCCAATTGAGAATCTGTGATAAGACTTGAAAATTGCTGTTCACGGACTCTTTCCATCCAATCTGACAGAGCTTGAGCTATTGCAAATATGCCACTCTCTAGTAGAGCTGCACGATTCTGGCTAAAATGAGAATCACGTTTTTTTTTGCTTAGAAGATAGATCACGGTTCTCGCGGCGTAACATCTTTCACATTAAAAAAAATGGGCAACCTTTACTGTTTCATTTATTTTTGTATTATTATTCATTGAAGTGTATTTTTACCCAAACAAAAATTGCATTTGAAAGACCGCTGGGCAAATACAGTGCAACATAAAATATTGCAGCCATTACCATTTTATTCCCTAGGGTCTCTGCTAAAATATATATAATGTTTGGGGGTTCAAAGTAATTTTCTAGCAAAACATTTTGATTTTAACTTAACCACTTAAGGACCGCTGCACGACGATATACGTCGGCAGAATGGCACGGCTGGGCACATCAACGTATATGTATGTTGCTCTTTAAGCCCAGCCATGGGGTCGTGGGCGCACGCCCGTGGCGCGCACCCTCGACCCGGTCCGAAGTGCTGTGACTGTGATCGCGGGACCCGATCGCCGCTGGAGTCCCGCGATCGGTCCCCGGAGCTGAAGAACGGGGAGAGTTGTATGTAAACACAGCTTCCCCGTTCTTCACTGTGGCGGCCTCATCGATCGTGTGATCCCTTTTGTAGGGGGACACAATCGATGACGTCACACCTACAGTTGTAAACACACTTCAGGTCACACATAACCACAGGGGGCGCTGATGGGGTTAACTCCCAAACTGCAACTGTCATTTCCACAGTAAACAATGCATTTAAAATGCATTTTTTGCTGTGAAAATGACAATGGTCCCAAAAATGTGTCAAAATTGTCCCAAGTGTCCGCCATAATGTCGCAGTCACGAAAAAAATCGCTGATCGCCGCCATTAGTAGTAAAAAAAAATAATTCATTAAAATGCAATAAAATGATCCCCTATTTTGTAAATGCTATAAATACCGTATTTATCGCGGTATAACGCGCTCCCGCGTATACCGCGCACCCCTAAAGTGACCCCCAATCCTGTGGAAAAAAAGTTATTTTTGTACTTACAGCTTTGGTGTCTTGCGCGGCGTCCATCGGCGGCCTCGTCGGGTCCGGCGTCCTTCTGCGGCTTTGGGTGTCCTTCTGCGGCTTCGGGTGCCCTTCTGCGGCGGGTCCGGTGTCCTCTTCGGCGGGTCCGGCGTCCTCCCCGCGCCGAGTTTTGAATACTGCGCCAGCATATACCGAGCGCAGTACACTCAGGCAGGCTCGGCAACTGTCGCGCTCACGTCCTGTACGTCCAGGACGTGACCGCGGAAGAAGCCGAGACTGGCCGACTATACCCGAGTGTACTGCGCTCTGTATATGTCGGCGCAGTATTCAAAACTCGGCGCGGGTATCGGCGTATATCGCGCACCCACGATTTTGCCCTGATTTTCAGGGCAAAAAAGTGCGCGATATACGCCGATAAATACGGTAGGTAGAAGAATACGTATCGGCCTAAACTGAGGAAAAAAAATGTTTTTTATATATATTTTTGGGGGATATTTTTTACAGCAAAAAGTTAAAAATATTGATTTTTTTTCAAAATTGTCGCTCTATTTTTGTTTATAGCGCAAAAAATTAAAACCGCAGAGGTGATCAAATACCACCAACACAAAGTTCTATTTGTGGGAAAAAAAGGACGCCAATTTTGTTTGGGAGCCACGTCGCACGACCGCGCAATTGTCAGTTAAACTGACGCAGTGCCGATTTGCAAAAAGGGGCCTGGTCCTTTAGCTGCATTTTGGTCCGGGGCTTAAGTGGTTAAGAAACAAATGTCAGAAAAAGATTTGGGCTTTAATTGGTAAACTTCCTGCATTTACACACAGAAGTTTGCTCTAAGAAGGAAGTTAGTTACAATGTTTCATGTTGTTACAAACTTGGCAGACTGCCCAGGTTTTTTCTTTGCACACAGAAGTTTATCCCTTTGATCTAAGAAGGAAGCGTTAGTTACAAGGTTTCCTATTAAGAACTTGGCAGACTGCCCGATATTTTCTTTTGGCGGCCTAGAAGTCTCTCCACTTGTTATATGAAAGAATCTGCAAACTCTGCACTGGAGATCGTCAGGGGGGTTGAATCGAGAACATGATTTTTTAAGGATTAATTGTGCAGCTCTAGGGCTAGATTCAGGTAAGTGTCTTACGCCGTCGTATCTTAGTTGCAATTTTACGCTGGCCACTAGGTGGCGCTTCCGTCGATTTACGCGAGGAATATGCTAATTAGGTAGATACCGCACTTTATGGACTGAAACTTCAATAAAGGAGTTTCCTTGCAGTGAGGCTATCCAGATCATAATTTGCTCTTTGTCTTACAGGCAGTGGCGGCTGGTGCTCAAAATTTTTGGGGGTGCGCAAACAAACTGAAAAAAAAAAATCAATTGCAGCCACTGTGCCCATCACACGCAGCTACTGTGCCCATCAATTGCCACCACTGTGCCATCAATTGCCGCCACTGTGCCATCAGATGCCACCACTGTGTCATCAAATGCAGCTACTGTACCCATCAATTGCTGCCAGTGTGCCCATAAATTGCCACCAGTGTGCTCATCAATTGCTGCCGATGTGCTCATCAATTGCTGCCGATGTGCGCAACAATTGCCGCTACATTGCCAATCAATTGCCGCTACTGTGCTCATCAATTGCTGCCAGTGTGCCCACCAATTGCCTCTACTGTGCACATCAAATGCTGCCAGTGGGCATCCCCCGCCCACCCGACAATCACCTGTCTCGGTGAGGCAGCGGGTCACGGCATCGGTGTCCTGCGCACCCCTCAATGTCTTCTCCCGTCCTCTGCTATGATTGGACGCCTGATAGGTGTCCAATCACAGCGCCTGTTGTTTCAGCCAATCAGAAAACAGACCCGAGCACCTGAATGGCTGAGAGGCCGTTCAGTGTTAGGAAAGCAAATATTCATTCGCTTTCCTAACACAACGCTGAGTGAACTGCGAGTGCCCAGCATGGCGCCCACTGTTCATCTTTTTGGACGCCTATTAGAGCCTATGTCTCTAATCAGGTGCTTCCAAAAAATACCCCGCCGCTGAAATTCAGGTGCCCGGCGCCCGAACACCTGAAAAGGGGGTGGCAGCGGCGACAATAGATAGATTCATGCTATGCATGAATCTATCTATGGTGATAGAGAGGTGGCAGGAGAAGGGGGGGGGTGCCCGTGCACCCCTTATGGACACACCACCACTGCTTACAGTGTTTTCTTTTGTTTGTTTTTGCTTTTGTTTTCTTTGCTAAAGCACAACACATGACTATAAAAATAAAATATACATGTAGATGAGGCAAAATACATAAATATAAAAATGAACTATAATTACAAACAAAGTGAAACACACAAAATATTAATCAAATCTCACCTTGACTTTTTCATAATAGCTCCCGGTAGACATCCATTCCATGTATGAGAACAGAGGGTCTTCCTTTGACACCTTACGTATGATGGTGTCTACTATCGGGTTCACTTTCATTGCAGCACGTGAGATGTCATTCATTTTCAGCTTCAGCCTCTCCACCACGGGTCTCAGTGCCCTGCCATTGTGGGCGGTCAGTGGCGGCACCTTTCCCTTCGGCTTGGCTTGGGACGGTTTGTGCCCTCCCGGGTCTGTGTTCTGCTCTGCTCTCCTCAGAGGCTCTTTTTTAGCGCTGCTTTGTCCCTGAACCCTTCCAGAAACTTCTGTCTTTCCTCTGCTCGGTTCCTCATTGCACTTAGCGGCTCCCCTTCCTCGGCCCGGTGGCTCTCCATTACACTTAGCGGCTCCCCTTCCTCTGCCCGGTGGCTCTCCATTGCATTTAGCGGCTCCCCTTCCTCTGCCCGGTGGCTCTCCATTGCATTTAGCGGCTCCCCTTCCTCTGCCCGGTGGCTCTCCATTGCATTTAGCGGCTCCCCTTCCTCTGCCCGGCTCTCCATTACACTTGGCAATTCCCCTTCCTCTGCCCGGACCCGGCTCCTCATTGCTCTTGGGAGTGGCCCTTCCTCTGCCCCTGGACTGCTTGGTGCGGTTGTCAGGCTCCATGCCCCTTCCACGGCCCCCCATGTCTGTCACCTGCCAGGCTCTGAAGTAATCTCTACTTTTCTTATTGCCTCTTATCTGGAAGACTTGTCCCCTCCCCTTTCCACCTTTATTACACAAATAAACGAAACCAACTCTGTCACTGTTCCCATTAGGGAGACTTCCCCAATGACCGTTGTCACCGAGACCGAAAGTGAAAGAAATGCCAACGTTTCCGTCCTATTTGTGGAAATTCATGTCATTTCCTAATAGTCCTTTGGCTCTTACTGAGGCGTTCACCTTAGCGATGTCTCACTTCTTCTAAAGGTTACATTGACACAAATACCGGCTAGGTTTGTTTTTCATGTTTCTCTTGGTATGTGATTTTTTTTTTTTTAACCAATAAAAAGATTTAAAGCAGAAATCCAGAAACGTTTAGTTGTCACTAAAACACGTATAAATCTTCCAATGGGGACAGTGGTTCTGGTGATAACTGCGGATTCTCTCACTTCCTGTCAGTGGCGGCTAGTGTTTTTTTTGGGAGGGGGCAACAAACAATTCACACCGCCCCCCCCGCACTTAGGTCAATCCAGTCAAACGCACCCCTCCCCGTCATTCGGTCGTCCTCGCACCAGGGGCGTACCTAGAGCATTTGGCACCCGGGGCGGATCCAATATCTGGCACCGCCCCCCCTACGTTAAAATGTAAAAACACCCCACTGTGCCCCCTGCATACCTCTGCATCCTTCAATATCTTTTTGTTACTACTGTGTACCCCTCTCCACAACTGCACCTCTGGACCACTTTACATTGCACAGCACCCTGCATCACTGGACCCCTTTACATTACACAGCCCCCTGCATCACTGGACCCCTTTACATTACACAGCCCCCTGCATCACTGGACCCCTTTACATTACACAGCCCCCTGCATCACTGGACCCCTTTACATTACACAGCCCCCTGCATCACTGGACCCCTTTACATTACACAGCCCCCTGCATCACTGGACCCCTTTACATTACACAGCCCCCTGCATCACTGGACCCCTTTACATTACACAGCACCCTGCACCTCTGGACCACTTTACATTACACAGCCCCCTGCATCACTGGACCCCTTTACATTACACAGCCCCCTGCATCACTGGACCCCTTTACATTACACAGCCCCCTGCATCACTGGACCCCTTTACATTACACAGCCCCCTGCATCACTGGACCCCTTTAAAATTACACAGTACCCTGCATCACTGGACCCCTTTAAAATTACACAGCACCCTGTATCACTGGACCCCTTTACACCTCACAGCCCCCTTCACCTCTGGACCCTTTTACATTACACAGCCCCCTGCACCACTGGACCCCTTTACATTACACAGCCGCCTGCACCTCTGCACCCCTTTACATCACATAGCCCCCTGCACCTCTGGACCCTTTTACACTACACAGCCCTCTGCACCCCTTTACATTACACAGCACCCTGCACCTCTGGACCATTTTACATTACACAGCACCCTGCATCACTGCACCCCTTTTACATTACACAGCCGCCTGCACCTCTGCACCCCTTTACATCACATAGCCCCCTGCACCTCTGGACCCTTTCACACTACACAGCCCTCTGCACCCCTTTACATTACACAGCACCCTGCACCTCTGGACCCTTTTACATTACAAAGCCACCTGCACCTATGGACCCCTTTACATTACACAGCACCCTGCATCACTGGACCCCTTTACATTACACAGCCGCCTGCACCTCTGCACCCCTTTACATCACATAGCCCCCTGCACCTCTGGACCCTTTTACACTACACAGCCCTCTGCACCCCTTTACATTACACAGCACCCTGCACCTCTGGACCATTTTACATTACACAGCACCCTGCATCACTGCACCCCTTTTACATTACACAGCCGCCTGCACCTCTGCACCCCTTTACATCACATAGCCCCCTGCACCTCTGGACCCTTTCACACTACACAGCCCTCTGCACCCCTTTACATTACACAGCACCCTGCACCTCTGGACCCTTTTACATTACAAAGCCACCTGCACCTATGGACCCCTTTACATTACACAGCACCCTGCATCACTGGACCCCTTTACATTACACAGCACCCTGCATCACTGCACCCCTTTTACATTACACAGCCGCCTGCACCCCTTTACATCAGATAGCCCCCTGCACCTCTGGACCCTTTTACACTACACAGCCCTCTGCACCCCTTTACATTACACAGCACCCTGCACCTCTGGACCCTTTTACATTACAAAGCCACCTGCATCACTGGCCCCCTTTACATCTCATAGCCCCCTGCACCCTGCACCTCTGGACCATTTTACATTACACAGCACCCTGCATCACTGCACCCCTTTTACATTACACAGCCGCCTGCACCTCTGCACCCCTTTACATCACATAGCCCCCTGCACCTCTGGACCCTTTCACACTACACAGCCCTCTGCACCCCTTTACATTACACAGCACCCTGCACCTCTGGACCCTTTTACATTACAAAGCCACCTGCACCTATGGACCCCTTTACATTACACAGCACCCTGCATCACTGGACCCCTTTACATTACACAGCACCCTGCATCCCTTTTACATTACACAGCCGCCTGCACCTCTGCACCCCTTTACATCAGATAGCCCCCTGCACCTCTGGACCCTTTTACACTACACAGCCCTCTGCACCCCTTTACATTACACAGCACCCTGCACCTCTGGACCCTTTTACATTACAAAGCCACCTGCATCACTGGCCCCCTTTACATCTCATAGCCCCCTGCACCTCTGGACCCTTTTACATTACACAACACCCTGCATCACTGCACCCCTTTTACATTACACAGCCACCTGCCACCTGCACCTCTGGTCATGTCAGGTCATGTTAAATCGGGATGGTGTCACCCCTCTAGTGGGTGTCACCCGGTGCGGCCCGCACCCCCCGCACCCCCCTAGCAATGCCACTGCCTCGCACTTACCCCATCAAGTGGGCAACGCTGCTCTCCAGGCGGCGGCTTTTCGTGCGTCTCCTCACAGCAGCCAATAGGATCACCTGTCCTTTCAGCCAATCAAGTGACAGGTTTCCGCTTTTAAGATTGGAGAATCAGTGTGATAATAGCGTATATTCATTCGGTTGTCACACAACTGGGTTGGCTTAGGGTGCAGTGCTCTGTGCCCCGAACCCACCCTTCTTTGAAGCCTATTAGAGCCCCTGGCTGTAATTACGTGCTTAAAAAACAAAACAATTTGAATTCATGCGTTCGGCGCCCTACATGTAGATTAGGGGGCCGGACACATGGATAGCCCTAATGGATGGGCCACCACTGCTTCCTCCAGGGCCGGTGCTACCACTAGGAAGCCGCCTATGGCGCACTGCAGAGGACTGTGTCTGTGTCCCAACTCCCGAATAGATGGAAGCAAGCAAACAGTCATTGAAGGGCGCTGGTAGGCTGTATTGATGGACACCGGTGAGGCTGCATTTGATGGACACTGGTGAGGCTGCATTTGATGGGCGCTGGTGAGGCTGCATTTGATGGGCACTGGTGAGGCTGCATTGTTGGGCGCTGGTGAGGCTGCATTTGATGGGCGCTGGTGAGGCTGCATTTGATGGGCGCTGGTGAGGCTGCATTTGATGGGCGCTGGTGAGGCTGCATTTGATGGGCGCTGGTGAGGCTGCATTTGATGAGCACTTCTTTAAAAATATGGGGTATACATGGGCAGGGAAAAGGGGGTGGAGCAGAGGGGGGCCTGCAAAATGTGGGATCTCCTAGGGTGTCATAAATCCTTCCACCAGCCCTGGCTTCCTCTTATGGTTATAGGACAGGAAGTGAAGGGAATATGTATAATACTCCCAATAATTAGGCTTTAATCTCCTCTTGACCATGCAACACATATACAGTACCTCACAAACATGAGTACACCCCTCACATTTTTGTAAATATTTTATTATATCATGCAACAACACTGAAGAAACAAAACTTTGCTACAATGTAAAGTAGTGAGTGTACAGCTTGTACAGTATAACAGTAAAACATTTCTGTCCCCTCAAAATAACTCAACACACATTATTGTCTAAACTGCTGGCAACAAAAATGAGTACACCCCTAAGTGAAAATGTCCAAATTGGGCCCAATTAGCAATTTTTCCTCCCCGGTGCCATGCGACCAGGTCCGCCATCAGGGGGGGTACAGCTCGTACACATAATATAAAGGGCCAGGCCCCGGCTCCAGAAGGGAGCGGTACAAATGCCCATTCGCCTGTGTGCACCATCCTTGAGCCTGGACCATGTCAGCAGACAGCAGCTTGTAATCCTGGGCAGGAGACAGACTTCCCTCTTGTTCCTCCCTAATCTCTGGACAGGCGACCCCTGCAGGATAACAGCGGAGCTCCAGATGGGAAAGTAAGTGCAGGCAACAGGAGCGTATGGAGCCGCTACTGGTCACCCTGGGACGCCAACTGCATGCTCAGCCCAGCAAAGCGCTCCCGACCTCACCTCAGCCCCTATCAGCAGAGTGCAGAGATGGGGTCTAGTGGGAGGCTAACGAGCATGTGAGGGAGAAGCAGCTGGCTTTGACAGAAGGACACTGTGCTTACCGATCATTCTGGTCAGTGCTGGCACCCAGGGCAGGCTGAACTCCTTCATCCATGGCATCCCACTGGCTGCTTTAAGCGGGATATGTGCTGGGCAGAGCATCTCCAGTGCTGACCCACAAGCAGGGAGTGATTGTTGCCTTAGAATGTCCAAATGATATCCATATTATACATTATATTTAATATACAGTACTGGGTAGACTGGAAGTGAGGGGAAATCTCAGTATATTGCTGGCTATGTCCCCACTGAGATTTCCCCTCACTTCCTGTCTTGGTGTCATCAAGGATGGGGGGGGAGAAGGACATTGGTGGGGGGGTGTGACTGGAGGAGGAGAACATTGGATGGGACTGGAGGAGGAGGAAGAGGATATGGGATGGGACTGGAGGAGGACGACGACATAGGATGGAGGCAGAGGAGGACATGGGATGGAAGATGTGGAGGACATGGGATGGGACTGAAGGAGGAGGACATGAGATGGAGAAGGAGGACATGGCATGGGACTGGATGAGGAGGAGGACATGGGATGGAGGAGGAGGACGACATTTGATGGGACAGAAGGATGAGGAAGATGGGGGATGGGACTGGAAAAAGAGGACATAGGATGGAGGAGAAGATGCACATGAGCTGGGGGAAATGGGACAGGAGGAGTAGAAGGACATGGGATGGAGGAGGACATTGGATGGAGGAGGGGGAGGGCGACGACATGGGATGGGAATGGAGAAAGAGGAGGACATAGGATGAGACTCGGTGGGGTGGCCATTGCATGGATTCGGTGGGACGGTGAGTGGGCAGGCCCTAGGGAATGTTGGTGGTCAGGCCCAAATTGCTGATGGCCGCCCTGTATGTGACTCGTTAATGTTACAAGGTCTCAGGCGTGAATGGGGAGCAGGTGTGTTAAATTTGGTGTTATCGCACTCACTCTCTCATACTGGTCACTGTAAGTTCAATATGGCACTTCATGGCAAAGAACTCTCCAAGGATCTAAAAAAAAGAATTGTTGCTTTACATAAAGATGGCCTAGGCTATAAGAAGATTGCCAAGACCCTAAACTAAACTGCAGCATGGTGGCCAAGACCATACAGTGGTTTAACAGGACAGGTTCCATTCAGAACAGGCCTCGCCATGGTCGACCAAAGAAGTTGGGTGCACGTGCTCAGCATCATGTCCAGAGGTTGTCTTTGGGAAATAGACGTATGAGTGCTGCCAGCATTGCTGTAGAGGTTGAAGGAGTTGGTGGTCAACCTGTCAGTGCTCAGACCATACACCACACCCTGCATCAAATTGGTCTGCATGGCTGTCGTCCCAGAAGGAAGCCTCTTCTAAAGATGATGCACAAGAAATCTAGCAAACAGTTTGCTGAAGACAAGCAGACTAAGGACATGGATTACTGGAACCATGTCCTGTGGTCTGATGAGACCAAAATAAACGTATTTGGTTCAGATGGTGTCAAGCGTGTGTGGGGGCAACCAGGTGAGGAGTACAAAGACAAGTGTGTCTTGCCTACAGTCAAGCATGGTGGTGGGAGTGTCATAGTCTGGGGCTGTATGAGGGCTGCCGGCACTGGGGAGCTACAGGTCATTGAGGGAACCATGAATTCCAACATGTACTGTGATGTACTGAAGCAGAGCATGATCCCCTCCCTTCAGAAACTGGGCCACAGGGCAGCATTCTAAAATGATAATGACCCCAAACACAGCTCCAAGATGACCACTGCCTTGCTAAAAAACCTGAGGGTAAAGGATATGGACTGGCTAAGCATGTCTCCAGAACCTAAACCCTATTGAGCGTCTCTGTGATCCACCAGCTCCTTGATGTAGTCATGGAGGAGTGGAAGAAGACTCCAGTGGCAACCTGTGAAGCTCTGGTGAACTCCATGCCCAAGAGGGTTAGGGCAGTGCTCGAAAATAATGGTTGCCACACAACATATTGACACTTTGGGCCCATTTTGAACTTAGGGGTGTACTCACTTTTGTTGCCAGCAGTTTAGACATTAATTGCTGTGTGTTGAGTTATTTTGAGGGGACAGCAAATTTACACTGTTATACAAGCTGTACACTCACTACTTAAAGCGGGAGTTTACCCCAAAAAAATTTTATAACATGACATTCAGCCGAGTTGTCAGAATGACAATCAGCAGGTTTTTTTTTTTTTCAGTGCAGCACATACCGTATTTTCACCGCCGCTTCCGGGTATGTAATCTGCGGGATTGGGTGCTCCTAAGTGATTGACATCCTTCCGACCGGCGCATACAGCGCGTCACTAGTTGCCGAAAGAAGCCGGACTGCGAGTCGGCTCTATACGGCGCCTGCACACCGACGTTCGGCTTCTTTCGGCAACTAGTGACGCTCTGTATGCGCCGGTCGGAAGGATGTCAATCACTTAGGAATGCCCAGTCCCGCAGATTACATACCCGGAATCGGCGGTGAAAATACGGTATGTGCTGCACTGAAAAAAAAAAAAAAAAAAACAGCCGATTGTCATTCTGACAACTCGGCCGAATGTCATGTTAAAAATTTTTTTTTTTTTGGGTGAACCCCCGCATTGTAGCAAAGTGTCATTTCTGTGTTGTCATATGAAGGGATATAATAAAATATTTAGAAAAATGTGAGGGGGTGTACTCACTCTTGTGAGATACTGTATATGCGGTCCCAGGTAGATTGTTGGCCATATATGTTCACGGCAGTCCTAGCACACTGACCTGAGCTATCACTTAAGATTGGGACCTAGTGTGATAAGCTCTGGATCTGCTTCCCTGTATTAAAGTTCATTTAAAGGACTGCTGGGATGCAGTGTGGGCGAGTTAACCCGTTGCTGTCCACTTTAAAGTCCAAATGCCACAAATATGTGTCTGATGCTGCGTACACACGACCGTTTTTCACGATGTTAAAAATTACATTTTTTTTTATGTCATTAAAAACGATTTTGTGTAGGCTCCAGAGCATTTTTCTCGACGTGAAAAATGGGCATTCAAAATTTAGAACATGCTCTAAATTTTCGCGTCGTTTTTAATATCGTAAAAAATGATCGTGTGTAGGCCTTAATGACGTGAAAATAAACGCGCATGCTCAGAAGCAAGCTATGAGACGGGAGCGCTCTTTCTGGTAAAACTAGCGTTCATAATGGAGATAGCACATTCGTTACGCTGTAACAGACTGAAAAGCGCGAATCGTCTCTCACCAAACTTTTACTAACACAAAATCAGCAAAAGCAGCCCCAAGGGTGGCGCCATCCGAATGGAACTTCCCCTTTATAGTACCGTCGTACGTGTTGTACGTCACCACGCTTTGCTAGAGCATTTGTTTTTTTAACAATCGTGTGTAGGCAAGGCTGGCTTAACAATAACCGGGTTGAAAAAAAAGGAGTTTTTTCTAGACCATTAAAAATATTCGTGTGTACGCAGCATGAGGTTTCTGTGCTGAAAGTGCTCTGTCTTTGACAGCCCTTGTTCCCCACTAAGGATTGATAATGAATGGGACCAACTCCTGATCATGTGACCAATGTGACAGCCAATGGCAGCAGTCACATGATCACCAATTGTTCCAGCCCCCCAGGCGTTCAGTACCTAAATCAAAACTATACCCACCTTGGCTCCAGAAATTAGGCGTCCCGGAGTTCCCAGCCAGCTGGCTTCTGGGTATAGATAATCGGCCGGGCCAAGATGGTGTCACTCTTATGCAAGTTCAGTCAAATTGCCTTTACCAAACTTGTACCAAAGTTGCGTTTTTGCGGCTCACTGTACGGGGTTGACAGATAGGTAAATAACTTTAATGTAGAAAAGACACAGCATGTCTGTTCCGTATCAAAAATCTTGCCTGTCCGCCCATGTTTTGTTTTTTTGTCTAAAGTTTCACTTTAAAAGAGAAGTTTAAGTTTAAAAAAATAAAATAAACATTTATACTCACCTAGGTGGATGCAGATGCAGTGGTTATGGGTTTGGACAGGGATGGACTGGCCATTGGGACTACAGGGAGTTTCCCGGTGGGCCGATGGCTCAGTGGGCTGGCTTCAGTGACAGTCGACCGCTGCCCCCCTCCGCTCCTCTGTCTCTCCCTTCCCGCAGCGCTTACCTGGGGGGAACAGAGAAGCATGGGGGAGGGGACAGATAGCTGACTCAATGGCTATGGCCTGGGTTTCTCACTTCTGCCTAATCTTGTCCCATAAGGGGGGGGGGGGGGGCACCAAACTGATTCTTTCCCCCGGGTGAAATAATGTCTAGCTTCCCACTGGTACTGCCTATAAGAGTACCAGTATCTAATAAAGTAGAATGGCTAGTTGCTAGTGAAGGGGGAGAGGGGGTTGGGGTGGCCGGGGGGTGCGGGAGTTGTCCGTCCGCCCTGGGAGAGACCTTTCAAAGTGGGCCATTCTGGATTAAGTCCAGTGCCAAATTTTTGTCTCAGTCCGGTCCTGGGTTTAGAAGTGAAGGGAATATGTATCATACTCCCATTACACATGTCCCTGGAGGTCACTGATTCTATAGCTACTACCAGTTATAAAAATTGGGAATATTATAAGCCAAAGTATATACCCTCACCAGCCACTTTATTAGGTACACCTTGCCAGGACTGGGATGGACCCCCTTTTGCCTTCAGAACTGCCTTAATTGTTTGTGCCAAAGATTCAACATTCCTCAGAGATTTTGGTCCATATTGATATGGTAGCATCATGCAGTTCCTGCAGATTTGTCCACTGCACATCCATGATGCAAATATAACATAAGTTGCCACGCTAAACAATAAAAATAATAAAAATAGTGAAAACAGTGTCCATATATATATATATAAACATCACATATTAGTCTTTAAGGGGCCAGTGGACGGAGCCATGCATTGTAAAATCTTTCATAACCTTCTTCCCTCAGCCAGAGCACTGAAGATGTGTCATTAATGGGTCTTCCAGCATGACAATGACCCAAAATATACCACCAAGGCAACAAAGGAGTGGCTCAAGAAGAAGCACATTAAGGTCTCCAGACCTTAATCATATAGAATTTTTTTGAAGGGAACTGAAACTTCAAGTTGCCAAGCGACAGCCAAGAAACCTTAAAGCGGGGGTTCACCCTAAAAAAAAAAAATTCTTTGTCTACCATGCCATCCAGCATATTAGCATCAGCTACAGTATGCCTTTATTTTTATTTTTTTGCGCCGTATTTACAGTTTAATCCTTTAGTTTAGTTTCAGAAGGCGTTCCTATGAAGAGGGAAACATGATTGACGGCCGGCTATGGCGCGTCACGAAAATAGCCGAAATAGGACTCGGATCTATACGGCCCCTGCGCAGTCAGCTCCTAGTCTGTGCGCAGGCGCCGTATAGCGCCGTGAAGAGCCGAGTCCTACTCCGGCTATTTTCGGAACGCGTGACGCGCCATAGCCGGCCGTCAATCATGTTACCCTGTTCATAGGAACGCCTTTCCCCGCTGGAGTCTGAAACGAAACTAAAGGATTAAACTGTAAGTCCAGCGCAAAAAAATAAAATAAAGGCATACTGTAGCTGACGCTAGTATGCTGGATGGCATGGTACAAAGTTGTTTTTTAGGGTGAACCTTCGCTTTAAGGATTTAGAGAAGATATGTAAAGAAGAGTGGACCAAAATTCCTCCTGAGATGTGTGCAAACCTGGTTACCAACTACAAGAAACATCTTACCTCTGTGCTTGCCAACAAGGGTTTCTCCACCAAGTGCCAAGTCATGTTTTGCTTGGGAATCAAGGGCCAGATCCTCAAAAGAGATACGAGGGCGTATCTACTGATACGCCGTCGTATCCCTGTTCCTATCTTTGGAACTGATCCACAGAATCAGTTTCACATAGATAGACAGAAGATCCGGCATGTGTAAGGGACTTACACTGCCGGATCTTAGGATGCAGTACCGCATCCGCCGCTGGGGGCATTTCGCATCGAAATGCCGCCTCGGGTATGCAAATTTGCACTTACGGAGATCTACGAAGCTTTTTAGCTTCGTTTTTTCTCCGTAAGTATTAAGTTGCATGTGTAAAATTAGGGCTGCTTTTACAAAGTGTAAACTGTTTACACCTTGTAAAAGCAGACCCTTCTGTCCAGCGACGTGGTTTTTTTTTTGTTTTGAATTTTTTTTTTTCCCGCCGTATCTTTTTTTTCCCGACGCAACTTTATTGACCCGTCGCGATCCACAAAGCTCGGCGTAACGTAATTTCGCGCTATGCACGTCGGGAAAATTACGTCACGAGCATGCGCAGTACGGCCGGCGCGGGAGCGCGCCTAATTTAAATGGGAATCGCCCCCAGTTGAAAAGGAACGCCTTGCGCCGGCCGGATTTAAGTTACACCGCTCAAAATTTCTAGGTAAGTGCTTTGTGGATCGGGCACTTAGTTAGAGATTTTGCGGCGGTGTAACTTAAATGGCAAAAGTTACGTTGCGCCGGGTTTTTGAGGATTAGGCTCCAAATACTTATTTTACTCACTGAACTGCAACTCCATTTATAGCAATTGTTTTATGTGGTTTTGTTTTCTGTATTTTTGGTTGATATTCTGTTTCTATCATTTAAGATACACCTATGATAAAAATTATAGACCCTTAATTTCTTTGTAGGTGAGCAAACTTACAAAATCTGCAGGGGATCAAATTATATTCCCCACTGTAAATCTCCCCTTTTCCCCCCATTCTGATGCTCAAAATGAACTTCAGCAAGTTGTCTTCACCACGTCTAGCTGTCTACATGCATGGAGTTGCTGCCATGTGATTGGCTGATTAGCAATTTGTGTTACAAAGCAATTGAGCAGGTGTACCTAATAAAGTGACCAGTAAGTGTACAATATATCACAACGTCTTGGGGTTATCACCAGCATACCACAGATTTTTAACCGCTGTTCAAACTTTTGTTCAGGTAATCACATCACAACGGTAAGGTGCAATGTTTAAGGGAAACACAGGTCCCCAATTGTCAGAAGAGGTTCTGTGTGGCCCCAAATGTTGCACCTTACTGCTATGATGCGATTACCTCAATAAACGTTTGGATATTTTCTTAAAGTGGAGTTCTGGCTATACACCTAACTAGCCTTAAAACGGAACCCCCCCCAACACCTATGTTGACTAACCTTTTTAAGAAAGGTCCAGTCTGGTCACCTTACCTCTCACTATCAGCCAGCGCCCAGCGGCAGCTGCAGTGTTGAATGGCTAGGTATACCTGGGAACGGTGATGTCAGGCTTCTATGCTCCATCCATTGTCAGCGCTCTCTCCTGTCCCCTGTATCTGCCGCTGGCTGACACAGCGGAGCCAGATCACATGACTGGACAGGAGCAACATGAAAATAGGTAGGTTTATATGTATTTCTTACACAGGTTAGTCCGCATAGGTGTTAGGAGGGGGGAGGAGACATTTTTAGGACTAGTCAGGTTTGTAGCCGGAATTCCACTTTTAAAGATCCTTGTTGTGCTGGCAATATGCAGTATACTTTGACTTAGGAATCGCAGGGAAATGGGACACAGATGGCAAAAAAAAAAAAAAAAACCTGATAGGGTTATAATCCTCCATTATGGTAAAGATGGCACAGATGGCAAAAAACAAACTGATAGGGTTATAATCCTCCATTATGGTAACCATACACGTTTCAATGTTTTTTATCCAATCAATCTGTGATTTATTTAATTGAATTAATTGATTAAAAAATAGAACTTCCCTTCTGACAGATTTAGCATAGGTTCACACTGCTGCGGGATTGAAATTGTGCTGAACTCGCATGATTTCATACCTGCATTTTAGTCCGACTTGGGGGGGGGGGGTGATTTCAGAGACATCTGTGCGGGTTCCTGCACAGATACCCATTGAAATCGCACCCAAAGTCACCAAAAGTAGTACAGAAACTACTTTTGGGAAGCAATGTGGTGCCGAAAAGTCAGCGTCGCACTGATTCGGACGGTGCCATTGCCGTCAATAGCCGCCGATTTGAAATGCGATTTGACAAATCGTATCAATGTGAACCTAGGATCAGACTACATTTCAGCCCTGGTTTACACTGGTGCGTTTTGACACGCGATTTGACATGTCAAATCGGCTGCATTTTATAGCAAAGGCACCGTCCTAATCGGTGCGATGCCGCACCTGCGGCGCTGCACCGATTTCAAAAGTAGTTTCTGTACTACTTTTTGCGATTTCGGCACAGATGTCTCTGAAATTGCAGCCAAAATCTGGACTGACAGACGGGAGTGAAATTGGCTTCATTCCCGCAGCCCAGTGTGAACCTGGGCTCAATCAGATTCGATCAAACTGAGACCAGGGCAGAACATTTTAGATTGATTTTAATCAATCAGCATCACTGAGATACTCATGAATACAATAGTATTTTCCTTTAGATTATGAGATTTCTGATTTAAATATTTTTTTTTATAGAAAAAAAAAGGATGTACATCTTAGTGTTCTCATTACACTTCAGAGTAGAAGATCAAAGACAGAGAAATAAAAGCAATTTAAACAAAACTTCACATTACATTTTAGCAACATCATACTGCAAGGAGTGTGTATATCAGAGTGCGGTCGAGAAAGTTCACTGAACTATCATGAGCAAAAAGACTATAAATGGTAAACAATACTCTCCTGTCCTCTTGCGAGACTTGTCATACTCAACCTCGCGTAGGATGAACTACAAGGAAGTGAGAGGATTAACTAAGCTCATAAACCAGGAGTCCAATCCGACACCCCTTAACCAGTTCCCGACCCCCGCATGTACATATACGTCCACAATATGGCACGTACAGGCACATGGGCGTACACGTACGTCCTCGCCTATTAGCGGGTGGGGGGTCCGATCGGGACCCCCCCCGCTACATGCGGGGGTCGGGTCCGCTCGGGGAGCGATCCGGGACCACGGCGCGGCTATTTGTTTATAGCCGCTCCGTCGCGATCGCTCCCCGGAGCTGAAGAACGAGGAGAGCCGTGTGTAAACACGGCTTCCCCGTCCTTCACTATGGCGGCGCATCGATCGCGTCATTCCCTTTATAGGGAAGACACGATCGATGACGTCATTCCTACAGCCACACCCCCAAACAGTTGTAAACACATACTAGGTGCACCCTAACTCCTACAGCGCCACCTGTGGTTAACTCCCAAACTGCAACTGTCATTTTCACAATAAAGAATGCAATTTAAATGCATTTTTTGCTGTGAAAATGACAATGGTCCCAAAAATGTGTCAAAATTGTCCGAAGTGTCCGCCATAATGTCGCAGTCACGAAAAAAATTGCTGATCGTCGCCATTAGTAGTAAAAAAAAAATAAAAAATAAAAATGCAATAAAACTATCCCCTATTTTGTAAACACTATAAATTTTGCGCAAACCAATCGATAAACGCTTATTGCGATTTTTTTTACTAAAAATAGGTAGAAGAATACGTATCGGCCTAAACTGAGGAAAAAAAATGTTTTTATATATGTTTTTGGGGGATATTTATTACAGCAAAAAGTAAAAAATATTGCTTTTTTTTCAAAATTGTCGCTCTATTTTTGTTTATAGCGCAAAAACTAAAAACCGCAGATGTGATCAAATACCACCAAAAGAAAGCTCTATTTGTGGGGAAAAAAGGACGCCAATTTTGTTTGGGAGCCACGTCGCACGACCGCGCAATTGTCTGTTAAAGCGACGCAGTCCCGAACTGTAAAAACACCTTGGGTCTTTAGGCTGCATATTGGTCCGGGGCTTAAGTGGTTAAAGGGAACAATCTGTGTCGGCAAAATAGCTGAAAAAGAAAAACATATTTTATGAACCAAACCGCTGAGTAAGGGTAATTTAAACAATGGACTCCTGTGACCCAAAATAACCCGGGACCTCACCACTAGTAACATTTAAAGTGTGAAAAAAACCTACACGTTTTTTAGGAGCGTGCGAGGAGAGGGAACTCCTTCCTCCCATCCCTCCCCCCCTCCCTCCCCCTAAAGTGGCCCCATGAGCATGTTACCTGTAAGAAGTCTAGCAAAAAATAGAAAATAAAAAACCGTCCAACATGACGGAGAAAAGGTGCACTCGAGGAAACGTTAAAGAGAGAGCAAAAAATAGGGAGGAAAGTAAAAAAAAAAATAGAGTTGATTGCCAGCTAGAAGGTTAAGCACCCGTAAGGGGTATCATAGTACCAGGTGAAAGGTGTACACCAACGTGTTTGGCCCATGGTTCCCATATGGTCTCAAATAAGTTATACGTATTTGAGATAGAACTAACCATTTTTTCCTGAGTCATAACCCAGGATATCTTCCTCTCGGCTGCTGCGAAAGAGACTCTTGGTTGTTTCCAAGCCGCCGCTAAGGTGGATTTTGCTACTAGAAGCATAAAAGTAATCAATTTTTGTTTGGATTTAGGGACCCGGGGAATGTCGGACCCCAGGAGTGCTATTTGTGGGGACTTTCTTACAGGAACCCCCGTAACTTTTCTGATAAGACAAAAGATCCTGTTCCAATATCCCCTGATTTTGGGGCAATCCCACCAGATATGGGTCATCGTGCCATGGGCTTGGCAACCACGAAAGCATAGTGCAGAAGTCATTGGGAACATCACAGCCAACCTACTGGGAACTAGATACCACCTCATCAGAACCTTCATATTAGCTTCAATTAGATTATGAGATTTCATGGTGTACTGTAAAGAGAGATCCAATCAATGACTTATGGTCCTAACTGTTGATTGAAATCCACTTCCATATGTCGATCGAATGGGTTGTCAACTATCCACTTCAAGACCGCAATACATATCCAGAATATATACATTGCGGCTTTGATGTGGTTTACCAGGGTTATGGCTGAAGCTATAGCAGCCATAAACTCTGGTATTTTTTTTTTCAGTCTGTGAATCTCTTTCTCATTAAAGTGATCCGTGCAGTTGATTAGCAGCTGAATTGCTTTTAGAAACACCCTCCTTCCAGCTGTTTGCCAGTGTTTCTCAGGCTGACCGTTTTTAACGGCAAGTTCGGGAAACGATGCAGGGGCTGGTGCGGCTGATCACAAAGTTGAGGAGAGACCGGGTTGTCTCTCCTCACCTCTATGACCTAGGAGGACCAGAGCGACATCATCACGTAATTTCCAGTCTAGTGCAGAAGTAAATGATTTTTTTTTTTTTTTTTAAACATAAATGTTTTTTTTTTCTTTTTTGATCTGATGCTTTCAAAGGTAGAGGAGAGATTTGGGGTCTTAGAGATCCGAGATCTCTCCATAAAGAGAACCTGTCATCCCTTATTTCTATCACAAGGGATGTTTACATTCCTTGCGATAGGAATAAAAGTGATAAAAAAACGCGCAGAAGTGACTGAACCAGTTTGGGACAACATTGTAGTGAAACCCGATCTATAGACTGATTGGGATATAATGTGTGCCAATTTATAATGCACACTGTAGATGCACTGTGTGTACCCAGACTGTTGCAGATCAATTTGCTTATTGAAGGCAACCACAAGATGGCGCTCTGTGCTATTATAATTTTTAGTGACTAAGCATGTTTGTCACAAACCCGGAACTAGCTGTATAATGCTGTCATACTTTGAAAGTAACCTTAGCTATCTGACTCTGACATTGAAGCTACGTACAAGTCCAATAAACGTGTTCCTGGAATTAAGCATAAAACTAAGCTTTGGTAGAAATAAAAACATTTATAGAGTAGTTAGGTGGGCTTGTTTAGTGCTGCTTCTGGAAATGTTCAATATAATTTGCCGTATAAAGTACAGTATAACAAAATCAGACGAACGGTTGTCCGATTTTCCACAAAGGTACGTATCATGATGTAACCGCCATTGGTATTAATTTGTACGAAAATTCTCGAACGACAAAGATGTCAGAGGCTGCGGGCATGGTACAGAAGATGTCAAGGTATCAGAGGCTGTGGGCATGGTACAGGAGATGTCAGAAGCTGCGGGCATGGTGAAGGAGATGTCAGAAGCTGAGGGTATGATACAGGAGATGTCAGAGGCTGCGGGCATGGTACAGGAGATGTCAGAGGCTGCGGGCATGGTACAGGAGATGTCAGAGGCTACGGGCATGGTACAGGAGATGTCAGAGGCTACGGGCATGGTACAGGAGATGACAGGGGCTATGGGCATGGTACAGGAGATGTCAGAGGCTGTGGGCATGGTAGAGGCTGCGGGCATGGTACAGGATATGGTTAGAGCCTGAGGACATGATACTAAGGATGGTAAGTCATCTAGACATGATATAGGAGATGGTCAGAGACTGCAGACATGGTACAAGAGATCAATGCAGCCTCAAAAGTGCCTATCAAATGCAGCCTCGCTGTGCCTGTCAATTGAGCCTCTGTGCCAGTCCATGCAGCCTCACTGTGCCCATCAATGCAGCTTCACTGTGCCCATCGTGGCAGCCTCACTGCCCATCATTGCAGGCCTCACTGTACCCATCATTGCAGCCCTACAGTGCCCATCATTGTTGCCTTACCATGCCAATCATTTTGGCCTTACTATGCCTATAATTTTAGCCTCACCGCGCCCATCATTTCAGCCTCACCGTGCCAATCATTTCAGCCTCACCGTGCCAATCATTTCAGCCTCACCGTGCCAATCATTTCAGCCTCACCGTGCCAATCATTTCAGCCTCACCGTGCCAATCATTTCAGCCTCACCGTGCCAATCATTTCAGCCTCACCGTGCCCATAATCGCATCCTCACCGTGCCCATAATGAAGTCTCACTGTGCACATAATCTCAGCCTCACCGTGCCATAATCTCAGATTTACTGGGACCATAATTGCAGCCTCTCCGTGCCCATAATCGCAGCCTCACCGTGCCCATAATCGCAGCCTCACCGTGCCCATAATCGCAGCCTCACCGTGCCCATAATCGCAGCCTCACCGTGCCCATAATCGCAGCCTCAATGTGCCCATAATGCAGTCTCACCATGCCCATAGTCTCAGCCTCACTGCAGTCAGTGCCTGTGTCTGGATTACATAGTCAGCAGTCATGTCCCGCTGTGTGTCTGGGAGCTGAGTGTGAAAACGTTGGCTGCGCTGTGAGAAAAGTCTTGCCTTCCTCCTAGACCATCTCATGTGATAGACAGAACACTGCGTCTATCACACAAGCTGGTCTAGGAGGAGGGCGGGACTTTTCTCACAGCGCAGCCAACGTTTTCACACTCAGCTCCCAGACACACAGATGCCCGCGGTGCTGAATGTGTGTGACATCATGTAGTGGAGGAAGAGGAGGAGTGAGCGGAGCGCTGCAGCCACAACTTAGCCTAAAGCAGCCCCAGGGCGGGCGGCCTACCAGGAACTGGATAGAGCTAGAACCTAAGTTTCCAATGATACTGTAAATGCACTATGCATGACTAAAAGTTCACGATTTGCAGATTTAGCAGCCCCCCCCCCCCCCCCATATCCTGGGTATGTATGTATGTGTACACAAGCCCTTCTACAACACTGCAGATCTATACAGAATGAATCTTAAAAGATAACTGTACTTTTAGTAGAGACAAATTTAACCACTTAGCGCCTGCCTGCAATGTACTGTGGATGGGCGGTAGTTGTAGGCAAAGTGAAGTACCTGTATGTTGCTGCCTTCTTCCGGGTTTAGGACCACCCGACACCTGCTGTGATTGCATACGGGGAGCCTGGAAGCAAACCTCAGTCAATGATTCAGGGCCAGGACCTGTTGATTGGCTGTGTACAATCACAGCCCAGAGATCTGTACAGAGAGCTGAGAACTGAGAGATCTTTAGTAAAAAGCAGCACACTGTACACACATTACACATTGTTAGGCACATATTTACCCTTTTGATCGCCCTAGATGTTAACCCCTTCCGAGCCAATGTCATTAGTACAATGACAGTGTATAGTGTTATCATTGAATTAATGTCACTGGTGATTATTGGCAGTTAGTCAGTTCTCCCCAGTGTTAGTTAAGCCTCATACACACAATCGGACTTCCATCTGACTTTTCTCGTGGATTTTGATCCAAAGGGCATTGTCTGTGAACTTGGTATTCATACACACGGCAGAACTTTTTCAGCCAACAAACACGAACGTAATAGACTACGTGTTTTTTCAGCTTTTTAGCGCCACCCTTTGGGAAATTTCTGCTAATGTTGTCTTATGGTTAGCATTGCTTCCAAGCATGCGTGTTTGGAAATTGGACTTTAGTCTGATGGACTTGTGTACACACGATCGGATTAGCAGACGTAGGACATTTGTTGCCGACAAGTTTGAGAGCATTCACAGCGAACATTTGTCCGATAAAAAGCAAAAACACTTGCCCGATGGAGCATACACACGGTCAGATTGTCTGATCAAACAAGTCCTTCGGACCGTTGTTGTCAAAAAGTCTGATCGTGTGTATGGGCCTTAAGTGTCAGATTTCTCTTCACACTATTGCAGTCCCATTATAAGCCCTTGATCGGCGCAATTAGCAGTATAAAAAAAAATCCAGTATATACAGTGGGTATAGAAAAGAATCGCACCATTAAAATAATCAAATTTTGTTGCCCGAAATGAAGATAGACTCAGTTTTTGTTTTATCCAGGTGTATTTACTCAGTGCAACTTATAAAATCCAAGTGAAAAATATAACACCAACATGTCAGAAAAAAAAATCAAAAAAAGGATCACCGCCACCTCCTAAAAATGACTTGTAAACTCAATCAGGTGTAGCCAATTACCTTCTTAATGCCACACAAAGCCATTTGATTAGCTCAGCATGAAAAAAAAAAAAAAAAGGCCACATGCAATCACGGCTGAGCTTTGCTGAAACCTTGAAGATTTTGAAGCCACATGGAAAAAGGTGTTATGGTCAGATAAGATTAAAATGTAATTATTTAGCCATACCTACAGTAAAGAATGGAGGTGGGTATGGGCGTGTTTCTCTGCAGCAGGGGCTGAAGCACTTCTTGGGAAAATACCATCAAATTCTGGAGGCAAATCTGCTGCCCTCTGCCAGAAAGTTGTCAATGGGAAGAAGGTTTAGCTTCCAACATGACAATAACCCAAAGCACACAGCAAAAATGACCACACAGTGGTTGAAGGAGAAAAAGTTGAATGTCCTTGCATTGCTTAGTCAGAGCCCAGACCTAAACCCCATTGAAAATCTGTGGAATGACTTGAAGATTTCAGTCCACAAACGGTCACCATCAAATCTAACTGAACTCAATCAGTTCTGCACAGAAGAGTGGGAAAATATTGCAAAGTCTAGATGTGCAAAGTTAGTAGAGACATATACCAGAAGACTAATGCCGCGTACACACGATCATTTTTCGGCATGAAAGAAAACGTTGTTTTTCAGCATGTCCAAAAAACAAAGTTTTTCCAACTTCATCATTTAAAACAACGTTGCCCACACACCATCGTTTTAGAAAAATGATGAACAAAGCGCGGTGACGTACAACACATACGACGGCACTCTAAAGGGGAAGTTCCATTCGCCTTTGGGCTGCTTTAGCTGATTCCTTGTTAGTAAAAGACGATTTGCGCTTTTTTGTCTGTTACAGCGTGATGAATGTGCTTACTCCATTATGAACAATAGTTTTACCAGAACGAGCGCTCCCGTCTCATAACTTGGTTCTTAGCATTTGCGGGTTTAAAACTTCATTTTAGCCCACACACGATCATTTTTTACAAACCGAAAAATAAAAAATTTTAAAACGACGTTAAAAAATGCAGCATGTTCGAATTTTTTTTTGGTCGTTTTTCAGAAACTGAAAAATGATGTGCAGCCCACACACGATCATTTTAAATGACATTTTTAAAAACAACGTTTTCTTTCATGCCGAAAAATGATTGTGTGTACGCGGCATCAGGGCTGTAATTAAAGCAACATATGGTTCATCAAAATACTGACACAAGGGGGGGGGGGGTCCCTTTTCTAGCTCAGTAATTGTTTTTAAAAAAATTCGACATGTTGTTGTTATATCTTTCACTTGGATGTTATAAGTTGCAATGAGTAAATACAGTTACATAAAACAAAAATTGTGTCTGTTGTCATTTCAGGCTGAAAAGCAACAAAATGTGATTATTTTAAAGGGAGGTGATTCCTTTTCTATACCCACTGTATACAAATGTGTAGCAGAATACATTTTGTCCCAAATTTATGAAGACATTTGTTTTTTTATTGGATAGCAGATATCGTTGAAAAAAAAAATAAAGAAAAAAAACAGTGGTGATCAAATACCACCAAAAGAAAGCTCTATTTGCGTAAAAAAAAAAAATGATATAAATTTAGTTTGGGTACAGCGTTGCATGACCGCGCAATCGCCAGTTAAACTAGCACAGTGCTGAATAGCAAAAAATGGTCATGAAGGGGTAAAATCTTCCGCAGCTGAAGTAGTTAAAGCAGTTGTAATACTCCCATGTCCAATTGACAGGGCACATCACGTGCATACCATAACAGTCACTCTGCTGTCTGTAGTCAGGTGTTGGCAGAGACAGAGCACGTCTGGCTCCAAAATACATAGTAGCATACACATACCACCAAACACTGTATTCAACTTTTTGGTGTAAAGTGAATGAAAGAAAGGCTTCCGCTCAAATCCCCACCCAATGCTTGTGCCTCTCTGACATGTTTCACCCACATTGGCCTTAGCCTCTAAACTAAGTGTGCAGTAGTACTTGTATGCTACAAGGGACATTCCCCACCATCCATTTATGTGAGAAAAGCTTTAGGAAAAAAATAATCAATACCTTTTTTCGTTTGGGTCACATGACTTTTTTTCCCTTTGATCGCAGTATGGCTTGATTTAAGGCTAAGCCAGGTTCAAAAAAGTCCATCTAGTTCCACCAACAAACCTCAGCTTTTTAAACCCTTCCCCAGGCCATACAAAGTGCAGTGGAGCTATTAGTGAAGGGCCTGATGACCCCATCCCCCCAGGCAGCCACAAATGCAGATTGATAAGATCCTTGACTGACAGCTCCACTCTAATTTGCATGGCTGGAGGGCGGGCTTCTTTGCGGAAGTGTGTCCAAGAGAGCCGAGTAGAAGCTGCTACCAGTGGAAATTGCAAGAAGTTGTCATTGTCCATCCACCAATGTACCTGTGACTGCTTGTATAGAATCCATTGCTGCTCCTACAATTTTACTAGAAGATAAGTATAGAGTTATCTTGGGGTATCCTGTATCCTCTCTCCTGGAGTTCACTGTGGTGCTAAATAAACCCTTTGATCTTTCTTAAAGTGATTGTAAAGCTTTTTTTTTTTTTAATAACAAACATGTTATACTTACCTCCACTATGCAGCTCGTTTTGCACAGAGTGGCCCCAATCCATGACTTCTGGGGTCCCTCGGCGGCTCCTCCCTATATCAGATAACCCCCCCTAGGAGAAGCGCTCTCCTGGGGGGTTACCTTGTGATTGCGCTCCCAAGTCATTCATTTGGAGTCCCTGCATCATTGGATTTGATTGACAGCAGCGAGAGCCAATGGCTGCGCTGCTATCAATCTATCCAATCAAGAGGGATCCCGTGGAGAGAGAGGGAGAGTGTGTCACCGCCGAGTGAATTCCACGGCTTTCCAGTACCTTTTCAGTGTGTGTGTATACTGTGTGGCCCCATAATCTCCCATTGCCCGGGAGGCCCCCATAATCTCCCATTGCCTGAGGGCCCCATACCACTAGGGGGCCCCCATCAGGGTTGCCAGCCTCAGTAAAACCAGGGACAGTATGTAAAAATCACTCTCCAGTACCGTGTGTGTGCCCTGGGGCCGCATGAGTTGTCAGTCCGCCCTGCATTAAGGTGAAAAAACATGAGCGTTTGCAACCCCTTTAAAGCGGTTGTATACCCTCATATCCTTCTTGCACCTATATTAAGGCTTGCAATATCTCCTTAACCTACATGGTTAAGGAGGTATTTGCAGAAAAGCAGTGCACCGGCTCTTGAATGGGAGCCTGCCGGAAATGTGCGCATGCGCGGGGATCGTGCTGCTCCGCGAGGACGTGTCCAAGGACCACTGCGGGGGCTTTGATCTAAGGTAAGTAATTGATAATGAGCTAGTATGCTAGTCATACTAGCTCATTATGCCTTTGCCTTGCAGGGTTTTTTTTTGGGGGGGGGGGGTATACAACCGCTTTAGGTGACTGACACCCATCTTGCTTTTACTTCACAACATGCCAAAGAGTTCACCCTATGAGATTAAATACTATTCCACCAAGCCTGGAGGTCCTCCTCTTCTGTTCAGGGGTAAGGACTTTTGTTCGAAGGGTGTTGGCCATGAACTTGTCTTGCATACAAACGTCACACAATTGTTGGCCAACAAACACGAAACTACATCGCTTTTCAGCTGTTTAGCATCACCCTTTGGTCACCTTCTGCTAATGTTGTGTCTGGTTAGCATTGCTTCTGAGCATGCATGTTTGTACTTTGGACTTTTGTCTGATGGACTTGTGTACACATGATCGGATTAGCTGACAACAGACCGTTCACGGAAATTTTTTTAAAGCCTGCCATCCAACGTTTGTCCACGGAAAATCCGGCAACAAATGTCTAATGGAGCGTACAAACGGTCAGATTTTAGGCCAACAGGCTGTCAACACACAATTCCCGATCGTGTGTATGAGGCTTAAGTGTAGATCCGCCATCTGTTGTGAGGAAGCTGTTCAGCAACTCGCACCATCCAGATGTAGCTGTAGGAAATAAAGCTCATTGGGAGCCAGATGAGGTCTCCATAGTGTAGTATTTATTGGAATTGTAGGTTAAAAGCCAAAATAAATCATAAAAACATCTGACAATGGGTGCCACTGCCGACCCAGTATCGGACAGTGGCCTGACGTCAGCACTAGTGGGGAGCAAACACTAGTGCTGATGTCAGGCTAGTGGGGATCAGACACTAGTGCTGATGTCAGGCTAGTGGGGATCAGACACTAGTGCTGATGTCAGGCTAGTGGGGATCAGACACTAGTGCTGATGTCAGGCTAGTGGGGATCAGACACTAGTGCTGATGTCAGGCTAGTGGGGAGCATACACTAGTGCTGATGTCAGGCTAGTGGGGATCAGACACTAGTGCTGATGTCAGGCTAGTGGGGAGCATACACTAGTGCTGATGTCAGGCTAGTGGGGAGCATACACTAGTGCTGATGTCAGGCTAGTGGGGAGCATACACTAGTGCTGATGTCAGGCTAGTGGGGAGCATACACTAGTGCTGATGTCAGGCTAGTGGGGAGCATACACTAGTGCTGATGTCAGGCTAGTGGGGATCATACACTAGTGCTGATGTCAGGCTAGTGGGGAGCATACACTAGTGCTGATGTCAGGCTAGTGGGGATCAGACACTAGTGCTAATGTCAGGCTAGTGGGGAGCATACACTAGTGCTGATGTCAGGCTAGTGGGGAGCATACACTAGTGCTGATGTCAGGCTAGTGGGGATCAGACACTAGTGCTGATGTCAGGCTAGTGGGGAGCATACACTAGTGCTGATGTCAGGCTAGTGGAGAGCAAACACTAGTGCTGATGTCAGGCTAGTGGGGAGCATACACTAGTGCTGATGTCAGGCTAGTGGGGAGCATACACTAGTGCTGATGTCAGGCTAGTGGGGAGCATACACTAGTGCTGATGTCAGGCTAGTGGGGAGCATACACTAGTGCTGATGTCAGGCTAGTGGGGATCAGACACTAGTGCTGATGTCAGGCTAGTGGGGAGCATACACTAGTGCTAATGTCAGGCTAGTGGGGAGCATACACTAGTGCTGATGTCAGGCTAGTGGGGAGCATACACTAGTGCTGATGTCAGGCTAGTGGGGAGCAGACACTAGTGCTGATGTCAGGCTAGTGGGGATCAGACACTAGTGCTGATGTCAGGCTAGTGGGGAGCATACACCAGTGCTGATGTCAGGCTAGTGGGGATCAGACACTAGTGCTGATGTCAGGCTAGTGGGGATCAGACACTAGTGCTGATGTCAGGCTAGTGGGGATCAGACACTAGTGCTGATGTCAGGCTAGTGGGGATCAGACACTAGTGCTGATGTCAGGCTAGTGGGGAGCATACACTAGTGCTGATGTCAGGCTAGTGGGGATCAGACACTAGTGCTGATGTCAGGCTAGTGGGGAGCATACACTAGTGCTGATGTCAGGCTAGTGGGGAGCATACACTAGTGCTGATGTCAGGCTAGTGGGGAGCATACACTAGTGCTGATGTCAGGCTAGTGGGGAGCATACACTAGTGCTGATGTCAGGCTAGTGGGGAGCATACACTAGTGCTGATGTCAGGCTAGTGGGGAGCATACACTAGTGCTGATGTCAGGCTAGTGGGGATCAGACACTAGTGCTAATGTTAGGCTAGTGGGGAGCATACACTAGTGCTGATGTCAGGCTAGTGGGGAACATACACTAGTGCTGATGTCAGGCTAGTGGGGAGCATACACTAGTGCTGATGTCAGGCTAGTGGGGAGCATACACTAGTGCTAATGTTAGGCTAGTGGGGAGCATACACTAGTGCTGATGTCAGGCTAGTGGAGAGCAAACACTAGTGCTGATGTCAGGCTAGTGGGGAGCATACACTAGTGCTGATGTCAGGCTAGTGGGGAGCATACACTAGTGCTGATGTCAGGCTAGTGGGGAGCATACACTAGTGCTGATGTCAGGCTAGTGGGGATCAGACACTAGTGCTAATGTCAGGCTAGTGGGGAGCATACACTAGTGCTGATGTCAGGCTAGTGGGGAGCATACACTAGTGCTGATGTCAGGCTAGTGGGGATCAGACACTAGTGCTGATGTCAGGCTAGTGGGGAGCATACACTAGTGCTGATGTCAGGCTAGTGGGGAGCAAACACTAGTGCTGATGTCAGGCTAGTGGGGAGCATACACTAGTGCTGATGTCAGGCTAGTGGGGAGCATACACTAGTGCTGATGTCAGGCTAGTGGGGAGCATACACTAGTGCTGATGTCAGGCTAGTGGGGAGCATACACTAGTGCTGATGTCAGGCTAGTGGGGATCAGACCCTAGTGCTGATGTCAGGCTAGTGGGGAGCATACACTAGTGCTAATGTCAGGCTAGTGGGGAGCATACACTAGTGCTGATGTCAGGCTAGTGGGGAGCATACACTAGTGCTGATGTCAGGCTAGTGGGGAGCAGACACTAGTGCTGATGTCAGGCTAGTGGGGATCAGACACTAGTGCTGATGTCAGGCTAGTGGGGAGCATACAATAGTGCTGATGTCAGGCTAGTGGGGATCAGACACTAGTGCTAATGTCAGGCTAGTGGTGAGCATACACTAGTGCTGATGTCAGGCTAGTGGGGAGCATACACTAGTGCTGATGTCAGGCTAGTGGGGAGCATACACTAGTGCTGATGTCAGGCTAGTGGGGAGCATACACTAGTGCTGATGTCAGGCTAGTGGGGAGCATACACTAGTGCTGATGTCAGGCTAGTGGGGATCAGACACTAGTGCTAATGTCAGGCTAGTGGGGAGCATACACTAGTGCTGATGTCAGGCTAGTGGGGAGCATACACTAGTGCTGATGTCAGGCTAGTGGGGAGCAGACACTAGTGCTGATGTCAGGCTAGTGGGGATCAGACACTAGTGCTGATGTCAGGCTAGTGGGGAGCATACACTAGTGCTGATGTCAGGCTAGTGGGGATCAGACACTAGTGCTGATGTCAGGCTAGTGGGGAGCATACACTAGTGCTGATGTCAGGCTAGTGGGGAGCATACACTAGTGCTGATGTCAGGCTAGTGGGGATCAGACACTAGTGCTGATGTCAGGCTAGTGGGGAGCATACACTAGTGCTGATGTCAGGCTAGTGGGGATCAGACACTAGTGCTAATGTCAGGCTAGTGGGGAGCATACACTAGTGCTGATGTCAGGCTAGTGGGGAGCATACACTAGTGCTGATGTCAGGCTAGTGGAGAGCAAACACTAGTGCTGATGTCAGGCTAGTGGGGAGCATACACTAGTGCTGATGTCAGGCTAGTGGGGAGCATACACTAGTGCTGATGTCAGGCTAGTGGGGAGCATACACTAGTGCTGATGTCAGGCTAGTGGGGATCAGACACTAGTGCTAATGTCAGGCTAGTGGGGAGCATACACTAGTGCTGATGTCAGGCTAGTGGGGAGCATACACTAGTGCTGATGTCAGGCTAGTGGGGATCAGACACTAGTGCTGATGTCAGGCTAGTGGGGAGCATACACTAGTGCTGATGTCAGGCTAGTGGAGAGCAAACACTAGTGCTGATGTCAGGCTAGTGGGGAGCATACACTAGTGCTGATGTCAGGCTAGTGGGGAGCATACACTAGTGCTGATGTCAGGCTAGTGGGGAGCATACACTAGTGCTGATGTCAGGCTAGTGGGGAGCATACACTAGTGCTGATGTCAGGCTAGTGGGGATCAGACACTAGTGCTGATGTCAGGCTAGTGGGGAGCATACACTAGTGCTGATGTCAGGCTAGTGGGGATCAGACACTAGTGCTAATGTCAGGCTAGTGGGGAGCATACACTAGTGCTGATGTCAGGCTAGTGGGGAGCATACACTAGTGCTGATGTCAGGCTAGTGGGGAGCATACACTAGTGCTGATGTCAGGCTAGTGGGGAGCATACACTAGTGCTGATGTCAGGCTAGTGGGGATCAGACACTAGTGCTAATGTCAGGCTAGTGGGGAGCATACACTAGTGCTGATGTCAGGCTAGTGGGGAGCATACACTAGTGCTGATGTCAGGCTAGTGGGGAGCATACACTAGTGCTGATGTCAGGCTACTGTTTGCTGCTGTAACGGCAGCCAGCTTTCCGGCGAGCGTCCATTTCACAGGGGTACGGTGGATGATTCTGGAGCACTGTACTGGATCACCGCTTCACTTTTCAAGTCACTAAATTTTTTCTGAATTATTGTGTTTTCACCCATAAATTTATATTGCTGATCCTATTATGGGACTGTGCATTAAAATCTATATTTTCCACTACATTGTTTTTTTATTGTTGATTTCCATCCACATGATTGGACATATATATATATAAAAATATATTATTTTTTTCTCTTTAGCATTTTTCACTTTTACTTTATTTCAATGTGTTTTCTATTTATAACACAGTATTCCCATCTCATCGCTGTTCATTTAATTTTGGCACTACACACTTTTTCTTAAGATTATTTATAAGTTTGGTAAATTACTTATCTGTTTCAGCTGCCGCCCCACCACAGTGCAGAGATACGTCTTTTCTTATTTCATGTCCTTAGTCTTCATCAAATTGCGGGCTTTCTTGTGCATCATCTTTAGAAGACACTTCCTTCTGGGACAGTAATGCAGACCAATTTGATGCAGTGTGGCGTATGGTCTGAGCACTGACAGGCTGACCCCCCCCCCCAACCTCTGCAGCAATGCTGGCAGCACTTATGCGTCTATTTCCCAAAGACAACCTCTGAGCATGTGCACTTAACCTTTGCTTGACCATGGGGAAGCCTGTTCTGAGTGAAACCTTGCCTGTTAAACTGCTGTATGGTCTTGGCCACCATGCTGGCTGACATCCTCCCATCAAGGCATTTTTGAGATGTGCATAACTCCCCACAAAAGCCAACCCAAAGTTTGCTTTAGGGCTTGAAAGGAATACAGAGGGCACTGTGTTGTTTTCAGAAGCTACGTACAGCACTCTGCTCGCCCCTTGCAACAGCCATGATTTGCCTGCATTGCATAGAGAAGCACAGAAACCCAGTGATGATGTAACTGGATCCAAAATAACAAAATGAAAACAGGATTTATTTCAAATTTTCATTAGCAAATGTATAAAGAAGGGGATATCAGGGAAGGCAAACTATCAGCAGACTAAACTTCAGCCAAGTACTTGGCAGCAAAATTATGTAGAGGTGTAACCTATCAACTGTAGAACGGCTGGGGAAGCATTTGTTTTATTTCTTTTTTTAATCCTAAGAGCCGGCAAGGCAATCTGCCCACGACTTCAGAGGCGACTTGTAAAATGACTTCTGCATTGAAGTCAATGCAAGTCTCCCTGAAGTTGTCCCAAAGTAGTACAGGAACCTTTTTCTTGACTTGAGTCGCTCCTATTTAAAACGGTTCCTATGTACAAAACGGAGCGCGACTTAAGTTTCCTGACGAATCGCGCCTGTGTGAACCGACTCTTAGGCTTAATGTATATGGGACGTTTTTACTACCTCTCCTGAACGATTTAACTTAACAGATAGTAACCCACTTTTAAAACGTTAGTTTTGCCGTGTTTACATGCCACGTTTTTGTTTAGAAGCGTTTCTAAAAAAAAAAACAAAAAAACCCTGCTAAACGAAATGCAGCTAAAAGCCGCATTTGGCACTTGAAATGCCTCTAAACTCAGCATCAGAACGCATTTTTTTACTTTCCAGAAAAAGCCTCTAAACTCAACTGCCTAGAAACGACTGTAAACTAACCAGTGTACCTGTACTGATAAGATGACAAAGAGGAGAGTTCAGGAGCAGTTGAAAAAATAGGATTTTTGTACTCACCGTAAAATCCATTTCATGGACGGACACAGCAGCATTTGACCTTAGGGTATTATCCTCCCTTTTAGGAGATTGACTAGGAAGAAAAACAGCATGTTAAGTGTTAAAACACCCCACACAGTACAGTACCTCCCAGGGGGCGGATCCACCGGGTACATCCCCCATTCTCAGTTCTGCAACCTCAGTTCGTAAACAAGCAGTACAAACAAAGGAGGGATGGGTGCTGTGTCCGTCCATGAACTCAGAGAATGGATTTTACGGTGAGTACAAAAATCCTATTTTCTCTTCCGTTCATGGACGGACACAGCAGCATTTGACCTTAGGGACGTATCCAAGCAGTGTAAAAAAAATCGAGGGGCTGGAAAACACAGCAAACCAGCTTCACCCCAAACAAACCAGAGTTCCTCAACGGAGGAAGTTCCTCCGTTGAGGAACTCTGGTTTGTTTGGGGTGAAGCTGGTTTGCTGTGTTTTCCAGCCCCTCGATTTTTTTGGTTTCCTCCGAGGAACATCATCCTTAAACAGCCGCCTGCAAAACCTTGAGGCCAAAGGATGCACTCACATCCACCTTGTAAAACTTTGAGAAGGTGTGGACTGACGACCAGGTCGCTGCCTTACACACCTGTAAAACAGACGCTTGATGGCGGAAAGCCCAAGAGGCACCAATCGCCCTGGTCGAATGCGCCGTAACTGGGAAGGGGGGCGCCCGCCCCTTCAGGGCATAGGCCTGAAGCACGACCTGCCTGATTCACCTAGAAATGGTAGCCGACGAGACTGCCAGACCCTTCTTAGGATCAGTCACCGACACGAACAGTGAATCCGACCTGCGAAACTGAGCCGTAGCAGACAGGTACACCCGTAGGGCTCGAACCACGTCCAAGGAATGCAACACAGCCTCTTTTGGGTTCGCCAGCCGAGGACATAAGGATGGAAGAACAATGTACTCATTAATGTGAAAGGCCGAAACAACCTTAGGAAGGAATGACAGCTGCGGCCGCAGCACCACCTTATCCCTGTGGATGACCAAGTAAGGAGCCTTACAAGACAAGGCCACTAGTTCTGACCGATGTAATTGCCACCAGAAAAAACACCTTCTGGGAAAGAGTCAATAAAGGGATTTTCCGAATGTCCTCAAACGGAGACTTCTGAAGCACCGAGAAAATTTAATTCAAGTCCCACGGAGGCAGTGGAGGACGCACAGGAGGGGCCACATGTCGAACCCCCTACACAAACGTACGCACCAGAGAGTGCGCCGCCAAAGGTCACTGAAAGAAAACGGCCATGGCCGAAATCTGCCCCTTAATCGTACTTAAGGCAAGAGCCTGCTCCACTCCACGCTGTAGGAACAGCAGAATCCGGGACATCACGTATGTACGAGGGTGCCAATTCATCTCCTCACACATAGAGATGTAAGCCTTCCACGTATGATGGTAAATTTTATGGGAAGTAGACTTCCGCACCCACAGCATGGTAGAGATCACCGAGTCCGACAGGCCTCGATCCTTCAGTACCTGGCTCTCAATAACCACGCCGTTAAAGCCAACGACTGTAAAGCAGGATAAAAGATAGGACCCTGCGACAGAAGATCCTCTCGCAGAGGCAGGCGCCAAGGAACGTCTGACACCAGATGCACCAGATCTGCGTACCAGGGACGGCGAGGCCAATCCGGAGCGATCAGGATTGTTGGTATCCCCTCGGCTTCCACTCTGTGCAGCAGACGAGGAAGAAGCTTCAGAGGAGGGAAGGCGTAGATTAGGCGGTAGTGACCCCACGGCGCCACCAACGCATCTGACGCAACCGCCCACGGGTCTCTTCACCTGGCCACGAACCGTGACACCTTCCGATTGAGACGGGACGCCAGAAGATCCACGTCTGGAGTGCCCCATTTCAGACACAGACTCTGAAACACATCCAGGTGTAGCGACCATTCTCCTTGGTCTAGCGTTTGGTGACTTAGGTAGACCACCTGCCAGTTCTGTACCCCCGGAATGTACACGGCCGACAGAGCCGGAACGTACTTTTCGGCCCACCAGAGGGTGAGCGACTTCCGCCACTGCAGCCAAGCTCCGTGTGTCCCCTTGATGATTGACATACGCCACAGCCGTGGCATTGTCCGTCTGGATCCTGACCGGGCAGCCCTGCAGTCTCAGAGAACACTTGGAGAGGCACAGCCTGATTGCCCAGAGTTCCAGGACATTGATTGGCAGACGGGACTCTTCCCGAGTCCAGCGCCCCTGGGCTGACTGAACACCCCCCCAGCCGGAGAGGCTGGCATCCGTCGTGACCACCGTCCAGTGGCACAGCAGAAATGATTTCCCGGCCCAAAGTACCGGAGATGTCAGCCACCACACTAGGGAAGACCTGACAAGGCGACTCACCCGGACTTGGTAATCCAGAGACGAAGGGAGCCCCTTCCACAGGCAACGTGGTCGCCTTGTTCAGCCTGGACACATGGGGGTCCACTGACGGAGGAGAGGTCCACTTGTTTAGGAAGTCCTCCTCAAAAGGGTAACGGACCGCAAAGCATTTTGGAACAGAAAAAACTTTCTGCGGCCCGTCCCATTCCTTGTACAACATTTTTTCCAGATAAGGAACAAAAGGAAACACTTTTGCAGTGCGGGCTGGCTTGCGGAACCCAAAAGGGACAGACGTCTCTGATGTCTCCGCTGAATCCTCAATTTTTTGAGTATCCTGCACCGCAGTGATAAGAGTTCCCACTAGCGCCCTATCATGTGCTGACCCTGAAGCAGAGTCATCCTCACTGTCCGTGTGGACTAGGCCTGCATCCTCTGACACCACGGAACCAGGGCCGGAAAAGCAGTAGCAGGGCCCGATTCCGCATCAGAGGCATCCCCAGAAGAAGGCGTGTGGGAGGGGGCGCTTTTTACCCCCCCTCTGGCCACGCACCGCTTCAATCCTGGCAACAAACGCCTCAAGGACTGCCGTCATAGCATCCACAGAGGCCGCAGGAACAGGGGCATTAAGGGTTAACTCCGGCATGTCTGGGGGAGAAGCATGCTGACCCACCCAATAGCCGCCCTTGGACTGCAAGGCAAGATCCACAGGCCACCCTCCCGGCCGCAGCAGAGAACAGGGGACCCCCCAGAGGACTCACCACCCAACCAGGCTGTACTGCTGCTGACTGCCCCAGAGCGCTGTCCATGCTGTGCCATCCCTTAGGAAGTGTGCTGGAGCCGTTCGCGCGTTATTCTGGCCACTAGAGGCAAAAAACCCATCCAAAATGTCCGCCGGAAGGAGGGAGAGAGGAAAGCAGGGTGGACCCCCGATCGACCTTCCCAGAAATGCACCACCATGCCAAAGCAAGGGGACTGCTACTTACCCGTCCTGCGACCACCGGCTGGAGGCATCCCGGAAAGAACCAACGTCTGCGCAGTTATGGCATGGCTGTCGGCCCGGCACACTGTGACACGGACATAGAGCCCGGTCATATGTGTACCCTGGAGCGTATAGCTCACCGGCCACCCCTGGAGCAACAAGGCATGTCGTGGACGGCCCAGCATGTAGCTAAAGGCCGGCACACGCTCGATGGGGGGACTACAGGGATCCGCTCGATGGGGGACTACAAGGATCGAGGATCCAGCCCGTCACCCAGTCGGCAGTTGATTGTAGATCTCAGGATCCAAAAATGCAGGAAAAACGAAAAGAAAAGCGAGAAAATCGCAAAAAACAAATCTCCAGAGCACATGGGCCCAGAAGAGCCATGTCATCTCCTTGCTAGGCAGAAAAAAACTGGGGTTGCAGAACTGAGAATGGGGGATGTTCCCGGGGGATCCGCCCCCTGGGAGGTACTGTACTGTGTGGAGTGTTTTAACACTTAACATGCTGTTTTTCTGCCTAGTCAATCTCTTAAAAGGGAGGATAATACCCTAAGGTCAAATGCTGCTGTGTCCGTCCATGAACGGAAGAGAAAAATGCCCAACTGCTCCTAAACGTCCATTTACCAGCAGCAGTGTACATGAGGCCTAAGGTTCCATGCACTCTAGCTCCAAAAAAGCTGGAAGAAAAATGCTGATAATAGCATTTTTGTGCCAGCTTCTAGTAGCATTAGCATTTTATCAGTGTTTTTGCAGTACATGAAGACAATTTAACCACTTCCCGCCCGGTCAATAACAGATTGACGTCCGGGAAGTGGTTCTGAAATCCTGACTGGAAGTCTAATGGGGGCGCGCAGCGCGGCGATGCGGGGTGTCAGTCTGACACCCTGCATCTCCGATCTCGGTAAAGAGCCTCCGGCGGAGGCTCTTTACCACGTGATCAGCCGTGTCCAATCACGGCTGATCACAATGTAAACAGGAAGAGCCGTTGATGGCTCTTCCTCACTCGCGTCTGACAGACGCGAGTAGAGGAGAACCGATCGGCGGCTCTCCTGACAGGGGGGGGGGGGGGTTTGCACTGATTGTTTATCAGCACAGCCCCCCCTCGGATCGCCACACTGGACCAAAAAAAAAGTCAGTAAAAAAAAAAGATGCCAATCAGTGCCCACAAATGGGCACTGACTGGCAACATGGATCCATCAGTGCCACCCCACAGTGCCCATCCATGCCCACCTATCAGTGCCGCCTATGAGTGCCCATCAGTGCCACCTATGAGTGCCGCATACCAGCGCCGCCAATCAGTGCCACCTCATCGGTGCCTATCAGTACTACCTAATCGATGTCCATCAGTGCCATCTCATCGGTGCCCATAATTGAAAGAGAAAACGTACTTATTTACAAAAAAATTAACAGAAAAATAAAAACATTTATTTTTCAAAAAATTTCAGTTTTTTTTAGTTGTTGCGCAAAAAAAAAAAAATCGCAGAGGTGATCACATACCACAAAAAAAAGCTCTATTTGTGGGGAAAAAAGGACGCCAATTTTGTTTGGGTACAGTGTAGCATGACTGCGCAATTTCCATTCAAAATGCGACAGCGCTGAAAGCTGAAAATTGGCTTGGGCGGGAAGGTGCGTAAGTGCCTGGTATGGAAGTGGTTACAAAAAAAAAAAACAAGCTAAAAAAAAAACTGTTAGTAGCATTTAGCACTTTTTTTTCTGCTTCTAGATGCTGAAGCTCAAAAAATGCTAATAGCCTAAAGTAGTGTGCATGGACACATAGGATAACACCATTTAGCTTCTAGGAGCAGAAAAAAAATGCGAGTGCATGGAGCCTTATAGTGATACTAAAGTATCGTTTTTATTATTTATTTATTTTGTTAAAAATAACAAACACGTCTATACTTCCCTTCTCTGTGTAGTGGTTTTGCACAGAGCAGTCCTAATCCTCCTCTTCTCAGGTTCCTCTCCTCCTGTTAAGTTATCCCACAGCAAGCAGCTTGCTATGGGGGCACCTGAGCCACAGCTCTCTGTGTCCATTCAGACACAGAGCCACAGCCCAGCCTCCTTTCTCTCCTCATTGGCTAACTGACTTTGACAACAGCAGGAGCCAATGGCGCCGCTGTCTCAGCCAATGAGGAGGGAAGTCCCGAGTAGCCGAGACACTCCTACATCGCTGGATCAAGGTGGACCTCAGGAAAGTATTAGGGGGGATTCTGCACACAGAAGGCTTTTTATCCTAATGCATGGAATGCATTAGGATAAAAAAAACTGCCTCAACAACCACTTTAAAGTAAAACGAACCACCTCAATACCAGGCACTTTCATCCCCTTCCTGCCCAGGCCAATATAAAGCTTTCAGCCGTAGCACCTTGAATGACAATTACATGGTCATGCAACACTGTATGATTTCTTTTGGCAGTATTTAATCACTGCTGGGGTTTTTATCTTTAGCTAAATGACAAGAAAAAAAAAATTCAAACAAGTAATTTACATTTTTCTCTGATGTGTACTGATAAGACTGCCCTGATTATCAGTGTAAATGGCACATCACAGTGGGCACGTGGAAAGCGCATTGTAGGGAGGGCGTCCAGGGATGCCCTCCCAGAACTGGAGTCGCCCTGTAGCCGTATATCGGTTGTAGCATGGTGGTCAAATCAAATAATAAAATAAAAAAAAATACGCCAACAGGCAGGGTTTCTATGACAGAAATTACCCTGGTGATCTCTCCTGTCATTCTTCTTCTTGTCTATGAGTGGTAATGTACCCTGAGCCCTGCTCCATGAAAAAGTAACTGTGCGGGAGTGACATTATCACAGCGAACCAGGAAACACAAGTGCCGAAGGGCTTTGTTTGACAGGCATACTAAGTATGCTGTGCATACTAACACAATAGTATTAGTAAAATTGGTGCCATTTGCAGCCGAGTAAACCATCGACGTCATTTCTGGGTTACTACATCAGAGACACGATCAAAGCTGATTCCGGCTTCAGTCGGTCACTCAGAGCGGTTGGAGGGGGGCGGCGACCCCTTACTGCTTGTGATAATGGGGCGAGTGGCTCATTAGCCGCATCGGTTATCATGAGAAAGTCGACCACCTGCTCTATAGGACCCCTTTGACACTGAGGCGCTATAACGCTAAAGATAGCGCACCTGCAAAGCACCCTGAAAGAGCAGCTGCTGTCTCTCCAGTGTGAAAGCCCAGAGGGTCCTGCTAGCATCTTTGGAGCGATGAAGGAGCAGTGTGTATCATTGAAATCAATGGGCACTGCTGCTATACTGCCAGCAAATTGCTGATGCATCCGGCGGTATAGCCGGGGCGCTTTGGCCGACCCTTTTTCAGCCGCTAGCATTGCGAAATTGAAGGTAATATAATGCTAAAAAATAGTGGCGCTTTACTGCTGACGCACCCACCGCCCGTGTGAAAGGGGTCTTAAAAAAACAGTATCGAGATGATGCCTCTGGCTGCAGGCATCACCCCGGTACAACCACTTTAACAGAATGACGTACAGGTACGTGATTTCGCATGAAGGGGTTAAAGTGGATGTAAACCTGATTCATAAAAAATTGACCTAAGCACATATATTGGTAGTGTTTACTTATTTTTCCCCAAAGCCCAGTCTTTCTTAAAAAAAAAAAAAAAAACCTCCAACACCATGTGCACTTTCTGAAGGTTATAGCAAATTGAAGACAGCAGATACACACGTAAAACATATGTAGGGAGATTTGTTTCATCTCTGTATAATCTGAGGCTATTCACTTCACTGGGTGTATGTGAGGGTTTACAGCCACTTTATACAACTTAGAGCAGAGATGGGGGTAGAGGGCTACATGCAGCCCAAAACAAACTCTAGTTTGACTAGCATGCCAAAGTGGTTATAAAGGCAGGTTTTTATCTCAATGCAATCTATGCACTTCTAATAAAAAAAAGTGTGCAGCAGCCCATCTTGATCCAGCAATGCTGCACAAGAGACCCCTCTGATCCCTCATGTATTGCGACTGTACTGTCTTCCCTGATGTAAAGTGCTGCGCAAACTGTTGGCGCTATATAAATCTAGTATAATAATCCACTTAGACAACCACTTCCGCCCCCCACAGCCCAGCATTTTAGTGAGCGTGTGGGGGAGCAGTCATTGACTGACAATCACAGCTCTCTGCTCAGAGCAGAGCAATCAGCAGGCTTTGATCACTCAGTTCTCACTGCAAAGTCAGCGGGGGACAGATGCATCTACCTAGGAGAGTATAAAAGTTTCTCGTTCAAGACTCCACAAAGTGCAAGGGAAACATGGTAAACATTTCTTCATGGTAATGGAGTTCCAAAACTCACAACAATTTGCACTACCAATGTATTTTACATTGATCTATTAATGGTTGGAAAACTATCCTTGCTTTATTTTTAGCCTAACCATAGTAGTACAAATATGCTATGCTACCTTCCTGTCCAGGATGACTTGTAAGATCTATAAATAAACCTTTGCTCCAATGAACGTCCATTTTCATAAATGCTCGGATGGATAGGAAGGAAGAAAATTCATGTGTTGCTATGGCTAGTAGTTTATTTATCTGAAACGATTCTGACCAGATACACAAGCCACCTCTAATTATACAATGACCTGGCCAAGTAACCTTCACAAATCAGCAGATACAGGAAAATTACCCTATGTAATGCGCCAAGCCTCCATGGAAGCATACCAAAATATAAAATGACATGGTTTTAAACCCCTTTATGACAATATGCAGGGTGGTTGGTTCTTTAATGCCCATCTGCCACACTGTGCTCTTCTTGGCGCTCTCAGAATTGTGTCCCAACTAGGTGCAATCAGAAGTTTAGAGACCAGGCTCCTGACAACATTGATACTACGCACCCAAATCAGAGCACTGCATAAGAATGCCCCCCCCCCCACCACAAAGTATTGCTCTTAGGCTGAACCAGGACACAGCTGCCCAGGATCAAGGAAACTGGTGCACCCTTTGAGTTGGAGGCAACCAACTTCAGTACATATGCTCCCAGGGGCAGACGGACCATTGAGTCACTTGGGCACTGCCTGGGGCCCTCATTAGGGTTGCCAGGCTCAGTAAAAACCAGGGACAGTATGTAAAAATCTGTTATTTTTTTACATCTGTCCCTGATATGTCTGAAACCAACATGCTTCCGATGTGAAAATCCCGAGATTTTAGCTGCCCTACCTCCTGGCGTGGTGGCCACCTGTAGGCCCAGGGGCCCCATAGTCTTCTATTGCCCGGGGGCCCCATGAGTTGTCAGTCCGCCCCTGTATGCTCCATAGATCACAGAAAGCAAAATCATCTTTTATCCTCTGAACCTGGGCACATTCTACCCAGACGACTGTGGAAAGGGTCATACTTCTAGCTATTCTGGTATACAGACACCACAAGTTTATTTTCATTCAACCCAGAAGGGTTGAGCAAAACTTCCCACTCCCATGAGCTCACTATACAAAGGGAGAACAGTAATCTCCCCCACTGAGCTATGTCTGCCCCCCCCCCCCCCAATCAGCACTCTCTGCCATTGGCTAAAAGCACTGACTAGGAGCCAGGCAACTGTTTTCCAGCATACTCATCCGACCGAAGCCAGCTAAAACAGCCGCCTTCCATTGGACAGAGCACCATACAAGCCAAATTGCTTTTTTTTTTTTTTTAACTGGTCGATGCCTCAACAATCGGCCCATCTGTATGTGGCTTTAGATTTGTAGAAATCTTGTGTGTTAGAAGAGTAGTACCACAAGTATGCCATAAAAAAAAAAAAAGAAGAAGCAAGCACTCTGAATGCTTTAAATTGGCAAGTGGGCTGCATTGCCTGCAGATGTGCTCAAAGTAACAGTACACCACACATTGTTCATTGTAGGCTTTATACACATTAGCCTTTTAGTGCAGTTACTTGTATGTGAAAGTGTACACACAATAAGCACATTTACAAAGTTTTGTGCATCTTCAGGTCAGAGATTTTTTTTTTTTTTCTTGCAGCAAAATGCATATTTATATGCAAGACGTTTTAAACCAGTGCCTATTAAAAAGGTGATTTTCCAAGAGTATTCTAGGACATCAAGTTAAAAGTGGAATTCCAAGGTTTGTATCTAACCAAGCTTAAATGGTTACCACCCACCTTCAAAATAACCATATTAAACTTGCCTGTAGACGGAAGAGACTTATTGTACTCAGAGCTCTGGTCACATGATCTCCCACTGACATCTATAAACTTACTATGGGGCATTAGTTTTCAGCTATCCCTCCTCTCCCCTGAAAAACTAGCCACAGGGAGCAGATCATACGACCAGACTGGAGCACCATGAAAATAAAGCATGAGCATCCCCTTCTACAGAAGACAGGGATGGGAGCCTTTAACCACTTGAGAGCCGCGCTATAGACGTCTTTCGACCATAGCGCGGATCTCAAGTGCCGACTGGACGTCCACCCGTTGTTGTTCCCTGTGCGCGCCGCGGGGAAACAACGTGCCCGGCGCATCGCTCGGGAGCCGATGCAAGTGCCTGGCGGCCGCCAGACACTCGCGATCGTCGGGAACACAGCAGGACGTGGAGCTCTGTGTGTAAACACAGAGCTCCACGTGCTGTGAGGGAGAGAGGAGACCGAGCTGTGTCCCTTTACATAGGGACACAGCATCGGTCACCTCCCCCAGTCAACCCCCTCCCCCCACACAGTAAGAACACTATGAGGGAATACATTTAACCCCTTCCTCACCACCTAGTGTTAACCCCTTCACTGCCAGTCACATTTATACAGTAATCGGTGCATTTTTATAGCACTGATCGCTGTATAAATGTGAATGGTCCCAAAATTGTCCGATACGTCCGTCGCAATATCTCAGCCCTGACCAAAAAAAAAAAAAAAAAAACACGCAAATTGCCGCCATTACTAGTAAAAAAACATAAATCTATCCCCCATTTCATAGGCACTATAACTTTTGCGCAAACCAGTCGCTTATTGCAATTTTTTTTTTTTTACAAAAATACGTATCGGTCTTAACTGAGAAAAAAAAATAGTTTTTTTAAAAAAAACTGGGATATTTATTATAGCAACAAGTAAAAAAAAAATATATATTTTTTTTTAAATTGTCGCTCTTTTTTTGTTTATAGCGCAAAAAATAAAAACCGCAGAGGTGATCAAATACCACCAAAAGAAAGCTCTATTTGTGGGGAAAAAAGGACGCCAATTTTGTTCGGGAGCCACGTCGCACGACCGCGCAATTGTCAGTTAAAGCGACGCAGTGCCGGAAGCTGAAATTTCGCCTGGGAACGAAGGGGGTTTATGTGCCCAGTAAGCAAGTGGTTAAGCTTCAGTCAGACCTAACCTGGAAGTGCAGGGATGTAGGCCATTTTATAGTAGTCAGGCATCAAGCAATCGTTAAACATCACAAGGCCAAAAACTGAACCTAACCAGGTCTGAAGGCTACTTTTAGAAAATGAATGGCTTTGACACACACACACACACACACACACACACACACATATATATATAAAAAAAAAATTCTCTCATTTAAAACCCTTTGTAACAAATGTAGGTTGAGTGCACTTGTGCCCATTGGGGGGGGAACCTAACCCTCTCATACAGGAGAAAGCTAACAGGCATTCTAAATCTTCCAATAAAGTTTTTGGTTCTATTGAATACTCCCCTGCTGTGTAATCCAGAAGATCACATTTTAGTGGTCCTTTAAAAGATAGAATATCTGACCACTTTAACTCCCATGCCATGAGGGCAGAATATAGAGAGCTAAAAATTGTATTTGCAAGTACAAGCCACAACATGTCTCATTAACTTTAATGGTCTCAAAAAAAAATTTGGTGACAGGTTTTTGGTCAAGTTGTTCCCACTTAAAAATTACTGATTTAAAACACTAATAACTTAAAACTGCCACAAACAAAAGGGCAACAAAATTTTCCTTTCCTTCTGAAGCTTTTACGATGCATTGTTATCATTAGCCAGTCTTTTACTATTAAACTTAAATAGCCAATTGAGACAAACAGTTCTGAGACCGATTTTCCACCGATGGTTAAGACTGAGGTGGTGCGGGATTGTTGAAATATTCATTTCGTTTTCTGGGCCTTCTGAGCAGACTTTGTGACCTTGCCAGTACCTGCTGCCTTCTTTTCGACAGCCTTGATGACACCAACAGCAACAGTCTGCCTCATGTCACGCACAGCGAAGCGACCTAGGAAAGAAAAGGTTTGTTTAATTGCTTGTTTTGACAGACTTGGGGTCATTACCCCACACTTAAGGAGTTGTAAAGGAAAAAATTTTTTTGCCTAAAATTAATGTCTGCAAGGAAGACAGACATAATAGTGTAATGATTCTGTTAAAAATAGATAAAAATAAATAGATAAAAAAGAGTAAATACCTATTAAATTCCTTCATCTACATCACCTCCGGCATTCTAGTTTCTGTTCTCTCATTCACTTCCTGGTTTGCAGCGCTCGTTCATGTAAGAACTACATTTCCCAGTAATTCACACCTCCTTAAAGTCTCTCGCGTAGAGAGCATCCTGCCGCACAGATGTAGTTCCCAGGAGGGGCGAGCACGTCACTGACCACCGCAGTAAAGCCTCCCTTCACGGTGGCGAGTAAAAATCAGACAAGCAGGAAGTGAACAGAGAAGAAATAGAGCAACTTCTGAGCAAAAACAAAAACAATGAGGAAGTGAAAAGAATGTCTGCAGGTAAAGGATGCTTATTATGAAAAAAATGTTTTTCCTTCACAACCCCTTTAAAGTGGTGCTGAGGGGAGTTTTAATGCTGGTTTTAATAAATGGACACTTACCTGTCCTGGAGTCCCTCAATGTCAGCACCACAGCTGATGTTTCCATCAGCCGTCAGTTACTGCGGCCACGGGTACCCAGCAATGTAGCCTTTCAGCTTCACTCCTGGAACCCTACTGCACATGCACAAGGCAGAGGATGGAGCCCTGCAGTGATGTCACGGACCGCAGCCAGACTCCAGGAAGTGGCAAAGGATACCTGTCAGTCAAAAGGTATTATGACCCCCCCCCCCCCCCCCAATTGTGGCAGCGGAGGGACTAATCAAATGAGCGGAAGTTTTACTTTAGGGTGGAACACTGCTTTAAACAAAAGGGCTGAGGTTACAGGGTCCTCAAAAAAAAAAAAAAGCCGATTCCCCCCCCCCCCCCCCCAAAAAAAGTGACACAACAACCCTTGAACCCAACCACAAGAACAAGAATAAGCAAACCATAGGGTTCTAACAGTTGCTATACTGACAGATTTACTCACCAAGGGGAGGATAGTCAGAGAAGCTCTCCACACACATGGGCTTGCCAGGGACCATATCAACGATGGCAGCATCACCAGATTTCAGGGACTTGGGAAGGTCTTCCAGTTTCTTACCAGAACGACGGTCGATCTTCTCCTTCAGCTCTGCAAACTTGCAGGCAATGTGAGCAGTATGGCAATCCAGCACAGGTGCATAGCCAGCACTGATCTGTCCTGGGTGGTTCAGGATAATGACCTGAAATAAGAAAGGTTTAGTATGCCAAACACTAACATCCCTGGATCTACCACCAATAGAATTGTAGCAGCACTATATACCTGTGCAGTAAATTGACCAGCTTCCAATGGTGGGTCGTTCTTGCTATCACCAGCAACGTTACCACGACGGATATCCTTCACAGAAACGTTCTTTACATTGAAACCAACGTTGTCACCGGGACAAGCCTCGGTCAAAGCTTCATGGTGCATTTCCACAGACTTGACTTCAGTTGTTACATTGACTGGAGCAAAGGTAACCACCATACCTGGTTTCAGGAGACCAGTTTCAACACGACCAACTGGTACTGTACCAATACCTGAAGAGAACAGTTTATGCTTAGCAAATGAAAAGGTCTCCATTACATAAAAGCAGACAGTCAAGGTTGACCAAGTCATGAATACTTACCACCAATCTTGTACACATCCTGCAGAGGCAGACGAAGAGGCTTGTCAGTGGGGCGGCTAGGAGGCAGAATGCTATCAAGAGCTTCCAGCAGAGTGGTTCCACTGCCTTTTCCCTCTTTGCGGGAGATGGCCCATCCCTTGAACCATGGCATCTGCACAGGAACAAAGATTATCAGAAGGGGTTGCAAGAACACATCTAGAACAAAAACCCTAAACAGGGGGGAGAACTTACGTTGCTACTGGGTTCCAGCATGTTGTCACCATTCCAACCAGAAATGGGCACAAAGGCAACAGTATCTGGATTGTAACCAATTTTCTTGATGTAAGTGCTAACTTCCTTTACAATTTCCTCGTATCTCTTTTGGCTGTATGGTGGCTCAGTGGAATCCATTTTGTTAACACCAACGATAAGCTGCTTCACACCCAGAGTGTAGGCCAGAAGAGCATGTTCACGAGTTTGTCCATTCTTTGAGATACCAGCCTCAAACTCACCAACACCAGCAGCAACAATGAGCACAGCGCAGTCAGCCTGTGAAAAATAAAGCGGCACATGGTAAATACTTCTGTTATCCAGTAGATGAGGACAGACACACTATGCATTAGATCATATAAAGTTGCAGAGAAAAAGAAAATGCACCCCACACTAAACAAGTAAATACTGAGCTCATATGAAAACATCTGAAAAGGATTATTTACCTGAGAAGTACCAGTGATCATGTTCTTGATAAAGTCTCTGTGGCCAGGGGCATCAATGATGGTAACATAGTACTTGCTGGTCTCAAATTTCCACAAGGAAATGTCGATGGTAATACCACGTTCACGCTCAGCCTTCAGTTTGTCCAACACCCAAGCATATTTGAAGGAGCCTTTTCCCATCTGTTAAAGAGAGGACCACAATTACTTTTCCAGTTTCTTCATTCATTCATAGCACCGACAAGACAGCTACCAGTGTATCTTGGCATAACATGTGTTGCATTTTTAGTCATCACTTTCACTAGCTACCTAGTTAAGATCAAATTATACAGCTTACAGCCAGGCCAAAACACTAGTATAATCCATCTAGGCCAGGCATGTCCAAAGTGCGGCCCTTGTTACGGTTTAATGTGCCCCCCCCTGGTAATTTGGAGATAGATATAGCTGCCCCCGGGCTACTAAAGATATATACTGTATTTATCGGCGCTACCTCAGAGGGGACATAAGTGTTTACTCAACGGCATCTGTACTAGTAAGTTCTGTCTCCTGGGCTGCCATTGGAAGACTGTTCTGTCTATCATAGAAGGCAGGACTTGCTATTAAAGAGGCTGCTGAAAAACAAAAAAAAAAACAGGAGATTCCCCTGCATGTAATCTGTTAATGCTCGTCCCGCCCCCTCCAAGGCTGCAAATGGGCATGGATCAGGCTGCACCGATGGCAATAGTGAGGCTGCGTTGATGGGCACTGACCCTTATTTTGTTTCAAAGTTCTTTATTTAAAATATTTTTTTCCCCCCTGAAAGTGAAGGTGCATGTTATACGCCGATAAATAAGGTATACATAAAATAACAGTCCCAAGCTCATTCTTCGTCTTGAGTGGCGCTCAGGGATTCCTTGGGGCCACAAAAGATATAAATCTATATAGATATCTATAGATTACATACATACAACACACCCAAGCTCAACTCTTCACTACACACAGCCACAAAGGCAAGAGAATTCTTGTTGGGCTGTGTATAAGTGCTCGAACAAACACACTTAGACAGAATTTTAATGGTTCAAAGAAGGTCAGGCAAAAATGGTCGGCCCTCACACGCATGTTCTTCATTAAATCTGGCCCTCTTTTAAAAAAAGTTTGGACACCCCTGATCTAGGCCAAAGTTTATTCAATGAAAGTCATGTTCAAGTATGAAAAGCACATATCTTATTACATGGACCTCAAACAAACATAATGTGCTAGCATGCGAGACCTACCTTAAAAAACAAAGCCCTCTAGTGAAACACCGTCACCGCTGACAGGGCTTCCAGCTTTACAGTCTTCATTCAGAGTTTGCAGCCTATGGCTAAAAAAAGTGGCCAGGGCCACTATGACATTACTCCCGCACATGCGCCCTCGTTGGTGGCACAAGCTCTGACTCGTTATGCTGCAGCTTCAGAGCGTGTGCCGGCCACGACACCAGCCGCATGAATCATCTCTTAAACGGCGCAAGTTTAGGGGATATTCACTGTACCTACAGGTAAGCCTCATAATAGTCCGAGTTTACTACCATGCTAAGGCTGGGTTCACACCATTGCAAATTGGATGCAGGTTCTTTGCATCCAATATGCGTTGAAGATTTTGCCTGGCTTTCTATAGTCAGTTCACATCACTGAGCAAAAACCAGTGAACCAGGATGCACATGACTCCTGCTGTAAGTTGAATCCGGCGATTGTGTGAACCCAGCCTAAGAAAAAAAAAAAAAAAAAAAAAGAGGAACAAAAGCTACTCCCAACAGGAGAAGAGATAAGAGGAGAGGGGAGGGAGAAGAGAAGAGAAAAAAAAAAGAGAGAAGAGAGGGGAGGGAGAAGAGAAAAAAAAGAGGAGAGGGGAGGGAGGGAGAAGAGAAAAAGAGAGAAGAGAGGGAGAAGAGAAAAAGAGAGGAGAGGGGAGGGAGAAGAGAAAAAGAGAGAAGAGAGGGGAGGGAGAAGAGAAAAAGAGAGAAGAGAGGGGAGGGAGAAGAGAAAAAGAGAGAAGAGAGGGGAGGGAGAAGAGAAAAAAAAGAGGAGAGGGGAGGGAGGGAGAAGAGAAAAAGAGAGAAGAGAGGGAGAAGAGAAAAAGAGAGGAGAGGGGAGGGAGAAGAGAAAAAGAGAGGAGAGGGGAGGGAGAAGAGAAAAAGAGAGAAGAGAGGGGAGGGAGAAGAGAAAAAGAGAGAAGAGAGGGGAGGGAGAAGAGAAAAAGAGAGAAGAGAGGGGAGGGAGAAGAGAAAAAGAGAGAAGAGAAGAGACAGGAGAGGGGAGAAGAGAAGAGAGACAGGAGAGGGGAGGGGGGAGAAGAGACAGGAGAGGGGAGAAGAGAAAAGAGAGGGGAGGAGGGAGAAGAGAAAAGAGAGGGGAGGAGGGAGAAGAGAAAAAAGAGAGAGGGGAGGAGGGAGAAGAGAAAAAAAGAGACAGGAGAGGGGGGAGAAGAGACAGGAGAGGAGGGGGGAGAAGAGAAAAGAGACAGGAGAGGGGGGGAGAAGAGAAAAGAGACAGGAGAGGGGAGGAGGGGGAGAAGAGAAAAAGAGACAGGACAGGAGAGGGGAGGGGGGGGAGAAGAGAAAAAGAGACAGGACAGGAGAGGGGAGGGGGGGGGGGGGGGAGAGAAAAAGAGACAGGACAGGAGAGGGGAGGGGGGGGAGAAGAGAAAAAGAGACAGGAGAGGGGAGGGAGAAGAGAAAAAAGACAGGAGAGGGGAGAAGATAAAAGAGAGGAGACAGGAGAGAAAAGAGAGGAGGGAGAAGACAGGAGAGGGGAGGGAGAAGAGAAAAGAGAGAGAGGAGAGACAGGAGAGGGGAGGGGGGAGAAGAGAAGAAGAGAGACAGGGGAGGGGGGAGAAGAGAAAAGAGACAGGAGAGGGGAGGGGGGGGGAGAAGAGAAAAAGAGACAGGACAGGAGAGGGGAGGGGGGGAGAAGAGAAAAAGAGACAGGACAGGAGAGGGGAGGGGGGGAGAGGGGAGGGGGGGAGAGGGGAGGGAGAAGAGAAAAAAGACAGGAGAGGGGAGAAGATAAAAGAGGAGACAGGAGAGAAAGAAGAGAAAAGAGAGAGAGGAGAGGGAGAAGAGAAAAAAAAGAGACAGGAGAGGGGAGGAGGGAAAAGAGAAAGGAGACAGGAGAGGGGAGGGGGAGAGAAGAGAAAGGAGGAAAAAAAAAAAAAAAAAGACAGGAGAAGAGAAATCTCCCAGCAGTGGCCAAGTGGTTAGCACTTCCACCTGGCAGCACTAGGGGGTTCCGTTTGAATCCCAACCACAGCACTACCTGCCTGGAGGTTTTATGTTCTGCCTGTGCTTGCATTAGTTTACTCCCACACTCCATACAAGACATTCTGGAAGGTTAATTGGCTGCTTGAAAATGTGTAAATATATTTTTTGCGCGTTAGGGACCATAGATTGCAAGCTCCTTGGAGCAGGACCTGATGTGAATGTATAATCTATATAAAGTGCTGCACATCTTTCTGCAAGTTGGCTATACAATAGTTTTACTATAGGCTCAATAGACAGACAAGACCAACACCAGGCTGAGGATACCTTGAAAAATGATAAAGTGAGGTCCTCTTGTGTGATAGATATTTAATTTAGAATATATAAAAAAAAAAGAAAAAAAAAAAAAAAAGCCCACACAAACACATACGTATTTAATCAGATCATATTGACTCACACAAAACGCAAGATATATTCACCTCAGCAGCTTCCTTCTCGAATTTTTCGATGGTACGCTTGTCGATCCCACCACATTTGTAGATGAGATGTCCAGTTGTTGTGGACTTGCCCGAATCTACGTGTCCAATGACCACGATGTTGATGTGAGTCTTTTCCTTTCCCATTGTGGAGTTCTAGATGTTGGCGATGGACACCTTAATATAAAAAGAGAAATGGATTGGCCCTGTGTGGAAATGGATTGGCCCTGTGTGTCTGGACAGATGACAGCTGAGTCATGGAGCAGTGAGGTAATGATTGATCAGGTTTAGTCATGGGGGCAGGGCACCCACTGCATTATGCAACAGCAAGCAATCACTAGAGTATATATATATATATATAAAAAAAAAAAAATAATCCAAGTCCAGTCTGAGTGTAACGTAGTGCGGTTCTGGTAGAGTCAGCCATAGAGCTCACACTCTCTCCCCCCTCCCCCCGTGATAGGGCTGCTCTTTTGTCTTCTGAATGGTGACTCATCCGCCTCCATCTTGTGGAAGAGGAAAGTCTGATCAGCCGACTGGGAGCAGAGCGGCCATCTTTACATTGTACACACTCCGCTGGCAGCTGCACCAGCAGCCACCTCCCATCAGAACAAAGGAGGAGCTGCTAGCAGAGGCCGCGGAGCAGGGAATGGTACCATTATATGGCACAGGGTGTGACTACCACCATCACACACCGACCAGTCTCATCATACACCAATATCTCCTCTACAGATCGATCACACAAATCCCACACCCTCACGAAAAAAACACAAAGCCTCAGCACCAGCCGCCCCCAGACCGGCTCCATCACCGCTAACAGCATGCCGCCAATAGCCGGCATTAAAATAATAAAAAAATACACTGGGTCGGCCATAGAGGAGCCCTCACAGCAGCAGCCCGGAGGGTAGGTATGTCCGGATGGCTCTTCTACCACAGGATGCTGAGCGGATTGAATGTAGGCCGCAACCCGGCATGTCCGCCCAGCCACCTCCTTCCATACCGAACCGTTCCCCCAGAACCATCCATAGGAGACCATTACATCCGTATTGAAAGAAGAATATCACTCCGTTGTATTAATAATTCCATCCGTCATGCTCGTGCCGGTCCTCCGCTCCGTCCACCTACCTTATAAATTTGCCGCAGACCCGGTGAGGAAGAGGCTGAAATCGGTGGGCGCTGGTATTTTATAGTCGGTAGGGCGGGACCTGGCCGTGATGTCGGAATACCCAGAATTCCTCAGGAGAAAGAGGAGGGGTGGGGCGGCTCGCTTTCTCCGGTGCCGTGCTTTTGGGGAGGAGAGAGCTCTGTGGTTGGAGGATGTGTGACACGTGGGGGTGGGGGGGTAGCGTGATCTGTGGGAACTGGGAAGCCGGGAGTTAGCGCCATGCTGGATGAACTTGGCTTTGAATGTGAGGCTGGGGGCCATAGACCAGACGCGTGTCCTTGAAGCGGCCCGCTCACATTCCTTTTATGTGAAGAACCTGCTCAGCAAGAATGTCTCACCTCAGGCCATTCACCGGCAGTTATCAGTACAGCTCACCTCCTAACCTTTCCATGGTCATATACAAGTTCATGTATAGACAAATTGTGTCAGGCAAATATGCACAGAGGTGATTAGACCACCCCCTGTCTCTAGACACAGATTAGCTATTTGCCACAGGCTATAGATATACAGAGGTGACCTTTTCTTTGACCTAATTGACACCTATTATCACAGCACTGTTTGTTTAGTTTAGAAAGTGGTAAATTCCTTTGCTTAGTGTTCATTCCAGTCAATTATACACTGCCCGGAGCCTTTTAGAAATGCCTTCCTTTGAGACATTTTCACTCAGGTTTTACCAGTCCTGATTTTATTGGAATTCCAAACAAGTGTTTTAGGTTTGGATGTGCGCATAAGCAGAATTGTTTGGAAAGACCACAGACAATAGGGAGTAAACTCTGCACAAGGTGTTGCATATCTCAGCACAACTGGAGTACCCTTTGTTTAGTCAGATCACCTCAGACACAAATGGTGCCCCCCATGTCATTGTATTGCATTTGGCAAAAATACCTGTATTGAGATCTTTTGCATGTGGCATTTAACCACTTAAGCCCCAGACCAATATGCAGCTTAATGCCCAGAGGTGTTTTTACAATTTGGCAATGCGCTGCTTTAACTGGTAATTGCGCGGTCATGCAATGTTGTACCAAAACGAAATTTGCGTCCTTTTCTTCCCACAAATAGAGCTTTCTTTTGATGGTATTTGATTGCCTCTGCGATTTTTATTTTTTGCGATATAAACGGAAAAAGACCATAAATTTTGAAAAAAAAAAGATTTTTCTTATAACAAAAAGTAAAAAATATCGAATAAACTAAATTTAAGTCAAACATTTAGGCCAAAATGTATTCAGCCACATGTCTTTAGTAAAAAAAATAGCAATAAGCGTATATTTATTGGTTTTCACAAAAGTTATAGCGTCTACAAACTAGGGTACATTTTCTGGAATTTAGCCGCGTACGGGACCCCGAAAACCAATCACCGCCTTCAAGATTTGTGTGAGTGAAATCAAAAATGTATGTCCTTAGAAATCTTGAAGGTGGTGATTGGTTTTCGGGGTCCCGTACGCGTTTAAGCTCCCAAAAAGTCCCACCCATGTGGTATCCCCGTACTCAGGAGAAGCAGAAGAATGTATTTTGGGGTGCAATTCCACATATATACCATGGCATGTGTGAGAAATATATAATTTAGTGACAACTTTGTGCAAAAAAAAATCAGTTTGTCATATTCCCGTAACTTGTGTCAAAATATAAAATATTCCAATATTCCATGGACTCGACATGCCTCTCAGCAAATAGCTTGGGGTGTCTACTTTCCAAAATGGGGTCATTTGGGTTTTTTTTGTCCTATTTTGGCATTTTATAGCGTTCGAAACTGTGATGGGTAGTGAGGAGTGAAATCAAAAATCCCCCCCCCCCCCCCCCCCCAGAAAGCCTGAAGGCGGTGATTGGTTTTTGGTGTCCCATACGCAGCTAGGCTCCCAAAAAGTCTCACACATTTGGTATCCCCTTACTCAGGAGAAGCAGCAGAATGTATTTTGGGGTGTAATTCCACATATGGGGGGTGTATGCTTTGCGCGTGGGTGTAAGCGTTACTGGCACTAACAGGCTACCTAGCGACACTAATACAGCGATCAGAAAAACGATTGCTTAGTGACGCTGGCAATAGGGGGTGAAATGGTTATCTCTAATGGCAGTCAGGGGTTAAAACCTTTATTTGAAAATGTATGGGGGTACCTAACGCTATAAAAACCTGGCGGGCGAACCTCAAAAAATAACTAGCTACCTAGCGACACTAATACAGCGATCAGAAAAATGATCGCTTAGTGACGCTGGCAATAGGGGGTGAAAGGGTTAACTCTGGGGGCAATCAGGGGTTAAAACCTTTATTAGAAAATGTATGGGGGTACCTAATAAAGGTTTTAACCCCTGATTGCCCCTAGAGTTAACCCTTTTACCTAGCGGCACCAGCGACACTAATACAGCGATCAGAAAAATGATCGCTTAGTGATGCTGGCAAAAGGGGGGTGAAAGGGTTAACTAGGGGGTGATCAAGGAGTTAAAACCTTTATTGGGGGGGGGGGTAAGGGTCTACCCTGGACCTAACACTAACTGCCTGACACACTGACACTAAATGCAGTGATCAGTAAATAAATGATCACTGCTATTTAGTGACACTGTGACAGGGGGCTGGGGGGGATTTGTGTGCCTATGTGTCAGTGTAGTGCTTGTGCTGCTCACTGTGTGATGTCTCCTCTCCTCCGCCGGACGAAAATACCGGCGGGAGGAGAGGTGACATCACTTCCTCCTTGCCTGTGTTTACAGTTCAGGCAGAGGAGGAAGCGGATTGGCTGGGAGCGATCGCGAGGGGGCGGACAAAAACGAACAGCCGCCCCCTCATCCCGGATCGCTCCCGACCACTTACCGACCGCCGCACGTAGCGGGTGGGGGGGGGGGGTCCCGATCGGACCCCCGACCCGCTAGAAGGCATGGACATACATGTACGCCCATATGCCTGTACGTGCCATTCTGTGGACGTACATAGTCGTGCAGCGGTCGGCAACCGGTTAAAGGGGTTGTAAAGGAATTTTTTTTTTTTATAATAAGCATCCTTTAGCTGCAGACATTCCTCTTTTCACTTCCTCATTGTTCGTTTTTGCTCAGAAGTTGCTCTATTTCTTCTCTGTTCTGTTCACTTCCTGCTTGTCTGATTGTTACTCACCACCGTGACGGGAGGCTTTACTGCGGTGGTCAGTAACGTGCTCACCCCCTCCTGGGAACTGCATATGTGTGGCAGGATGCTCTCTACGTGTTAGAGACTTCAAGGAGGTGTGAATTACTGGGCGTGCCGCAATTCATACTGGGAAATGTAGTTCTTACATGAACAAACGATGCAAACCAGGAAGTGAATGAGAGAACAGAAACCAGAACGCCGGAGGTGATATAGATGAAGGAATTTAATAGGTATTTACGCATTTTTTAACAGAATCATTACACTATTCTGTCTCTCTACCTTGCAGACATTCATTTTAGGCAATAAAATGTTTTCCTTTAGTGACCCTTTAAGGATAGAGGCAGTGGAGGTGGGGGTTGCATGAAGAGGGGTAAATGTGAGATGTGGATGGGGGATGCAGAGATGAGCAGCTGTGAAAGAAGGCTGAATGCTGCCCTCTTTATGTAGGGCACGCCTGAACTCTTCACTATGTACTTGGCGCACCCCCAAATTCTGTACGTTGTGCACCCCTAAACTTTGCACTCTGTGTTACCTCAAACTTTGAGCTTAATGCCCCTTTAAGACCCTCCCACTGTTTTGACCGCACCTACTATATCATGGGGTTTAGAGGGTGTATGTGGGGGAGGGGGGTTGTGGTTGAGTTCCTGCACCTATTTTCTGAGAAAAAGCCTTGCCTATCTGAAACCACTATAGGCCACTGTGGGTATGGCCGTCCCATATGAATAGGACTACACGTGAGGGACAGAGCAGACATTTGTGGGGGGAGAGGCTGCACAGTTAAATCGGAACTTTACCCAAGAAGGAAAGTCCTGCTTTTTTGCCTCCTCTAAAATGTAATTTTTTTGGGGGGGGGGGGAGGGGGCAGGTACCAGCCCGGGTGAGGACTGTTCTGGATCCCTGGACAGGTCAGTGTCTTTTTATTAAGTCAGCAGCTACAGGGTTTTAATGTTTTGTTCTTAGGGTGAAGATCCTCTTTAAAGGGTCACTAAAGGAAAAAAATGTTTTCACTGAAATGACTGTTTACAGGGTATAGAGACATAATAGTTAACTGATTCCTTTTAAAAATGATTACAAATAGATAAAAACCAATCATATAATGTGCCTGCAGTTTAGTTTAGTTTTTTCTGTTGTTTGCTGGTTGTACAGAGAGCCAATAGAGGGCAGTGATACTTTGTCTAAAACTCCTCAGCACCAATCCAGTTTCGTTTTACACATAGTAATCACACCTCCTTGATTAGTCACCACAGTGAGAAGTCTCCCAGTACTGTGGTGATCAGGAAACAGACAACCAGGAAGTGTCCAGAACAGAGAGGAATTACAGCAACATCAGAACAAAAACGAACAATGAGGACATGAAACCAGGACTGCAGTAAGGTAAAGGAAGCTATTTAGCTAAAAAAAAAATCCTTTAGTGTCCCTTTAAGATTGCTGGATTTTTTTTATATAAGTACATACAAGTGAACTAAAGTCATAGCATCATGGACGTAATATGGCAGTCCACATATATAGACAATCTCTGGTCTATTGTGCACTCCTGATCTGTTTGTTGGGGGGGGGGGGGGTAGTGGATCAAGCAGGTTAAAAAAAACTAGGTTTCCCTCATATGATTTGTGAAGCTAGCAACATCTATCAGTACAGCTCACCTCCTAACCTTTCCATGGTCATATATAAGTTCATGTATAGACGGATTGTGTCAGGCAAATATGCACAGAGGTGATTAGACCACCCCCTGTGTCTCTAGACACAGATTAGCTATTTGCCACGGGCTATAGATATACAGAGGTGACCTTTATCTTTGACCTAATTGACAACACAAATTATCGCAGCACTGTTTGTTTAGTTTAGAAAGTGGCAAATTCCTTTGTTTAGTGTTCATTCCAGTCAATTATACACTGCCCGGAGCCTTTTAGAAATGCCTTCCTTTGAGACATTTTCACTCAGGTTTTACCAGTCCTGATTTTATTGGAATTCCAAACAAGTGATTTAGGTTTGGATGTGTGCGTAAACACTGCACAAGGTGTTGCATATCTCAGCACAACTGGTGTACCCTTTGTTTAGTCAGATCATCTCAGACACAAATGGTGCCCCCATGTCATTGTATTGCATTTGGCAAAAATACCTGTATTTAGATCTTTTGCATGTGGCATTTAACTACAAATATCAGTATCAGTTGCTTATACCAGACATCCCAACCTGCAAAAACTAATTTCAGGGAGGTGACGCTTTGCGCCGGTGACTTGTCCTGAATGTTCCCCTATGGGGGAAGTTCCTCCACTGACTGCGCAGGCGCAAGCTTCCCGACGGAAATCCCCGAACCTCGCCCGGCATCCAGGCTCATTCTTTAACATCCCCGTGGATTGGAGGATGTTAAAAAAAGAGCCAGGAGGCAGAGCGAGCGAAGCGAGCCGTCCGAGCGCAGCGAGAACGTGAGGCCGACTGGCCACTTACCTCACAATCCACGTCGCCCTGGATGCAGGCCGCCGTTCGGGGATTTCCGTCAGCAAGTTTGCACCTGCGCAGTGTTTGAAGGAACTTTCCCGATGGCTGGAACCATCTCACCGCATCAGTTCGCGCATGCGCTGGAACTTCCATGATACATGGAACCAGCACGTCAGATCACCGGCACCGACCCCCATCCTCCATGGAATGCAGCCTCTTTTTTTTTTTTCCATATTTAAATCTTTTTTTAATTTATTTTTTTATGGTAAGGTTCACAGAGGGTTAACATAACTTATACAATGGATACATAATCATATAGTTCTTATCACTACACATTTATGATGGGCTAGCAAATAAACAGGTGGGGATTCAGAAACTTAAGAATAATAAACCCCAAGCAGTACCTCCCTGGTCCCCTTAACTCTGTTCCCACGCCCGCCTGCCTTTTATCGATAACTTCTTTTCCCGTTTCTTAATACCGCTATATTGACCTCACGCTTTTCCCTCCCCTCTGATCCCTTGTCCATTCCTATACCCCACCTAACCCTCCCTTAAAACTGAGATCAACATAATCCTCAACAAAAAAGAGAAGAAAAAAAAAAAAAAAAAGAGGAGAAAGACCTGCCAACTCCCTCCCCCCCCTCCCCCACACCGCCAGAGACGGACGGATCCTCCCTTACTTCAACCCCTCGGCCTCTCCCATTCCACATCTACCCAAAACGGATTCTTCTCTCCCCTATCTATTCCTCCAGTAATCTCTTCCCCTCTTCCGTACTTATAAACTGGTTCCAACCTGTCCAAGTTTCTACATACTGATCCCTTTTGTTCCGGGCTGAGCGGATCAGATCTTCTATGGCTCCAGTCTCTCTCACTCTATTGAGCCATCTCGCAATAGAGGGTGATCTACTGTCTCTCCATTGTAATGTTATTCCATTTCTGGCAGTATTTATCATGTGGCATATCACCATCTTTTTGTACTCTCGCACTGGGATTTGTGAGCAATGGAGCAGAAAAAAAGCTGGATCCTCCGGAATCTGGTGTTCCGTAAATTTTTGAACAATTCTCTGGACTTCCTTCCAGTATTCTCTTACTTTTGCACAGGACCAAAATATATGCAGCAAGGTTCCCTGCTCCACCCCACATCTCCAACAATACTCTGAGTAGCCTTTAGAAAATTTATGTAGCCTTACTGGTGTATAATACCATTGAAACAATAGTTTATAGTTGGATTCCTGTATTCGCGTAGATATTGAGGAGTTTAGTGCTAAGTGAATTATGTGTTTACGTTGAGTCTGTGAGAAATTTCTCCCCAGATCTCTTTCCCATTTCCCCAATCCCAGCAAATCAAAATCCTCCTGAGGGGAATTCAATAGTCTATACATCTTTGAACTTACTCTTTGTATTGGTTCCTCCTCGTCGCAGTACTGTTCAAATTTTGTTAGTAGTCGCCGAAAATTAGATGGTTGTCCCAGGGATCTTAAAAAGTTACTTATTTGAAATGCTTGCCATAAGGATAACTCATAATTCCCTCCTCTCTTTGTTAGGGCCTCCATTGATGGCCACATACCAGTTTGCAGAAAATGTGATACCTGTACCTTACCCCTTTGTTTTAATTTATTAAAAACTGCTCCTACAGTACCTGGTATGAAGCCTGGGTTCCCTAATATAGGGAACAGGGGAGAATACTTCGATGAGAATTTTGGATTTTTACATATTTTAGCTGCGATTGACAACATTGGGCCAATTATAGGGTGTTTCTTCATCTTACTTGACAGTAACTTATAGCACCAAGGGGCGGAATGCAGCCTCTTTAATACAGGCCCTCTTGGTATCCATTATAGTCTGTTACTGCCCCCACCAGAGACTACAGTGGGGTCTGATGGAATCTGGAGGGGGGTTAGGGTTGCCACCTCATCCCTTTACCCAAACACATATGAATTACACAGGTTCTGTGGCTGATTAAGGTGGTAATTAAACTCACTTGGTGCCTTATCTGCAATAAATTAGCCTCAGAACCTGTGTAATCAATATGTGTTTAGGTTTAAAGGGATGAGGTGGCAACCTAAGCGGGGGTCTATCCAGGGCCATCTTAATAGCCTCATGGACCCCTGGGCAAAGTAATGCTATAGGGCCCCTATAAGCTTGCCCCAATTTACCCTCCTACTCTCAAGAATGAAAGTACAATATTTCTATTGTCATTTGCCATCATCACCTGTCACCAGATTCAGCATGTCACTTGCCACCGTCCCCTGTCACCAGATTCAGCGTGTCACTTGCCACTGTCCCTTCACCAGATTCAGCGTGTCACTTGCCATGTCACCTGTCAACAAATTCAGCGTGTCACTTGCCTACTGTCAACAGATTCAGCGTGTCACTTACCATTGTCACCTGTCACCATATTCCTGTCATCATCACCTGTCACCAAATTTAGTGTGTCACTTGCCACCCGTCCCCCGTCACCAGATTCAGCGTGTCATTTGCCACCTGTCACCAGATTCAGCGTGGCAGGGGACTGGGTGACAGCAGGGAAGAGGACTGGGTGACAGCAGGGAAGAGGACTGGGTGACAGCATGGGGACTGGGTGACAGCAGGGGGCTAGGTGACAGGAGACTGGGCATCAGCAGAGGTCTGGGTGACAGCAGGGCTGGGGACTGGGCGACAGCAGGGGGACTGGGCGACAGCAGGGGGACTGGGCGACAGCAGGGCAGAGGACTTGGCGACAGCAGGGTGACTTGGCGACAGCAGGGTGACTTGGCGACAGCAGGGGGACTGGGCGACAGCAGGGGAACTGGGTCAACAGCAGGGGGACTTGGCGACAGCAGGGGGACTTGGCGACAGCAGGGGGACTGGGCGACAGCAGGGTAACTTGGCGACAGCAGGGCAGAGGACTTGGCGACAGCAGGGCAGAGGACTTGGCGACAGCAGGGCAGAGGACTTGGCGACAGCAGGGCAGAGGACTTGGCGACAGCAGGGGACTGGGTTACAACAGGGGACTGGGTTACAACAGGGGACTGGGCGACAACAGGGGACTGGGTGACGGCAAAAGAATTTGCGACAGAGGGCTGGGTGATAGGCAGAGGACTGGGAGAAATTGGGTTGAAAACTGCTCATTTTCCATAATCACCTGTCACCAAATTCAGCGTGTCACTTGCCAACCGTCCCCTGCCACCAGATTCAGCGTGTCACTTGCCACCGTCCCATCACCAGATTCAGCATGTCACTTGCCATTGTCGCCAGATTCAGCATGTCACTTGCCACCTGTCACCAGATTCAGCATGTCATTTGCCATTGTCTCCTGTCACCAGATTCAGCGTGTCATTTGCCACCCATCCCCTTTCGCCAGATTCAGCCTGTCACTCACCATTGTCACCTGCGAACAGATTCATCCTGTCACTTGCCATTGTCACTAAAGTTAGTGTGATTCAGCGAGTCTGGTTGACAGCAGGGAAACTGGGCGACAGCAGAGGACTGGGCGACAGCAAGCAGAGGACTGGGAGAATTGGGTTGAAAACGGCTCTGCTTGATTTCTTATTACACTCAGAACGGTGCTACAGGAAACAGAATTTTGCTCTACCGAGTCTACCCAGAAGGACCGTGCGATCATCCCTGAGGTCGGCAACTCTTACGGAGGACCTACGGAGGTCATACGGGCTCATAGGAATCAGGAGTCACTCAAAGAGATCCTTGCTGCTTGAGCAATGGTGTGATGGTGTGAGGCGTATCCGTCTTCCTTCTGAGTTCCTTTTGCCTGTATTGGATCCTATTCTAAAAAGGTCTTTAGGCAGTCTCAGCTCTCAAAGGGATGGCGTGGTAACCAGGTGTTATTACAAAGCAGGTTTACTGACATCAAAGTTTTAAAAGCTGATGTTAAATGAAACAGTCTTTTTTTTTTTTTTATAACAGAATAAAAAATCCTTCCAGAAGCGGCTATGTGACCATTGGAGAGTCTTTGATAGAGTCCCCTCCAGAGACTACATTAGAGTGTCAATGAACAACAGTAAAAATAAACAATAAATGAATAGCTCTTTGATGCCCAGGCCCAGCCCTAGAAGACTTTACTTAACCTTAAATAAAAGGTACTGGGGTTGGCTACTGGTCCTAATTCCTGGCTGCTGGTCCTGGGGCCTGGCTTTCAGGGCTAGGTCCTAGCTGCTGGAGTCTGGGGTTTGGCTGCTGGGGCTGGGGTCTGGCTTCTAGGTCCTGGGGCCTGTCTGCTGGGGCCAAGAGTCTGGCTGCTGGTCCTGGGGCCTCACTTTTGGGGTTGGGTCCTGGCTTCTGGGCCCTATCTGCTGGGATCCTGGTCCTGGGATCTGGCTGCTGTGGCAAATGGTCTGGCTGCCGGGGCCGGTGAGCCAATCCAGTCAGAGAATTCCCCAAAAGGAAGCGGGTGGGCGGAGGCAGAGAGAAGACTAGGTGCCTTGATCTGCAGGCTGTAGCAATTAAAAAAAAAAAAAACTTTTCCTAGTCAAGCGGACTCTTTCTGCACTTTCAGGTGCTGCTGCACAGAGATCTCCTTTGCAACAAGTACATGACAGTCCCAGCCTCTTCTATATCAATCCGCTGGGCAGACCGAGAATGTAATTTTTTTATTGCTGCAGCCTGCAGATCACAGCGCCCAGTCTTCTCTCTGCCTCCGCCCACCCCTCTTTCTTCCCTGCTGAATTGGCTGGACCCCACCCAGAAAGTAGCCCTTGCAGCAGCCAAAGCAGGCTGGGGACAGCCATATGGGCTGTGTCCCCCCCCCCCCCTCTGCCTCAGCTCGCATCGCCTGAGCGAGGTGCACCTGCCCAGGATCAGCCCTGCATCTGCCCATACTCCATTCGGCCGCTCGGGCTGCTATGTCTTCTGTCTGTGGCCGAGTGACAGCACCAGCCGTGAGATTGCACGGCGCTCGCGGGTAAACGGGAGCCCGCAGTCGCGGGAGACTTGGGTTGTCTGTTCTATTAAAACTTCTGTTACATGCCTGCTGATTTTTATCATGTTCTACTGAAAATCACATGATCAGTTGATAATTGGTATTTCTATTAAAAATACAGTAATCCTCATCATATATGCTTTGTGTGTTAAGTTTTATAGGCCATGCTGGATTTTCTTTATGACATACCCTGTGCCTTGGATTTAACGGTCACAGGAATTTTGTATCTGGTTAGCCTTAAGCAGTATTACCAAAAATTTAATATATTGCAGCTTATCAATCATTAGATGTAGTGCCTGCTTTAGTTTTCTTTCCCCTGTTTCTCCTTGGTGATCTGACCAGTAACTCCTGTATTAGAGTGCCCCCACTTTGGATGAAGGAGCACAGGAGACATCTTTGGACAGCAGCATTTTCAGTCTGGGAGGAGGGGAGTGTTATCAGATGTACTAGCAGATTTAGATACACTAACAAACTGAAGCTGAACTCCAGCTCAACTGCAGTTGCACAAGCAGTTACAGCAACATTTTTTTTCTTCTTTAGGGATAAAGGTTTTACAGAAATAAAAGCTGATTATTGTAAGCAGGAGAGCTTGTTCTGTTGAAAATCAGACTTACTGGCTGGGTCACCAAATAAGAAGAAGAAGCCTAAAAAAAGAAAACAAATGCAGCCATCACATCTAAGAAATGGTAAGCGGCAATATAATGTTTGTTTTTGGTTTTAAAGGATTAGTTCACCTTTGGGAACATGTTATGTGTTCCACCTATTTTTAGGGTGGAACATGTAACATTGTTTCCCCTCCTGCAGCTTCTCCCCAATTTCTCCTTCTAATTGTGACAGAGGACTGGTGATCTTCTCCTCACACCCACTGTCACTGGGGCTCCAACTTCACGGCTTGTCATTCATGCACTACAAGTACCAACAGCCTTTGCAGCTATCAGCATGTAGTTCTCAATGAACTACTAGGGTGCTGATTAGCACTTTAGGTAGTTAATTGATGCTTCTTGTCATTTAGTAACTGCCTGCCTATACGAGGTATGAGCAGACTGCTACACTGACAGTCTACAGGAGGCCAAGATTGCATTCACAATCTGCTGATTGCAGGTGCAATGCTTTACAGGTTCCTAAATGAAAAAAATATATATATACATTTTTATTAACTGCAAAATATGTAAATTTATTGTGTTTTTTTTTTTTTTTTTTTTTTAGAACTGTAAGCTTATCTTATCTGTAAGCTTGCTTTTAAATCAAACTACTGTATGCCTTTCCTATTGTGTTAAAAGTAATAGGATCCCTGGATAGTAGGCACCATTTGCTGCTTGTACTCACCACCTTCTTCCTCAACCAGAGCCCCTCAAAATAGTTGCGTAAGTTCTTACACAGTTTTAATAATCTACCCTATATGACGGCATTCAGGTCTGGCAATTGACCCTTCTGGCACCCAGCGTTGTATTGCGGCAGGCAGGAAAGAGTCACTTTCTCCTTACGTGGGATTACTAGGTGGAAGTGAAGTAAAAGGAAGTTCAATAACAGGGAAGGTTCGTACAATTTCCAGGGAGTATTTGATTTAAAACATTGGATATGTAACCATTGCCCGGTTGTGTCTGGTATCAGTACATTCTAAATTACAGACCAAGAAGCAAGATAGGGAGGTTTATTTGTATATGGTTGTTGTTGGATATATTTGCTCTAATAAATGTTAAAGATCTTTACAACATCTTGGAAATGTAGTTTACCGCCGGGTCAAGGTCTGCTGCAGAATGGCATTTCCATAGTCTAGACTCTAGAACAACGTTTCTCAACCAGTGTCCCGCGGCACACTGGTGTGCCGTGAAGAGTCCCCAGGTGTGCCGCGGCAAAATGGTCCCAAATATTGTAACACTACTGCTGGGCATTTGTCTTTACAGCGGTGCCGGTCCGCTGTGTAAAACTCACTTCCCGGCACTCAGGAAGCTGTGCTGGCTGTGCGGGCCTCCCGACCGCGTCTTGCCAACCGAATACGTCATCGGTTGCTATGGGAGGGTCGGATGCACGCACTGCTTCTGTGACGTGAGAGCCGCGGGTACCGTCTATAACTCTGCCTGGTGCGCTTTTCCCTGAGGGGGAAGAAGAAAGGGTAGAAGAGCCACTGTGACCGACACTGCTCCCCTGCCCGCAGACATGGCCACCCGCTCAGAGAGGGAGAAGGCCCTGAAGCTGAAAAAGCAGCACCAGGCCATCCTGTCTCGTATGCTGAGGGAGGAGGACAACAAGTATTGCGCTGACTGCGAGGCCAAGGGTAAGGTGGTGAGGGGGGGCTCTGCTATGAATAACCAGCTGTCACAGTCACTGACACCCCACATCCTCCATTCATGGCTACAGCACTCTGGATCTGATTAGTTGTTGTGCAGCTCTGACAGTTCTTCTTTCAGTGTATGTGTGCATGTGTACACATGTCTGTTAGTGTGTGTCTGACAAAAGTAGTTCTGATGGTACAGGAATAGGGGGGGTCAGGATTAAAAGTAAAATACATACAGACAGATGCGCACGCACACAAACCGACGCACACAAACAGACACACGTGTGTGTTTGTACGTGTGTCTGTTTGTGTGCGTGCGCATCTGTCTGTATGTATGTTACTTTTAATCCTGACCCCCCTATTCCTGTACCATCAGAACTACTTTTGTAGGGCTTGTTCGAGATAGCAGCAAGGACTGCTGCTCCTCTGAAAAGCAATTTGTGTTCATATCGATTTTCAGGGGCATTTGTCAGCCAGTAAAGAGGCATATCTTGCCTCCTCACCACCTGTTTTAAGCCCGTAAATGCAATGCACACAGTTGCGGGGTAGTTGCAGTACAGCCCCAATCACCCTGGGTATACCTCCAGCTGCAGCCACAGCATGTTTACACCCCCAGCTGTTGCCTCTGCAGCTAAAGGGGCAAAAGTTGGGGGTGGTAAAAACAGCTCAACCATGTGGTTTTACTGCCCCTCCAGCCTGACATGTGAACAAGCTCTTGGTTCTGTATGGATGCGTGCTGCGTGTAGGGCAGCCCATTCATTTCCCTACCCACAGTAATGCGGGGAAAGAAGTCCCTGACCCTTTTTTTTTAAATTGTGCCACAACAAAAGCAACCCATGTTTGCCAATGGATGGGGCACCATTAAGATTTAATGGCACCCCTAAAGAGCATAGCATTTGTCTGTGTGTCAAGAACGAGCGCGATTTTGCACGTGTTCCGCAACACACAGCGACGTGAACCAAGTCTTGGACAGGGGTGCCTCAAGACTGAAAATATTTTTCAAGGGCGCCCTGACTGGAAAAAGGTTGAGAAACACTGCTCTAGAACAAGAAGAGTGAGGCAGCCTGACCTCATTGTGTATGATTAGTTTAATGGGTTGTCTTCTGCATCTTTACATATTTATTGCTTTGGGAGGATAGTTTGAAAGTATAAGGCCAGCAGGTTTTTCTAGTATCACAGCTTCAGTTTGAGCTTGCCAGCTTAGCACTGTAGACTTTTTTTTTTTTTTAAACGCATCCTACTTGACATCAGATATTCTCCATAGACAAGAAATTGCATTTGGTAGGGCATAGGCAAGTAGATTTACCAAGGTAAACTGTGTTATTGGTTATTTATCAACTGAAAAATATATCCTTAAAACATTTAATAATTTATGTTGTGGACCAGCTCTAAAGAGCTTACACAACATTTGAATGATGAATAAGACATCATTCAAATCTGGCAATTGTCTGTTCCAGCATCCAGAGCTCCATTGTGGCGGCCGGACCAGAGACACTCCCGTTCGGTCGGCTTCTGTTGAAGGGCATGACAGAAAAAAGGTCTGCCAACCGACTTCCCGATCTGCGCTCTCAGCCAATGGCTGAGAGCGCTGACTGGAGTGTTCTGGCAGGGGGGCCGCCCCCCTGTCGGAACAAAATAGAACAGCAAGGGAGATCACTGTACTAACATTGGATTGTTAACACAGCGACTCTGACCAGAGCTGTCAGTTTTTTTTTTTTATTCAGCCCGCTGGGTTGAATGGAAAAAAACAGCAGTATATACTAGGCTTTAGGCTCTATTCACACTAATGCGTTTTTGATGCATTTTGCAGAAATGCAGGGAAATTTTTTAACATGGGTTCCTATGGAACATGTTCACATCAATGCATTTTTGTGCCTCTGCGTTTTTTGGAAAGGGCCGTGGACTTTTTTTCCTGCAAAATGCAGCGTTTTGCATGTAATGGAATTCTATGGACCCACATCCAAAAAGCAAGTATCGCATTTTTACAGATTTTGCGTCCTTTTTTTATTTCTTTTTTTTACACTGTATCTAGCTGGTTGCTAAGGAGGGGGGCGGGAAGCCGGCCACCGCATCCTTAACAACCGATGAGTCATCAGCTGTCATCTGGCTTCCCATGAATGTAGAAAAAAAATTGCGGCTAAAAAAAAAAACTGCGTGGGGTCCACCCCCCCCAGGTCCATACCAGGCCCTTGGGTCTAGTATGGATTTGAAGGGGACCCCCCACACCAAATAAATATACAAAATCCATACTAGACCCTTATCCGAGCATGTAGCCCGGCAGGTCAGGAAAGGGATGGGACGAGCAAGCACCCCCCCCTCCTGAACCATATCAGGCCGCACGCCCTCAACATGGGGGATGGGTGCTTTGGGGCAGGGGTCTTCCAGATTCCGATAACCCCCCCGCCCGCAGACCCCGACAACCACCAGGCAAGGGTTTTCAGGAAGAGGCCCTTGTCCCCATCAACATGGGGGCAAGGTGCTTTGGGGTGGGGGGCGCAGAGGGCATGCAGCCTGGTTGGGTTCAGGAGGGGGGGCGCTCGCTCATCCCCTCCCTTTCCTGACCTGCCGGGCTGAATGCTTGGATAAGGGTCTGGTATGGATTTTGGGGGGACCCTTCACGCTATTAAAAAAAAAAAATTGTGGGGGGGGGGGGATCCCCTCCGAATCCTCACTAGACCCAAGGGCCTGGTATGGACCTGGGGGTGACCCCACGCTGTGTTTTTTTTTTTTTTTTCTCAATTGTTTATTTTATTTTAGACGGCAACTAGTTTCTTTTTTTACATTTAGCGGGAAGCCCGCTGACAACTGATGACTCATCGGTTGTTAAGGACGCCGCGGCCGGCTTCCTGGCCCCCTCCTTATCAACCAGCTATATACAGTGCTAAAAAAAACAAACGCAAAATCATGGTAAAAACTTGTAAAAAAACCTGTGTCCAAAAACGCGGCAAGCCCTGCAAAAAGCACTGCAGAAACGCTCATAAGCAACATGCATAGATGTGAATCGAGCCTTAGTGGATGGTAACTACAAGTACCAAACAGTGTCTTATTGTTTATTAAAGAACGTGACATTCTTCTGTCATGTTAGAAACGAGCGCTGCAATTTTTGACAACCTTCCGAAAATGCTCTTTGCATGAGTTTATCTGGGTTTGAAAATACTGTTAGAAATATTTTAAAGGCTTGCACTCAAGAGGGCAGGCTTAAAGCATGTTCAGAGCTACAACCAGACCCTATAGGCTAAAGCTGGCCTTACATGGGTAATTTTTGTTTTGAGCCAGCGGACTGATCGATGATAAAAAAAAAAGGTTCCACCATCCCCACAATCAAGGTGGATAGGGGATTTCTCCCTGCTGCACTATTGTATTATGACAGCAGGAATCTTCCTCTGTCAGAGAATACACTGATACACAGACTGGCTGCATGTGCTGATTGTGTGAAAATTTACCAGCAGTTCCATTTCAGAGGACTCGATCAACTCCTTTTGAACTGGAACGGCCATAGATGGCCACATTTCAATCCATCTATAGTCATCCGAAGACCTGAGTCTTTAGAATGAAACATTTATCTGCACACATGTTTTGCATGAGGTACGGTCAAGCAGCTAATAGCTTGTATGTGGATACAAGCTGAAATCGCACCACACAGAACCACATGTGAATCGCACAGGATTCATGTGCGGGCATGGTGTGAACCAGCGCTGAACCCAGTTGCAACTTTGGCACATGTTAGTAAAACTGTACATATCACTGAAACTACTTAAAGCGGGATTCCACCCGCAATTTTTTTTTTTTTTTTTTAAAGTCGGCAGCTACTAACAGTGTAGCTGCTGACTTTTAACCACTACCCGACGGCCGTACGACTTTATACGGCCGCGGGGTGGTTGTCAATCTCTAACAGGCCGTAAAAAGACGGCCTGCGCGCGCATCCAGCGGGGCGGGCGCGCGCGTCCGGCGGCGCGCGCGTGCTCGCCGCATCGCTGAGATGCCGATGCGAGTGCCTGGCGGCCGTGATGTCCGCCAGGGACTCGCGATCGGCGGCTACAGGGACAAGACGTGGAGCTCTGTGTGTAAACACAGAGCTCCACGTCCTGTCAGGGGAGAGAGGAGACCGATCTGTGTCCCTTGTACATAGGGACACAGATCGGTCACCTCCCCCAGTCACCCCCCCTCCACCTACAGTTAGAACACAATTTAGGGTACACATTTAACCCCTTCCTCACCCCCTACTGTTAACCCCTTCAATGCCAGTCACATTTATACAGTAATTGGTGCATATTTATAGCACTGATCGCTGTATAAATGTGAATGGCGCCAAAAATGTGTCAAAAGTGTCCGCCATAACGTCGCAGTCACGAAAAAAATGCTGATCGCCGTCATAAGTAGTAAAAAAAAATAATAAAAAATAATAATAATTCTGTCCCCTATTTTGTAAGCGCAATAACTTTTGCGCAAACCAGACGCTTCTTGCGATTTTTTTTTTTTAAAAATATGTAGAAGAATACGTATCGCCTAGACTGAGAAATTTTTTTTTTTTTTTTTTAAATTGGGCTATTTATTATAGCAACAAGTAAAAAATATTGTTTTTTTTTTCAAAATTGTCGCTCTATTTTTGTTTATAGCTCAAAAAAAAAAAAAAACGCAGAGGCGATCAAATACCACCAAAAGAAAGCTCTATTTGTGGGAAAAAAAGGACGTTAATTTTGTTTGGGAGCCACGTCGCACGACCGCGCAATTGTCAGTTAAAGTGACGCAGTGCCGCAAGCTGAAATTTCACCTGGTCAGGAAGGGGTATATGTGCCCAGTAAGGAAGTGGTTAATAAGGACACTTACCTGTCCTACTCGCCCGCGCTGATGGGCCCCCCCGATGCCGATGCCTCGATCGGTGCAGGTCCCGCGCCGCCATTCACACTAAGGGTAACAGGCAGTGAAGCCACACACAGTTGCCAGAAATCAGCGCGCCCCATTCACTAGAAGAAGATGGACCACGGCTACGGAAGAGGCAGATTACGGACTTCCGCATAGCAGCAGGTATTTCGGGTTAGTATAATAATTATTTTTTTTTTCTATATTTTTTTTTTTTTTTTGGGGGGGGATTTTTGGGCTAAACATTTTTTCCTGGGTGGAGCTCCACTTTAAGCTGGCCATAGATGGATCAAAATGTGTTTCTGCAGGGACCAGCCAAATTTCAATCCATCTGTTTCCACTCCCACTCGACAGAAGTCTAGCTAACAACTTCTGTAGAACAGGCTTGTTTTGAAGATTCTCTCTATTAACAGCTGCAGACAATGAGTAAATGTGCTCAAATAGTTATAGAAAAATAAATAGCTGTTTATTTCCATATATCGCCAAAAAAATACCTCCCCCCAAAAAATTCCCCTACCCCTGATGATGTCAGCAATACCACATGTGTACATACATTTTTTGTTTATATCTATAATAGGGCAAAGAAACAATTGTGCTTGTTTTGCTTTTTTATCCTACCTAAACATGCTGTCACTAAATGAAAAAACGTTATTATTATTTTATATAGTATCTCACAAAAGTGACCCCTCACATTTTTATAAATATTTTATTATAGCTTTTCATGTGACAACACTGAAGAAATTACACTTTGCTACAATGTAAAGTAGTGATTGTACAGCTTGTATAACATTGTAAATTTGCTGTCCCCTCAATATAACTCAACACACAGCAATTAATGTCTAAACTACTGGCAACAAAAGTGAGCACACCCCTAAGTGAAAATGTCCAAATTGGGCCCAAAGTGTCAATATTTTGTGTGGCCACCATTATTTTCCAGCACTGCCTTAATCCTCTTGGGTATGGAGTTCACCAGAGCTTCACAGGTTGCCACTGGAGTCCTCTTACACTCCTCCATGACTACATCAAGGAGCTGGTGGATGTTAGAGACCTTGCGCTCCTCCACCTTCTGTTTGAGGATGCTTCACAGATGCTCAATAGGGTTTAGGTCTGGAGACATACTTGGCCAGTCCATCACCTTTAGGCCCCTTTCACACGGGGCAGTGGAGGTGCCGTGGCGGTATAGCCCAGCTAAAAATAGCGTTGCTATACTGTTGAAATTGCCGCGGGATTCGGCCGCTAGCGGTATTAACCCCCGCTAGCGTCCGAAAAAGGGTTAATACCGCCCGCAATACGCCTCTGCAGAGGCGCATTGTGGGTGGTATTACCGCGGTTTCCCATTGTTTTAAATGTGAAGGAGCGGTATACACACCGCTCCTCTCACCGCTCCAAAGACGCTGCTTGCAGGAGATTTTTTTCTCTCCTGCCAGTGGGCCCTCGGGCTTTCACATTAAGAATGCTGGGCAGGAGTTTTTCAGGCGCTATTTTTAGCGCTATACCGCCTGAAAAACTCCTCAGTGTGAAAGGGGCCTTACCCTCAGCTTCTTTAGCAAGGCAGTCATCGTCTTGGAGGTGTGTTTGAAGTTATCATGTTGGAATACTGCCCTGCGGCCCAGTCCCCGAAGGGAGAGGATCATACGCTGCTTCAGTATGTTACAGTACATGTTGGCATTCATGGTTCCCTCAATGAACTGTAGCTTCCCCAGTCTTACAGCCCCAGACCATGACACTCCCACCACCATGCTTGACTATAGCCAAGACACACTTGTCTTTGTACTCCTCACCTGGTTGCCGCCACACACGCTTGACACCATCTGAACCAAATAAGTTTATCTTGTTTTTATAAGACCACAGGACATGGTTCCAGTGATTGATGCCCATAGTCTGCTTGTCTTCAGCAAACTGTTTGTGGGCTTTCTTGTGCATCAACTTTAGAAGAGGGACGACAGCCATGCATCTTCTGGGACGACAGCCATGCAAACCAATTTGATGCAGTGTGCAAAGTATGGTCTGAGCACTGACAGGCTGACCCCCCCACCCCTTCAACCTCTGCAGCAATGCTGGCAGCACTCATATGTCTATTTCCCAAAGACAACCTCTGTATATGACGCTGAGCACGTGCACTCAACATCTTTGGTTGGCCATGGCGAGGCCTGTTCTGAGTGGAACCTTCCCTGTTAAACCGCTGTATGGTCTTGGCAACTGTGCTGCAGCTGAATTTCAGGGTCTTGGCAATCTTCTTATAGCCTAGGCCATCTTTATGTACAATTCTTATCTTTTTTTCAGATCCTCAGAGAGTTCTTTGCCATGAGGTGCCATGTTGAACTTCCAGTGACCAGTATGAGAGAGTGAGAGCGATAACACCCAATTTAACACACCTGCTCCCCATTCACACCTGAGACCTTGTAACACTAACGAGTCACATTACACCTAGAAGGGAAAATGGTTAATTTGGTCCACTTTGGACATTTTCACTTAGGTATGTACTCACTTTTGTTGCCAGCGGTTTAGACATTAATGGCTGTGTGTTGAGTTATTTTGAGGGGGCAGCAAATTTACAATGTTATACAAGCTGTACACTCACTACTTTACATTGTAGCAAAGTGTCATTTCTTCAGTGTTATCAGATGAAAATATATAATAAAATATTCACAAAAATGTGAGGGGTGTACTTACTTTTGTGAGATACTGTATATCTAAAACACCCTGACTGCTGACACTATCCTAGATCAAGCCCTGATCTAGCTATTTTATCTTTATTTCTTGTTTTTACTTAAATATTGGGACCGCTGCTGCTACACACTGGCAGAGGAGCAGCAGAGCGGTGCAAGTGTTTCTTCACTTCCCTGTCAGGCGGAGTGATCTCCACCCGACAGGAGCTTCCTAGTCCCGGCTGGTGTGACGTCACAATTCAGAGGCTGGAAGCGCGGAATTGAAGACAACAAGATGCTGCTGATAGTCAGGACCTGTAGCCAGAGCTCAGTGCACTGCAAGTGAGTAATCACGTAGCTCATTTACATAACAATGCCGTATTTAACACCTCGTCTTAGATGTGTGAAGTGGTTAATGCTTTGGGGGAGGGGGGGTTAAATAATTTACAATGCTAATTGTAATATAGCACATGGAGCCTGGAGGGGGTTAATGTACTCACCTATGTATTAGTGGCACCATCAGTGTTATGTAACCCCTTTTATGCTACCCCTTTTTAAACATTGCCACTAATTCAGCACAAAGGGGTTAATTATCACTGGTCAGTAATACATCAGTGAGTACATTAACCCCCTCCATGTGCCATATTACAATTACCTATCATTATCATCATGATAATCACACAGTTCAGGTGCATTGAGCCGCAGCACCTATTATCATGATAATAATGATGATATAGAATGACAGAAAAATGTATCTTTAGGCTTCATACATGCAGGGCTGTCTTTTACTGGCTTGGGGATGCTTAAAGTGTTACATGCATCCCAATGCCGGCATCCCATTTATTTCTACTGAGACACACAGCCGCTATATACCATGTCATATTGGAATAAAGCGGCTGTGTGTCTCAGTAGGAATAAATGGGACGCCGGCAACACTTTAAAACAGTGTCACTGTTTTAAACAAGGTTAGGACTGTATGATACGTTAAATACAGTTCTGTAAGCAACACCTTATTTTCCGACAGTGCCCCTCCCGAAACTAGACTCTGGATCCGCCCCTGCTTCTTATCGGCTCCTGATGTGGACTTCCCGTAGACATCGCCGCTCACGAGGTCCGGTTCCGGCAGGTGCTGAAGTAGGCCTCGACCGCGGCCACGGGAGGCTTTAACTTGGCCCACCTTTCTTTTCACAGGTGGGAGGAAAGCATAAGTGCTGGTGGCAGTGTCCGTTGCGGCGTCCGCCGAAGGCTCTGTAGTAACAGCAGCATCTGCTCCGGATTCACTCATAGCAGCAGATACGGTGTGCGTAGGCTGGACCGCTGGTGTGAAGACAGCCTCCTCCGGAGTTTCAGTGCCTGTCTTCCAGTTCACCCAATAGGCGCGGGGTGGTATGGTGGGCTGTTCCACCTTAAATTGGTACTACCTGCCGGACATGCATCGTCCGAATGGGCGCAACTGCACCATAAGTTCCTCACATCCAGGGCACAGCATGCCCAGGGCCTTCACATCATGGTTGGTATAAAGCGTAAAACGTCCCCAGGGCTTTAAGCGGATTCCTGTATCGGTAAGTGGGGTTCCGGAAGGTGTAGCACCCACGACATTGGGCAAGGATGGCATTCTGGGTCCCGACATGGCTGGTGCCCAGGAAAAAGCAGTTGGCGTGAACTCCTCCCCTTTCTGCTCCCGGCATGTAGCTTGCAGGTTTTTCTTTTTTGTGGCTCCGCCCACGCGTCAAGCAAAGCAATCTCTATCCTTAACCCATTTCTCTTTTAAAGCACAGTCCAACACTTCCTTGATTGCAGACTTCCAATAAAATGAAACACTTGTCAGGGGCAACGGCAAATAATCCCGCACGAGCCCCCACGTGTAGCACTACTCCTGAAGGAGCTGCTGGTTTCGATTTTGGGTTTGCACGTTACCTCTATGTTTGTTGTCTAGGGAGAGATGTCTGTAGTAATTGGAATGTCCACACAAGATGTAAAACCTTCAACTGTAGGCTTTATTTTAGCTGCATAAATGTCATGGATATGTAATAATGTCTGGCAGCTTACCTTTCTCTCCATGTGTTCATTAGAGGCCAGACTCTCTTATCTGGCTGCCTTTATCATCTCTCCTCCCTGTATGGCTCCACCCCAGGCCATTCCAGGAACTCTATATTAACCACTGCACTGCAGGTCTGCTTTGCTGATCAACGTTGTTTGTTAGTATTGTGTTCCTGCTTGCCGTGTGCTACGCTATCTCTGTGTACCGATTTTGGCTTGTCTCCGACTACCTGTTTGCCTGTGATCCTGACCCTTGGCCTGTCCCTTGGTTATCCTTGTCTGCTTGTTGCCCGACCTCAGCTTACCCTTCTCTATCTCTTGTGTCCTGAGTGGATGCTTCCCCTCTCTCCCTATGGAGTGTGACCTAGGGGACTCTGGGGGGCTGCGACCTTGATCCAGTTGCAGCGAAGGCCATCCTCACCACTAGATGCTCTGGTAAACACCAGCTGGATCTTAGACTCCGCGCCCTGGGGAATCTTGGGCTCAAGCTTCCTGTAGGATCCCTGTTTGTGCCCCAGCGAACCTCTTCTCCATATCCACTCTGTGGTCCATCCGCAGCAGTCTGCTATAGGGTTCACTACCTTGTGGTGCATCTCTGACTCCAGCAGGGTGCACTTGTCATCTGGCCACAGGTGACCTGACAATAAATTTGTGAAGAAAGTGGAGCATATAGAGAGAGAGGGGGAAGGTTGAGGTACGCAGTACGGAATGCACAATAGTTGTAAATTTTCGCCACTCAGTCCTGAGTAGGTATTGCTCACCCGGATAGGCCTCTCTCACATGGCCTAGCAGCCGGGATGATGTACGCATAGCAACGGAACAGTCTCTGCCATCGACCGTTTTAAGTGCACAAAATGAATATTCAGGAATCCTCTGCCACAAGATTTAAAGTCTGAATTTCTTGCCTTACAGCCAAAGAACCTTTAGGCCAATCCGGCGGGCTGTAAGGCATTGTAGGTTAGTGGTGCATCCTTCAAGAAGTTACCAGGCCTCTCCCAAAGTACCAGCCTTCTGCTCAGTGCTTCCCGGGACAGGTCCTTCCCTGGCTTCCTTCATTGAGTGGCTCTCTCCCGCAGGACAGACAGCAGAGGATCACCTCCAACGCATAGGCCCCAGCCAGGAAAACTGGGCCTACTTTACAGGAACACAGCCTCGGACCAACGTGGTCCCGAGACCACACACACCCACCTCGCGCCAGGATGACCCTGAAAAACGGCGTCTGCCCTTAAGTATCCCCTCCCAGCATGCACAGCGAGGTCACCACTCCCACTGTACTGCTGCCGAGAAGGGGCACCCAATACACCATGGTACACCTGCGTTTCAACAGGGGCCTGAAGTGGCAACGCCACCCACAGGCAACAAGGAAAAAATACCAGGCAGTACCACAGCCAGAACAGATACAAATTTGTACTCAATTCAACAGGTCTGGGCCCAACTATTGGCCCAGACATCCCCTAAATTTGAAATGGCGCCCCCATCTTTGGGAGCAGGGCACTACACTGATGACAGAAGGCACTGATGACACGTCACACTGATGACAAATGGCACTGATTACACGTGGCACTAATGACAGATGTCACTGATTACACATGACACTGACACTGATGAAAGATGACACGTGAAATTGATGTGGCATTGATGACACGTGGCACTGATGAAGCACTAATGACACGTAGCACTAATGAGACATGGCACTGATGTGGCAGGTGACACTGACAGGTGGCACTGATGACAGATGGCACTGGGACACTAACAGTGATGAGCACTGTGACACCAATGGGCACAATTACACAGGTGAGCACTGTGACACCAGTGGCACTGTATGGGCACTATGTGAACTCTGCATTTACTGTGTTTTCATTGTAATTGACTTTCAAGACAGTTGGAACTCACAGTACTGCAGCAACAAAGCTCTCCCTTCTCATACGCGGTCTCTGTGTGAGGAGGGAGAGCCAGCAATGAGAGATGATCTCATATGTTTACATTTGTAAATCCTTTTAATTTCTTAAACAAACAAAACATGACAACACATTATACACATTAAATCTGAAATATATGAGTAAAATAGCACTGTCGATATGTTTTCATTTGATATCATCTCTCATTGGACATTCCGATCAAGTGGTAAATGGCTGCTGTGATTGGCCATTTATAACGATCTGTGATTGCACGTGTCCAAGATTTTCTGGATGCGCGCCCTCGGCGGCGCGGGGAACAGGGAACGCCCTCCTGGCAATTAAGCCCCGTGCACTAGCCGTCTTTTGGCTATATCGCGGGCAGGGAGTGGTTAATGTGATAGACCAACACAAAGTGGTACATAATTGTGAAGTGGAAGGAAAATTTTAAATGTTTTTCAATTTTATTTTTTTACAAATAAATATGTGAAAAGTGTGGCGTACATTTGTATTCAGCCCACTGAGTCAATACTTTTTAGAATCACCTTTCACTGCAATTACATCTGCAGGTCTTTTTTGGGATGTCTCTACCAGGTTTGCACATCTAATGTACACACGATCGGAATTTCCGATGGCCCAAAATCCGATGGAATTTTTAGTCGGAATTCCGTTCAAGCTGTCTTGCATACACACTGTCAGACCAAATTCTGACCGTCCAAAACGCGGTGACGTAAAACACTACGACGAGCCGAGAAAAATGAAGTTTAATGCTTCTGAGGATGTGTCGACTTGATTCTGAGCATGCATGGGTTTTTTCTCCGAGTTGCACACAGATGATAGGAATCATTTTTTTTTCTATCGGAAAAAAATAAAACATGTTCTATTTCTAAACATTGATGTAAAAAAAGTCCGATGGGGCCCACACACGATCGTGTGTACGCGGCATAAGGAGTGACATTTTTGCCCATTCTTCTTTGCGAAATTGCTCAAGCTCTGTCAGATTGGATGGCGAGCATCTGTGAACAGTAATTTTCAAGTCTTGCCACAGATGTTCAATTGGATTTAGGTCTGGACTGTGACTGGGCCATTCTAACACATGAATATATTTTGATCGAAACCATTCCATTGTAGCTCTGGCTGTATGTTTAGTGTTGTTGTCCTGCTGGAAGGTGAACCTCCACCCATCCCAAGTCTTTTCTAGACTAACGGGTTTTCTTCTAAGATTGCCCTGTATTTGGCTCCATCCATCTTCCCATCAACTCTGGCCAGCTTCCCTGTCCGTGCTGAAGAAAAACATCCCCACAACATGATGCTGCCACCACCATGTTTCATGATGGGGATGGTGTGTTCAGGGTGATGTGCAGTGTTTGTTTTCCACCATGAATAGCGTTTTGCTTTTAGGACAAAAAGTTCAATTTTGGTCTCATCTGACCAGAGCACCTTCTTCTACATGTTTGCTGTGTCCCCCACATAGCTTCTCGCAAACTGCAAATGGGACTTCTTATGGATTTCTTTCAACAATGGCTTTCTTCTTGCCACTCTTCCATAAAGGCCAGATTTGTGGAGTGCACGACTAATAGTTGTCATTCGCCCACCTGGGCTGTGGATCGCTCCAGCTCCTCCAGAGTAACCATGGGCCTCTTGGCTGCTTCTCTGATTAACACTTGGCCTGTCAGTATAAGTGGATGACCATGTCTTGGCAGGTTTGCAGTTGTGCCATACTTTTTCCATTTTCAGATGATGGATTGAACAATTCTCCGTGAGATGTTCAAAGCTTGGGATATTTTTATATAACCTAACCCTGCTTTAAACTTCTCCACAACTTTATCCCTTACCTGTCTCCCTACCTGTCTCCCTACCTATGCTGACGCTATAAATATGTTGTGAGTAGACTAATATATAACATAAAGAACATTATTGAGTGCTTATAATCATGTGTTGCTATAGTAATTATTCTTATTGCTTAGCAACTGTGAGGTTAACATCAATGATTTGATCTTGTTCTACACAGTAGGTAAATATCTCAACTCTCTAAAAAAAACTGCGGGACAGATGTAAACTATTGTAAGGAATTCTGATAAAATTGGATGACACATAATTGAAAGTGTATCAATTAAAAAATCCAATACTTGTGAGTTTTATTATTTCATCTGTATGATCTAAGCTCCTGGTGCCCAACCTGTGGCCACAGCTGCATGTGGCCCTTTCACACTTATTGTGTGGCCCTCATGTCCCCTGTAGACAGTAGTATGTGTTTTGGTGCTTATTATCCTTTGTTGTGCTTTTTTCCTGTGATCTTGCAGAGAGAAATAGTAAATGCGATGTAAGTTGTATATAAAGGGACCTGAATGTAAACACTGAGGAATTTCTATGAGTATGAGCCCTGGGTAAAGTTGTCTCCCAATGTAGCACTTTATATAACCTAATACTTTAGGTCTGTTAAAGAAAACCAATACTGAAATGAGAGGCTGTCACTGTTGACCTTCTTTAAAGCTGATGTTTTAGGTATGTAAATTTTCGTCCAAGGTAATTATGCATGTGCCTTATATGTGGGATCCCAGTGGAAACTGTAAAACAATGTAGTAGACACCCCTACTCAAGTGATCTCCAATAGCTTACAGGTCCCATGCCAAGTGGCTGACCTACTGAATTCTGAACACACTAATTTAGCATCAGCGCCATTCAGGGACCCCTTTGCATTTTTTCGGTTCATGCAAAAGGTTCTCTGATTGTACAAGGTGGAGAAGTGGGGTGGTGATGTCTTAAATCACCACCACTTCCAATCAAGGAACACTTTTCATTCTTTGGGAAAATGTAAAGTGTTCTCTAAATGGTGCCCATGAGCGACCTCCTATGTTCAGCAGGGCAGCCATTTGGCACGGGACCCAGAAAAGTAGCAGCAAGTAGCGGTGCCTACTACAGGGATATTTAGTGTCTGCGGGAATCCCACAACTATTGCACATACTTGCATTGATCCAAGCTCCAATGTAACTATGTAAAAATATGTACTTCTAAACTTCAGTTTTAAATGCTAAAATTGTCATGGTTAGTATCTGACTTCAATACTCTGACTTGGAACAGGAATTCGGCAATTCAAGTCAGTGTGGAGAAAAAACTCCTGACCTGCGTAACTGCCCTGGTCGCGTGATTTAGAACATTTTGAGACAATTGGATCAGCAGAAGAGTCAGAAAAGGTATTTTCAGATGCAGATGTCAGCAGTGGCAGCCTACTGTCAGTGCAAATTTTCTGAAGGCACAGAAGTAAATATACAGTCAGATACACATTGTAGTAACAACCACATTTCTAGTTTGACCTCTACTTTCTTGTTACGGCAGTTGTGCAGGGTGTCTAAACATGGCAATACAATAGACACCAGAGTTAAGCAGCCCATATATCAGGTGTCACTAAATGGTGGACCACGGTCCAGACACAGACCAAGTGACAGTCCTGTCTGGACCACAGCCACACCACTGCAGCCTGAGTGGTCTCCTCTCCTCTCGCCTTTGCAGCTGTTAAAAGTCACAGCATTGTAGAGGGTGGGAGGTATGTCAGGATGGGCTCCTCTTCTGTATGTACTCGCCTGCCGCCACCGTTGTTGAACATACAGCAGGGAAGAGGGTGGAAGGCAGGGAAGGCCTTCAAGGGGAGCAGGAGCTGCCCAACCTTTCATATTAACAAGTGGGTCATTCGCTTTTTAACAAGCAACATTGGGTAGCTCCTGCCCTCAGTGCAGACCTTCCATGCCTTCCACCCTCTTCCCTGCTGTAAGTTCAACAGCTTCAGCAGCAGGCAAGAACATACAGAAGAGGAGCCAAGCCTGCCATTCCTCCTGCCCTTCTCTCTGCTGGGAGTTCAACAGTAGCAATGGCGGCTACAGGCGAGTACATACAGAAGAGCAGCTTATCCTGCCATTTACAATGCTGTGTTAAGAAATTACTGAAAAGATTATGGGTGGGGGCTGTGATGTTAGAGGGGGAGCTGTGACATGGGGGGGGGGGGGTGTGAGAGGGGAAGCTATGATATGGAAGGCTCTGATATGGGGGGGCTGTGATTTGGGAAGGGGGATCTGTGATGGGGGGGGGGCTGTGATGTGAGAAGGAGCAGTGATGTGGGGGGCTGTGATGTGAGAGGGAGAAGCTGTGATGTGAGAAGAAAGACCTGTGATATGGGGGGCTGTGATATAGAGGGGGAGCTGTGATGTGGGGGTCTGTGATTTGAGAAGTGGGAGCTGTAATATGGGGGGCTGTGATGTGAGAGGAGGGAGCGGTGATGTGTGGGGCTTTGATGTGAAAAGGGGAACTGTGGTGTGAGAGGGAGAAGCTGTGATGGGGCTGTGTGATGTGAGAAGCACCAGTGATATGGGGGGCTGTGATATAGAGGGGGGAGCTGTGATATGGGGGGGGCTGTGAGAAGAGGCAGCTGTAATATGGGGGGCTGTGATGTGAGAAGAGGGAGCGGTGATGTGGGGGACTATGGTGTGAGAGGGAGAAGCTGTGATGGGGGGGGGGGCTGTGATGTGAGAAGATGGACCTGTGATATAGAGTGGGGAGCTGTTATATGGGGGGGGGGCTGTGAGAAGAGGGAGATGTAATATGGGGTGCTGTGATGTCATATGGGGGGGCTGTGATGTGGGGGGGGGGCTGTGAGAAGAGGGAGCTGTGATGTGAGAAGGGGGAGCTGTGATGTGGGGGTCTGTGATTTGAGAAGGGGAGCTGTGATATGGGTGGCTGTGATCTGAGAGGGGGAGCTGTTATATGGGGGGGGGGGGTGTGAGAAGAGGAAGCTGTAATATGAGGGGCTGTTGTATGAGAAGAGGGAGCGGTGATGTGGGGGGCTGTGATGTGAGAAGGGGAGCCGTGGTGTGAGACGGAGAAGCTGTGATGGGGGGGGCTGTGATGTGAGAAGATGGACCTGTGATATGGGGGGGCTCAGATATAGAGTGTGGAGCTGTGATATAGGAGGGACTGTGAGAAGAGGGAGCTGTAATATGGGGGGCTTTCATGTGAGAAGGGGAAGCTGTGATGTGGGATTCTGTGATCTGAGAGGGGGAGCCGTTACATGGGGGGGCTGTGATGTGAGAAGAGGTAGCTGTAATATGGGGGGCTGTGATGTGAGAAGAGGGATTGGTGATGTGGGGGGATGTGATGTGAGAAGTGGTGCTGTGGTGTGAGAGGGAGAAGCTGTGATGAGGGGGAAGGGGGCTGTAATGTGAGAAGGACCTGTGATACGGGGGGGATGTGATATGGGGGGGGGCTGTGAGAAGAGGGAGCTGTAATATAGGGGGCAGTGGTATCAGAAGGGGGAGCTGTGATATGGGGGGGGGCTGTGAGAAGAGGGAGCTGTAATATGGGTAGCTGTAATATAGGAGGCTGTGATGATGTGAGAAGGGGGAGCTGTGATGCGAGAAGGGGGAGCTGTAATAGGGGGGGTTGTGATTTGAAAGAGGGGACTGAGGACACTGATGTAAAGAGGGCTGTGATGTAGCGAATCTGAGTCATAGAACAAAAATTAGATTCAAAACAAAACAAATAAGTTGCGCTAACCATATGTGAATATAAATTGACAATTGAATTAAAAAATAGTGTCCATAAGTGTCCAAAGAACAATAAATATATATTGAAGATTCAAAATAAGTGAATAAATTGTTGAATGATATTTTAAACGTGACTGGCAAACAAAGATCCTCCACCGGTGAAAAGATGAAAATGTCTATGCGCTTACCAGAAGGGCAAGCAATCAAGGCTTGCAGCTGGAATCCCCCAGCAAGGGTCTTTATCAGAAACTGCCACTGATAGTCCAGATGGTATTCCTCCAATTGTGTGGATGGATACGAGATCCAAGGAGCATGAAAACACCAAGGAAAGCCACCACCAATATGAATCACCAAATCAACACGTTCCCCAGACGACGTCACATACTGACGAAACGTACGTCGGGAGGAGGAGACGCTTTGACGTGCTGCGTCTAGGTCCCGAAGGACGGGCGTTCGTAGAAGCTCTGGCTGGTGTGTTTGGAGACCTTAACCACTTGCTTACTGGGCACATAAACCCCCTTCGTTCCCAGGCGAAATCTCAGCGTCCGGCACTGCGTCGCTTTAACTGACAATTGCGTGGTCGTGCGACGTGGCTCCCAAACAAAATTGGCGTCCTTTTTTCCCCACAAATAGAGCTTTCTTTTGGTGGTATTTGATCACCTCTGCGGTTTTTATTTTTTGCGCTATAAACAAAAAAAGAGCAACAATTTAAAAAAAATATATATTTTTTTTACTTGTTGCTATAATAAATATCCCAATTTTTTTAAAAAAAACTATTTTTTTTCTCAGTTAAGGCCGATACGTATTTTTCGACGTATTTTTGTAAAAAAAAAAAAAAAAATCACAATAAGCGACTGGTTTGCGCAAAAGTTATAGCGCCTACAAAATGGGGAACAGAATTATGATTTTTTTTATTATTTTTTTTTTTACTAGTAATGGCGGCGATCTGCGATTTTTATTGGGACTGGGATATTGCGGCGGACGTATCGGACACTTTTGACACAAATTTGGCGCCATTCACATTTATACGGCGATCAGTGATATAAAAATGCACTAATTACTGTATAAATGTGACTGGCAGTGAAGGGGTTAACACTAGGGGGTGAGGAAGGGGTTAACTGTGTAGCCTGGGTGTGTTATAACTGTGTGGGGGGAGGGGGGTGACTGGGGGAGGGGACCGATGCTGTGTCCCTATGTACAAGAGACACAGATCGGTCTCCTCTCCTCTCACAGCACGTGGAGCTCTGTGTTTACACACAGAGCTCCACGTTCCTGCTGTCACCTACCGTGTCACCGACGATCGCGTGTACCCGGCGGACATCGCGGCCGCCAGGTACACGCATCGGGTCTTCGGCGATGCGTCGGGACAGTTTTTACCCGCCGCGCGCCACCCAGTGGCGCGCGCGGGTAATGCACATAAAGGCCGTTTTTAAACGGCCACTTGGCACTTGAGAGCCGCGCTGCGGACGTATTTCGTCTATAGCGCGGATCTCAAGTGGTTAAAGGCCCTGGCTGGGTTTGGCCACAAGTACTCTATTGTAGCATATCTGGTAAGAGTCCCCCTTATTTGGTGATTCATATTGGTGGTGGCTTTCCTTGGTGTGCTTATCATTCGTTTCATCTGCGGTACATCACCATATGCTGTATATATATTTTTTTCATGCTCCTTGGATCTCGTATCCATCCACACAATTGGAGGAATACCATCTGGACTATCAGTGGCAGTTTCTGATAAAGACCCTTGCTGGGGGATTCCAGCTGCAAGCCTTGATTGCTTGCCCTTCTGGTAAGCGCATAGACATTTTCATCTTTTCACCGGTGGAGGATCTTTGTTTGCCAGTCACGTTTAAAATATCATTCAACAATTTATTCACTTATTTTGAATCTTCAATATATATTTATTGTTCTTTGGACACTTATGGACACTATTTTTTAATTCAATTGTCAATTTATATTCACATATGGTTAGCGCAACTTATTTGTTTTGTTTTGATTGTATATTGTGTGTATATCACAATTTTTGTTGCAGCTCGTTTATTTTTGTTTCACTTAGTTAGTTTAGCGCAGTATCATAATTTCTTTTGTCCAAAAATTAGATTCGGTTCTCTGTAGGAAGAAAAGGTTACCAACCGGACCTCCATGAATTTTAATTTAATACCCCTGCCATAAATGACTTTCTTTCCTTCCATCATGTGTTATGCTGGTGGGGGAGCCTTCCCTGTCGGCAGAACACGATTACTGCTAGTGGATATAGCCACCGGCGGTAATAGCATGACCGATGGGCTGGTTGTACCCCAGTCAATCGACTGGGGTACAATTAGCCTGCCCATACATCCATTGAATCTCAGCCAGTCCCTGTTGAACGGTGACATTTTGATCTATGTATGACCAACTTTAGACCTAGCGCTGTCAGTAATTAGCAGTCAGGAGGAGGCCTGGTCAGACACGCCTCCTCTCTTTCTGTGCAATACAAGTCTGTGTGGGATGTGACTGTTACTTAGCTCTGCTAGTATAAAGTACTGTAGTGTGAGAGCAGAAGGATTTTTCATGAAAACATCAGTTGCAAATCATGTGGGGTATTGAATTTTAAAGATGTTAAAAGGTGAGACTTCAAATGGGCTTTAGGGGCTCATTTACACTTTCAGTCGGAGGGCGGTAAGGATGGGCAGTTGAGCTGCATTTTCACTGTCCCCCCTGACCACCCCTCTTAAGCTGCAAAGGCAACCAGACAGGGTTGTACACATGCCACAGCAAAAATTATATCCCATGTCGTGTACAGGGGCACCACTCATGGGGCCCCTGGGCAATGGGAAATTATGGGGCCCCCAGGAAATGGGAGATTATGGGACCCCCGGGCAATAGGAGATTATGGGGCCCCCAGGCAATAGGAGATTATGGGGCCCCCGGGCAATGGGAGATTGTGGGGCCCCCGGGCAATGGGAGATTATGGGGCCCCCGGGCAATAGATTATGGGAGTACACACATACAGTATACACATACAGTATACACACACAGTATACACACACAGTATACATACACACACTGAAAAGGTACTGGAGAGGCTGGCAGCTATAATCTTGGGATTTTTTTTTTTTAAAACACAGATTTTTACATACTGTCCCTGATTTTACTGAGGCTGGCAACCCTTATGGGGCCCCCTAGTGGCATGGGGCCATCAGGCAGTGCCCGAGTCCCCTGGTCGTGTATGACATGGGGTATCATTTTTATGCAGTGTTGACACTGAACCTGACCCATTAGGTGAAGAAGGCCGTGCTGCAACTGCCATGCATGTAATGCATGCAGTTGTAGCGCAGTGGTGTGGTATTTAGCCTATGTCACACCCACCTAACAACTGTCCTCTTGCCAGCCCCATCAAATCATTCTCTGCAGTGATTACCTTTTGTACCACCACCCTCTCCCTTTAGAATGTAAGCTCTACAAGCAGGGCCCTCCTGTCTCAGGGACACAGGGTGTGTCCCTGAGATTCAGGGACACACCCCCCTCTCTCACCTTCCCCAAAAAAAGATGGGGGGTGGGGGCGGGGGAAATGTAGTCTCTGGGTTGATGGGGAATTTGGCGGCAGGTTATTTGTCAGATGAATGTGCCACTTGCCACCAGAAGCAGTGCCACTTGCCACCCATAGCCTGCCACCAGATGCGGTGCCCCTTGCCACCCATAGCCTGCCACCAGATGCAGTGCAGCTTGCCACCCATAGCCTGCCACCAGATGCAGTGCAACTTGCTACCCATAGCCTGCCACCAGATGCGGTGCCGCTTTCCACCCATAGCCTGCCACCAGATGCAGTGCCGCTTTCCACCCATAGCCTGCCACCAGATGCAGTGCCGCTTGCCACCCATAGCCTGCCACCAGATGCAGTGTTGCTGTCACTCCCTCTGCATGAGCCACGTGAGTAGTAGTAAAGGAGTGGCGTCACTATCTGGAGAGTGAAGATCACACCAGTTTCATGCTGCTTGCTGCTAGGTGCCGGAGAAGGAGGAGGTGCCGAGGTGGGTGGGGACAGCAGTGCTGCACTAGGTGCAGGCCTTGCTCCCGGTCTCACTGTCTGAGAGTAAATTGTCACTGGTGGCAAGATGCCAGGCAACACCAGCCCTACCAACCAGTTCCGGAAATGTAGTTATTAGTTAGTAGGGGGTGTTGTGTCCTCTATTTTATTCTGGGACATTGTATTGTCCCAGAATGAAGGTGCCCAGGACCCAGGACAGACATGTCAATTGCGGGACAGTCCCGGGCAATCCGGGACACGTGGGCACCCTACTCCTGTCCCTTCTGTATTGAACTGTACTGTAATTGTGTTGTCCCCCCTATACATTGCGAAGCGCTGCGTAAACTGTTAGCGCTATATAAATTGTGTATAATAATAATTTACAGGGGTAGAACAGGGTGTCAAACGTCTCTGAAAAGTGATCGCTTTTTAGAGGGGCGATGAGGGCTGCTGCACGTCTTAAATTTAGCCTGAGCTACTTTTTAACCTGTGATACGCTAAAATATTTTGAGAACTAGCAATGTCAGTTCAGGAAAACTATAAGACTAATATACTGAAGCACAAAAGTTGATTTACTTAGAATGGAGGTACTTTAAGCAGATAGCTTGATCTCATTTATCTGTTGTAGTTGGTAAAACTGCTCCGTGGGCCTTCATTGTTCCAAAGCATGCAACAGCTCAGCACAGTGTAGTCAGACATCCTAAATTGCTTTTGTTTCTCTGAGCTGTGGACAGCTGTTCTGATCCTGTTAGGGCTGCAATTTCTGTTCATCATTCAGAAATCTCCCATTTAAAAAGCAATGTAACTTTAAAGTTTATGTCACAATGTAGAGAATAAGGCCCAGATTCACAAAGCACTTTCGCCAACGTATAACACGTTACGCCGACGTAAGTGCAAATGTGCGCCAGACCCACAAACCAATATGCGCCTAAAAACAGGCTACACCCTGCCGACGTAGCTTGCACACGCCGGCGTAGGGTGGGCACACATATGGGCTGGGCGCATGGTGCTGCTCCCATTGATTAGCCATTCAAACATGCAAATGAGGGAAATACGCCAATTCGCGAACGTGCGTGTGCCCGGCGCATTCTACACGAGATGCGCATAAGTTGTACGTCTGGCGTAAAGTTATTCCCCATAAAGGAGGTGCAACTCTGCAACAGACATGCACATGTCTGCACCAGGGAACACAAGCCTGCGTATTGTGCGTTGGACGTGTGTCTGGCTGGGCGTACGTTATGTTCACGGCGTACGCGGTGATCCTGCATAGCTTAGGCAGTTGTGCCGGCGTGGTTGTGAGCAGGCGCAGAGGGGTGCTGTGCATGTGTCCACGTCACGGCGCATGCGCAGTTCGTGATACGTACCTGTCTGGCGCTCTGCCTATAATTTGCATGGGGTCACGCCCACTTCCACCTACGCCGGCGTGCACCTTCAAAACCCACGCCACGCTGGCGCAGCGTTGGGAGCACTGGCTTGCTGAATGCATTACTTGGGCCGATGGCTCAGTGGGCCGGCTTCAGTGACAGCGGTCCGCCGCCCCCCCACCACTCCTCTGTCTCTCCCTTCCTGCAGCGCTTACCTCCTCCCCGCAGCGCTCACCTGGGGGGGACAAAGAAGCAGGGGGAGGACCAGAGGAGCAGGGGGGATGACAGAGGAGCAGGGGGGATGACAGAGGAGCATGGGGGAGGGGACAGACAGCTGACTCAACAGCTATGGCCTGCAAGTTTCTCACTTCTGCCTAATCTTGTCCCATAAGCGGGGTCACCAAACTGATTCTTTGCCCCGGGTGAAATAATGTATAGCTTCCCCACTGGTACTGCCTATAAGAGTACCAGTACCAGCCATTCTACTCTAATAAAGTAGAACGGCCAGTGGGTAGTGAAGGGGGAGAGGGGGCTTGGGTGGCCGGGGGGGTGCGGAAGTTGTCCGGCCGCCATGGGAGAGACCTGTCAAAGTGGGCCAGTCTGGATTAAGTCCAGGGCCAAATTTTTGTCCCAGTCCAGCCCTGCCCCATATTGTGATAAACATCCAGGAATGTGCATGTGTCCAAGCTAGTGCACGAGATATGTAAAAGCCCTGTCACTCGAAGCAAGGGGACGGAAAGGACTTTTTATTTAGACAGGTTTTTATCTGGAAGTCTGTTAATTTTCACTGAATAATAAAAGTGGATTGCTCAGAGCTGGATTAACTATGTGTGGCAAGACTGGGCACAGATGATAGGAAATCTTATTATCTACATTGTGAAACAACAGACAAATACAGTGTATAATATGCATTTTTACAATATAAAATGACCAATTTATACTCTAAAACCTAAGTTCAGGGCAACTGAAGCTGAATTTAATCCGGTTTAAGAAACGAACAGTGCACTAAATTGGCCAGTCATCCAACTATCCTTTGCCAGTAATAAACGTCAGTATAAGAACAAGCAGCTGATTCATACAGTTTGGCTGCCAGGAAACGCCATTTATCTTGTCGCCTTTCAAATGTGCATTTTGATGGTTTATGAGAGGACATAGTGCTTGAACTGCTGACAGGATTGGGCAAGTGTTTATGTGGAAAGTCCTTAAAGAACATATGCCACCACTAATTAATTTCAGTATCCACCAGGCCTGATTTAACTTGGGGGCTATTGGAGCTGAAGCTTCAGGCCCCTACCTTAATATAGGCCCAGCCGCCCAAAAATAACAGACCCATTCACAGAAAGCAATGGGCCGAGAGGTAGAGATTTTCCCTGACAGCCCTGCATTTCGCACACACCGCCTGGTGCAGTGTTCAACTGGGGACCGGGTGCCACAGCAACAGTACGATTTCCGCTATTCTATGTTAACCCCTGTGATAGAGGAGGGAGAGAGCACTGTTAACTCCTGTGTACAGAGAGGGAAAAGGGTTCAGCCACACCTCCCCCTCAGCTCTCTCCTCCTCTCTGTAATGTTGGCAACAAGAAAAGCTATGTGGGCCATCCGACTGTGTCCTACCAACTGATGATGACATTGGTTGCTAAGGATATGTCGGGCGGCCTGCACAGCTTTCTGTTGTGCCGGTAATAGTACAGAGAGGAGGAAAGAGCTGGGAGGAGATGCGGGCTGAGCTATCTACCTCCTCTGTACACAGGACTTAACAGTGTTCTCTCCCTCCTCTATCACAGGAGTTAGCATAGGATCGCTCAAATTGGAATGTACAGGAGGGGCCGTTGTCACTACTCCTAGGGACATAATTTGTGCTGGAAGGCTTTGGGGAGGGGGGGGGGGGGGCTAGGAGGGTAATTTTGGTGGAGGGTTGTGCAAGCAGGAGGGATTTGGAACAGGGGGGGGGGGTGCTATTAGGGATTTGTGCTAAGAGGGGGGATTTGGAGGGAGATAATTTACAACAGTGGCGACCAGTTTTCACATTTTTGGGGGCACACAAAACAAATCGAAAAATACTGAAACAAAAACATCAATTGCAGCCAACTGCGCCCAGCAAATGCAGCAAACTGTGCCCATTATATGCAGCCAACTGTGCCCATTATATGCAGCCAACTGTGTCCTTTATATGCAGCCAACTGTGCCCATCATATGCAACATCTGTGGCCAGCAAATGCAGCCAACTGTGTCCTATCAATTGCAGCCTCTGTGCCCATAATATGCAGCCACTTTGCCCAGTAAATGCAGCCAATTATGCCCATCAATTGCAGCATTGGTGCCCATAATATGCAGTCACTATGCCCAGCAAAGGCAGCCAACTGTGCCCCATCAATTGCAGCCTTTGTCACTTACCCCATTGTGGTGGCGGGTCAGGCTGAAAACTGTGTGACTGGTAGCGCGGCGATGGCTCCTGTGTCCGTATTCTTCCTGTTCTGCTAGGCAGCCAATGGGATCGCCTCTGCCTTCAGTCAATCAGGTGACCAGTATTACATCTACGCCTCTTGATTGGCTGAGAGGCGGTTCTGTGTTAGCAAAGTAAATATTAATTAGCTGGATTAACTGTGTGGCAAGTCCATGTGCAATAAAAGAAGTGTGTTGTAAACCTAATAAGGCAAACCTACATAAAGGCTATACCAAGCAGGTTACCAGAGGATTGTGGCATTGGTGAGATACCCAATAAAAATACAGAGATACAGAAAGTCCACATGTCAATAGCTAGCACCAAAGACCACAACAGCAGAGGTAATGCAGAGTGGAAATAGTACATACCAGCACCAGAGCTTTTTTTCTCAGAAAATAGGTGCAGGAACTTAACCACGACCCCGTTCAGATTTCACAAACAGTAGAAGGGTCTTAAAGGGGCATTAAATACCAGGATTGCATCACATACAGAGTGCAGAGTTCAGGGGGGTTACACACAGAGTGCAGAGCTGTCACTTGTAAACACAGAAACCAGACTTCAGTGATTGTGGTGAGCAGGCAACAAAGGGTCTGAGCCAAAGGTGGTGGAACTGAGTTCCCCCAAGTTCCCCCTGAAAAAAAGCCCTGCCAGCAACAAAGTAAATAATGGACACGTCCGGGTATGGAAATCCAAAAATAGGATGACTATCTGACCAGCAGGACGCATACACAGCCTTATGTATGCGTCCCAATCACGTGTGCGGACTGCACTTCCGCATCACGTGACACGGTCGGATCACATAACGTCCGCCTACAGCAATGCCAACCACGATGCGCTGCTGATGACAAGCGCATCATAGAGGCAGGTGCCGCAGGAACGAGCGCCTGTGAGAAACAAAAGCCGCCAACAGCTCCCCCCGGTGGTACCAGTACATGATGCCTTAAACAAAAGACATCAAGGTGGAATTCGCTGGAAACCAACCGGGAGGTGAACGACGGCTGGCTCTGCTCCAATCTGCACAGCACTATGAAACACATAGCGCTGTGCGGTTGTCCGGCCGCACATCAAATAACCCCCACGGCGCCCAAAATGCAATAAGGTCCCCCTGGGGATGACTGTGCAACCCCCGAAATAATCGCATGTCCTGAATGGAAAAGAAATAATAACAATAAAATAGCAGGTAAAATCATATATGAATAAAAATACAAAATATAAATATATATTATTGATCATGATCATAACATTATAAGATAACTACTGTACATGCAATTAATACAGTAATATTATCTAAACAGATTTTCATAAGATACTACAGTATAGGGAACACAAGGGGGAAAGAAGAGAGGGGAAAGGGGGTGGGGAAAGGGAAAAAAAGAGAGAAGTCATACCCAGACAATAGATTCCAGTTGATACAATGAAAAGAATACAGATTGACCATAAACTTTCTGAATTGTACTATAAGAAAGAGTAATGCGTTTGTACTTCGTTAATATCAGGTGGTTGTGTAGCGTTTAAACGTTCTATCCATTCGGTCTCCTGTTGTAATATTTTTTTATCCCAGTCGCCTCCTCTTGGGTCCCGATAGACTACAGCCAGGACCAAGAAGGTGACCACTGAAGTATGAAACCAGTGATACAGGTCGAGGTGTCTGCTTATGGGAGTAAGAATTTTGCCACTAGAGAAATAATAAATGTGGTCATTGATACGCTGGCGGAGTTGGCGGATGGTCTTGCCAACGTAAAATGCCCCACATTGGCATGTTATCAGATACAGAACGCCTTGCGTGTTACAGTCAGTCCTTAACTTAGGGTAGAAAAACTCACCACTGGGTAATATGAACCTAGACCCTGTAACTACCCATTGGCAGAAGGTACAATGTCCACATTTGTGCATCCCTTTGTCTTGGGTGAGTTGCTGTTTGAAAGGGGCAAAGTGACTGCAAGTCAATTTATCACGTAGTGATGTTGAACAATTGAATACCATTTCAGGCCGTTCACCAATATATTTCCTCAGGGTAGAATCGTCCGATAAGATGTGCCAGTGTTTGGTCAAAACGTCCCTAATTTGATGTTGTTGGTCAGAATATTGTGTAATAAATTTGACTGTTAGGTTAGGGTCTTGTTTGGTCTTGGTGTTAAACAGCAATGCACTCCTTGGTTGTTGAAAGGCCTTGTTGTAGGCCTTCCGGAGAAGGGACTTGGAGTATCCTCGTAATAGAAGGCGTTCTCTTAAGAGGCATGGGCGTCCGCTCCATAGGGCAAGGGGGGGCAATTGACCCCCCCTGGAAAATCGAGAAGGTGTTGAAGAGTTTTGCGACCACGGGCTGTCTAAACGGTCCCGGGTTGGATGTCACACAGGCACAGCGAGCAGAGTGAAGCTGCCTCCCCTCCAGTGTTTATGTGTACACAGGGGGAGGGAACCTGCTGTGCCTGTGCTGCGCTGATGGCTGATCTGAGGTACTGAATGGGATGGGGGAGGGGGGTTTGTGCTGAAAGGGGGGTCTGTACTGAAGGGGGGTATGTGCTGAAGCGGCGTCTGTGCTTCAAGGGGCTCCATCTGTGCTGAAGAGGGGTCTGTGCTGAATGGAGGGGTCTGTGCGTAATGGGGGGGTCTGTGCTGAAGGGGGGTCCATTTGTGCTGAATGGAGAGTTCTGTGCAGAATGGGGGGTCCATCTGTGCTGAATGGAGGGGTCTGTGCTGAAGAGGGAGTCTGTGCTGAAGGTGGGGTCCATCTGTGCTGAAGGGGGTTCTGTACATTCTCTAGGCTATATTTATATGGAGTGAAGCTGAATTATCTCAAGAGCTATTTCACACTGCCAGCTGGCCGCGTTATCGGTAAAGTGGCGCTTTACCATCATTTTAGCTGCACTATTCGGCCCCTAGCGGGGCACTTTTAACCCCCGCTAGCGTTTGAAGAAGGGGTTAAATGTGACTGTGTATCGCTGCTGCCGAAGCGCCCCTCTCTGAAAAAATTTCAGCGGACGCCCATGTTAAGAGGTTAGAATGATGTTTAAAATCTTTATCATGTGTGCAGTTCCTCCTCAATCTCACGTACTGAGCGTAGGGGATACTACGAATCAGTGGAGTAGCGTTAGCACTCGAGGAGTGGAGAATTGTGTTTCCCGCGGTTTCTTTACGATAAAGTGTGGATGCCAGACAGTTGTCGTTGTCTTTAAAAATCTGTAAATCCAAAAAGGAGATACAGCGGGAGTGACTATTGATGGTAAACGTAAGATTATAGCTGTTCACATTCAATCGAGTAACAAATTGCTCCAAAGCTAATGATGTATTGGTCCAGACCATAAAGATATCATCAATATATCTGAGCCATATCTGGTGTGGTCAGTAAGGGTTACATCAGAGAAGATGTCGCGCTCCCACCCCCCCCCCAGGTACAGGTTAGAGTAGGCCGGTGCACAACATGTGCCCATAGCCACGCCCTGTACCTGGAGGTAGTGGGAGCCATTAAATGTAAACCAATTATGTGTCAAAATAAATGACAGTAATTTCAGAATGAATTCACTAAACGGCCAGAGATGATGGTCTTGTTCCTTGAGAAAGGTACGTGCCATTCCGACACCCTGCTCGTGAGGAATGCTGGTGTATAACGCCTCCACATCCAAAGTCACGAGCAGGGCGTCAGAAGGGACAGGCATTCCCTCAATCTGTTTCAAAAGATCTAGAGTGTCCTTCACAAAAGAAGGCAAACGGGTCCCATGGGGAGTGAGAAAAAAAATCAATCGACTAGCATTTTCGGTTAAAGACCCTATGCCTAAAACAATCGGTCTACCTGGTTCCATAGCTGCCAGTTCGGGGGAGGAGAGCTCAGTACAGGGATGGACTGGCCATTGGGACTACAGGGAGTTTCCCGGTGGGCCGATGGCTCAGTGGGCCGGCTTCAATGACAGCGGACCGCCGTCCCCCTTCGCTCCTCTGTCTCTCCCTGCTTGCAGCGCTCACCTCCTCTCCCTCCCCGCAGCACTCATCTGGGGGGAACAAAGAAGCAGGGGGAGGACCAGAGGAGCAGGGACGACGACAGAGGAGTATGGGGGGAGGGGACAGACAGCTGACTCAACAGTTATGGCCTGGGAGTTTCTCACTTCTTCCTAATCTTGTCCCATAAGGGGGGGGGCACCAAACTGATTCTTTGCCCCGGGTGAAATAATGTCTAGCTTCCCCACTGGTACTGCCTATAAGAGTACCAGTACCAGCCGTTCTACTCAAATAAAGTAGAGCGGCTAGTGGCCAGTGAAGGGGGAGAGGGGGCTTGGGTGGCCGGGGGGGTTGCGGGAGTTGTCCGGCCGCCATGGGAGAGACCTGTCAAGGTGGGCCAGTCTGGAAGAAATTCCAGGGTCAAATTTCTGTCCCAGTCCAGCCCTGGCTCAGTAAATATATGGAAGAACCCCCACAGCGCTCACACCAGGCTCCCATCCCTGGCCTCAACTGCAGCCATGCTGCCCCATATGATGCTACTATTCCTAGCTGCCGGAATGCTGGCTCTGGAGTTAAAAGGGATGGGGGAGGGGGGTTGGAGGGTGATGTAATTTCAGATCACACCTTGTTCTTTGTATGATCTGCTTGGGATCAATAGCAGGCTGCTGTGGGGGCCCCTTATTCCTGATCCCTCATCTGTTTTATAGACAATGGAAGGGTGCTCATCCTCCTTACCCATTCCAGCCCTTTACATGACAGCTACAGTATGCTCCTCACCTTTTACACAGCAAACACAAGGCCCTCAAACACATTTGGCCCTCGCACCCAGGGGAAGGCATGAAGGGAAGATGTGGGCAGCCTGTGAAAGAGAGCTGAACCCTGTACACTGTGCATAGCACACCCCTAAACACTGCACTCTGTAAGTAGCGCACCCCTGAACACTGCACTCTGTACATGGCGCACCCCTGAACACTGCACTCTGTACATGGCGCACCCCTGAACACTGCACTCTGTACATGGCGCACCCCTGAACACTGCACTCTGTACATGGCGCACCCCTGAACACTGCACTCTGTACATGGCACACCCCTGAACACTGCACTCTTACATAGCGCACCCCTGAACACTGCACTCGGTACACAGCGCACCACTGGACCCTACAATTGGTACGTAGCGCACCTCTTAAATATGCACTATATATGTAGCGCACCCCTGAACTCTGCACATAGCGCATCACTATACTCTGCACATAAAATAGTCCTGGTATTTATTGCCTCTTTAAGATCCTCCCACTGTTAGTGCAGTTTGGCCAAACCCACCATTTAATGCGGTTTGTATAGATGGCCTATCTCATTTCTTGAGGCCCTTAAAATGCCAGGACAGTACAAATACCCCTCAAATCACCCCTTTTTGGAAAGTAGACAGTCCAAGGTACTTAATAAGAGGCATCACAAGTTTTTTAAAGTTGTATTATTTTGTATACATTCTTTGGAAAACGAAGAAACGAAATACAACTTTCTTTTTACATACTGTCACCAGTGCAGCACAGCATCATTAAATGACTGGTGTAGCGGTGATCAGGGTTACTGACTGGTGACCGTATGTTTTTGACATACTTTCATCAGAGTAGTTCAGTGTCACCATAGTAATGCCGTACTACTATGGGGGGTGATCAGGGATTTTTTTTTAAAGATTTTTGATGGCTGTTAACCACTTGCTTACTGGGCACATTTACCCCCTTCCTGCCCAGGTGAAATTTCAGCTTACGGCACTGCGTCGCTTATACTGAAAATTGCACGGTCGTGGCTCCCAAACAAAACTGATGTCCTTTTTTTCCCACAAATAGAGCTTTCTTTTGGTGGTATTTGATCACCTCTGCGTTTTTTTATTTTTTGTGCTATAAACAAAAAAAGAGCGACAATTTTTGCTATAATAAATATCTGTATAGTGAAATTCCGCGCCTAATCGCAATAAAAAATGAATAGTGTAATAAGCTGCTCCTCAAATACACAACAAATTGTGTAAACATTGGTAAATATAAAATAGAGGGCGCTGGGCCCATACAATAAATGTAAAGTGCCGTGAATCAATCACATATAATTGACAATCAATACCTCATTGAATATAAATTAAGAAAATATTATTAACAAAATAAAGTCCCAACAAATTGCAGTCGGCGCTGCACTTTGAAAAAAACACACACAGAGTAAAATCCAAATGTGATCATAAAAAATATATAAAGAAAAAAATCCCATATAATATGAGAAGACGATGAATAAAGTCCACTTCCTAATTAACAGTGATCCTGTGAAAAGAGAAAATGCCACCACCGCTTCTGAATAATTTTCAATTCCACCCAAGGTGCTTTGAAAAATGAATTGCTCTTACCAGAGCTCGTTGACCCCTTTAGTGAAAAAGATGGTCAACTAAGCTTATGCAGGATTGTGCCTGCACACATGTGGATATGAACAGACCGCTTTGCAGATCCAGGAAATCCAAAACGGGATTGTATGCAAAAGAAGAGAAGCCAGGAAGCCCAATAGCGTGATACCGTTTAATTTAAAAATATAAAACATACATAAAAACAGCCAAATGGCTCCTTACATTTGGGGGTGCCCACCCGGCACTGAGGCTGCGGACCTGTCACCGCTATAAGCGGTTTCAATTTTTGAGATTCGGTGGGGAATTGAAAGCTGCCGCTGACACACCATCCAAACGATCCTCGCCGACACTCCACAGCGCGGGGGGTAAGTCACGTGACCAGGCTGCCTCCGATGTACGTTTCGTTATGGTAACGTCAATTTTTTTTGGACATTATCACACGTTGCTGTGCGTTTTTTTTGCCTATTATTATAGTATTATAGTGCACGTACTGTCATTTGGGTTCACCCTTTTACTACGTTTATTTGTGGTTACATGGATTCACTCTTACAAATGCAATTATCCACATTTTGCTTCATCATATATGATTGTGTATGAACTCTAGACATTGAGTCATAAATATTGTTTGGATCTCATTATCTTCACACATCCCCTCCTTCACATCATAAGTAATTGATGTGAGAGGATTATAAAGAGGAATTTGGAGTGGAACGCATTTTTTTTGGACATTATCACACATTGCTGTGCGTTTCTTGTCTATTTTATTTATTTATTTACTGCAAGCGCCACTACACCCCCTCTTTCTTAAGTGACAATCCGTATCGGGTGGCAGGTGACGTGGCGAGTGACACTCTGGCACATTCTGCATTATGGCGAGTTGAACTATTTCATTGTATATTACAATTTAATAATAGAAATAATGCGCTTTAATCATCCTGACACCATATCAATCATTGTGCCGGGATGATTGAAGCGCTAACACCAGCCATTACCCCGATAAATTGCCCGCGAGGCCTTGGCAAAATTTTCTTTAACAAAGCCGGTCCCCGGTGCCAAAAAGGCTGTTGACCATTGCTCTAAGCTATCCCTGTCTTTCATATGTCTTTCATATGTTGCACATTCACATTTAACAATATGAATCTTAGTTTAACCATTTAGCCCTGAAAGGTTTCACCTCCTTCCTGACCAGAGCATTGGCCATTTGCAATTTGGCACTGCGCTATTTGAACTGGTGATTAGGCGTTCATGCAACACTTTACCCAAAAAAATGTATGTCCTTTTTTTCCCACAAATAGAGCTTTCTTTTGGTGGTATTTGATCACCTATGCGGTTTTTATTTTTTGTGCTATAAACAAAACAAATGCGACAATTTTGATTTTTTTTTCTCAGTTTAGGCCGATACTTATTCTTCAAAATTTTTGCTAAAAAAAAAATCGCAATAAGCGTATAGTTTGCGCAAAAGTTATAGCGCCTACAAAATAGGGGACAATTATGTTTTTTTTTTTTATGATTTTTTTTTTTTTTACTAGAAATGGCGGCGATCTGCGATTTTTATTGGGACTGCGACATTATGGCGGACACTTTTGACACATTTTTGGGACCATTCACATTTATACAGCGAACAGTGCTATAAATATGCACTGATTACTGTATAAATGTGACTGGCAGGGAAGGGGTTAAACACTAGGGGACGAGGAAGGGGTTAAATGTGTACCCTGCAAGGTGATTCTTACTGTGGGGGGAGGGGACAGACTGGGGGAGGTGACCGATCTGTGTCCCTATGTACAAGGGACACAGCATCGGTCTCCTCTCCCTGACAGGACGTGGATCTCTGTGTTTACACACAGAGATCCACGGTCCTGCTCAGTTACTGGGCAATCGCGGGTGCCCGGTGGCCATCCCGCCCGCCGGGCACGAGCATCGTGGTCCCAGTAACGCGGCGGGAGCACGCGCGCCCCCTAGTGGCTCTAAAAGACAAGGACGTCATATGATGTCCTGTCAGAACAATAGAGCTATCGTACCGCCGTCAATTGACGGTGGCCGGTAGTGTAGTGGTTAAAGTGATTATCACTGTAACAGCAATGCTATCATGATTGGGTTTCATTCATAACAGCTGTGCATTACTATTGTGATCTGTGATTGGCTACAGCTAATCACATTGTACAGGGTGCTAGGATTTCCGCAAGTACCATGTGATAGCTGTGGACCAATCACAGCATCACCCGCCAAGCGCCCCACAATGTACTGCACGCTGCCTTTGCCCAATCATGGCTCAAAAAATTCCTGTCGGAAAATCTGATCGTCTGTAGCAATTCTGACGTGCAAAATTCCGACGCATGCTCGGAAACATTGAACTTCATTTTCTCGGCTCGTCGTAGTGTTTTACTTCACCGCGTTCTTGACGGACGAAAGTTTTGTGTATGCAAGACAAGCTTGAGCGGAATTCCGAATTTGTGCATTTGTGCATCAGCGGAACACACGATCGGATTTTCTGTTGGAAAAATCTTGGACGGGTTTTCTGACGGAAAATCCGATTGTGTGTACGCAGCATTAGGCTCACACTTGTGCATTTCCATTTTTGTGATGCATTTGCTCCCAAGGAAAGGCTTACATCCTTTTCCATATTGTAAGCTTGTTACATAGATGTGAACAGGTCCTATAGACAATAACTGGGTTCTTATTCTTGTTCATTGTCATGCAACATCACACAGGAGAGAATGGGGATTAAGTCATTTGACAGTCGCGATGCAGTAAAAGACAAACAAACTATTTGTATTACCTTTAACCCTAAATGCATTTAACACTGAAACGTAGGCCTAGCGTGGTATGGCAAAACAAAAAAGATTGATTTATTTTTGTAAAAAATGGTTATAGAAAATAGGCATTTCTAATTGTTTCTAATATTTTATCTGTGATTTTTACTACTCATTTACTGCAGTAAATAAATAAGGAAGCAAAATGACCCCTGTGCTATTTCAGAAAAGGAGTCTACATACAAGTCCCTACAAATCAACCCCTGCACATTATTTTCACTATCATCTCCTGGAGTGGTACAAAGAAGCCTAGTATTCACAAGCAGCAGGCTGGTGGTTTCTGAAGAGGGCTCTATTTGCAGGTCCTTTTTAGAGCACCCACTTGCTGTGCAGTAGCAGTGGTAGCAGGGACAAATAATACCTGCTCATAGTCACAGGAATCCATCTTGGATGCATGGTGTGCTGGGATCATGGGTGGTAGATGTATTTGCACACGTTTTGTAATAAATAAGCTCCTCCTATGTTTTTGCTAGCTGTTTAGATTAAAATTATTATCTCTGCTGAGCACTATTTTTATGTAAAGCATGCATTATGCAGTTTACAGCATATTACTGAAAAACCTTGTTCACCAAAACCCAAAGTACATACTAAATAGTCTCAGTGTTAGATGTAAACTAGGCAGTGAGGTCTTGTACATCCACTGCTTTTTTTTTTTAAATACTCGTAGCATTATACACACATCCATCTAAGAAACCCCCAGGAGCCCAGTGGAATGTCACCAGGTTAATGGTGCACTGTACATACACCATTCCATAAAAAACACTGCCGTCCCTGTACTCTGCACAGGGCAACAGGATGTAAGTGTATGGTGCTCAGCCCAGATTTTTGGTTTACACAGTAAAACATTTTTTCCACAAGATATGGTCTAGTTCAGGGCTCAAAATTTCAAGTCCTGAGCTACTAGCCAGGCCTCAAGGGTTACTCGCCACCAGTTGTTCCACCCAGCCCGCCCCTAAACACACTCTCATAAAATGACACTTAAATGTATTATGCAGAATTTAGTTATTAAAATAAATATTAACAACAACTGTATCCGTGCCCACCAATGCAGGCTGCGTGTGTCCACCATGCAGCCTTGTGCCCACCAATGCAGCTGTGGCCACCAATGCAGCCTTGTGCCCACCAATGCAGTCTTGTGTCCACCATGCAGCCGTGTGCCCACCAATGCAGCCATGTGCCCACCAATGCAGTCTTGTGTCCACCATTCAGCCGTGTGCCCAGTGCCCAGCAATACAGCCGTGTGCCCACCAATGCAGTCTTGTGCCCAGTGCCCACCATGGAGCCTTGTGTCCACCTTGCAGCCCTGTACCCACCAATGCAGCCAAGTGCCCACCTTGGAGCCTTGTGTCCACCATGTAACTGTGTGCCCAGTGCCCACCATGGAGCCGTGTGCCCAGTGCCCACCATGGAGCCTTGTGTCCACCTTGCAGCGGTGTGCCCACCATGGAGCCTTGTGTCCACCTTGCAGCCGTGTGCCCAGTGCCCACCATGGAGCCTTGTGTCCACCATGCAGCCGTGTGCCCAGTGCCCACCATGGAGCCTTGTGCCCACCATGGAGCCTTGTGTCCACCTTGCAGCCGCGTGCCCACCATGCAGCCGTGTGCCCATCTTGCAGCTGTGTGCCCAGTGCCCACCTTGGAGCCGTGTGCCCACTATGGAGCCTTGTGTCGACCTTGCAGCTTACCTGTGGAGCTGAGGAACAGGAGAGCAGCCCAGGTGATGAGAGTGCAGCGGGGGAACACAGTGATAACCGCTTTCATTTCAATAGCCGTGTTCCCGCCGCCACCGCATACTAGCTCATTATGAAATACTTACCTAAGAACGAGGCATTGGTCACTCACCTGGTCCACACCGAGGTAGCTGACATGTTGCCTCGGCATGTCTTCCGGGTATCGCAGCTCCAGCGCTGTGAGTGGCTGGAGCCGCGATGTCGTCACTCACGTGCATGCGCATGGGAGACTTCTTTCCGGCAAGGTCCGGTGTCTGCCGGGCCTTTAGCCGAGAATCCCCTGTGCGCATGCGCCTCTGCAGTCAGCAGCACATTGCAAGGGGAATATCTCTTAAACCATAAAGGCTTACCTGTAGGTAAAAGTGTAAAAATTTACTATACAACCACTTTCAGCAACTGGTCTCCTTAGTTCCCAGATGTTTACAGAGTTGTGTTAAAAGAGAGGATGCTATGCTGTGGTAAACCTTGTCCTAACCCAACTTTTTTGGAATTGGGGCTGTACTTTGCCAGCTTTTTGTTGCCATGTCTATTTTGAGGCATATTGTTACCAACAATTTCAACAACCTTTATTTTTATTTATAATGGTACATTTTCTCAGTTTAAACAAACATTCGATATGTTTTCTATTGCGAATAAAGTATGGGTTTGAGATCTGCAAATCATTGTATTTGCGTTTTTACACACCATCCCAACTTTTTTGTAATTGGGGTGGTAGCGGATATTATACAAGGAAAAAAAAACCTCCAGGACTTCATGGTAGCCAAATATGTGACACACGCCTAAGCATTTAATCATGTGAACTCTCCTGAAGGCAAGATCAGAGTTCAGATTGGGTAATACACTTACACTAGTGATTACATGATCAAATGCCTTATACTAAATAAACCAAAGGAAGCCCTTGTCTTAATTAAAAAAAAATATATTTGATCCATTCTTGGTCATCGTTTGAGAGATTGTCTCACTTTCTGTTCTGGGGTAACAATAAAAATGGTGGCAAGTGTTCTAGCATTACCCCCTACTTAACCAAAAAAATAAAAGCATCCCTTCACTTTCTGTCTGTTAAAAATAGGAATAGAAAGGAGCAGAAATCTATGCTATGGAGCCCCGATTAGCAGTAAAAACTGACAGGAGTTCTACCCCCACTCTAATAAGCTAAAAAAAAAATTGTTGATACATTGTATGATATGATACATTGTATGACATCCTTGGACAGCTCTTTGGTCTTGGCCATGGTGGAGAGTTTGGAATCTGATTGATTGCTCCTGTGGACAGGTGTCTTTTACGCAGACCATATTCAAAGACAACACAGTACCCTAGTAACCATCCCCTGATGAAGTCACGTGATGTGACGAACACGCGTCGGGACACTAGAGTACTGATTGGGAGCAACATCTAACGGACGGCAGACGAGCGCGGTGCTCGTAGGAGATGCGACCGTTTTTACATTGCTCAATGTGAGTTTATTTATTCGTTTATTAAAAGTTTTGCTGTGCTGTGCAGTCTTACGCGATGTGCCCCCCCTCCTCCTTCTCCTCTCTGCTCCTTTACCCTGATATGAGCGGCCGCTCTCATGGATACCTGAGGAACAGAGTGCTGACAGTGAGAAGACCAGGATACGAGCTCGGTGCTCGTGGAGACAGGCACCTTTTCCTTGCACACAGTGTGAGTTGCGTAAGTGTACACTTACCCACTGTATTTCTGAGAAACCCTTCCTTCTTCCTTTGAGTGGCAGGAGGCCAAAGCTACAATATATATATATTTTTTTCCCTACATGTATGGTCAAACATTGCGATCTGTTAAGAAGATATTCATCTAACAGGAGGCTGAAGTACTAGCAATTTACTGTGTTTGTGAGTGATAACCAGGAGGTAAGCCGCCTAATTCACCTAATGGTGTGGGTTGCACGGTCCATGGATTGAATTGGGTTACACACCGTCACTTATTGGACTTTGGTACCAAACTTATTGTTCACCCAAGTCACTTCTGCACTTTGATCTGTGAGTTTCCCTTTTCTGGTTTCACTGATTTGGGTCCCCACTCACCGCAATTGTTTGTTTCATAGTTATTTGTAGCACACACTAGTTATTATATATATTTTATACATTTATTGTTTTTTTTGTGTTCACTGTCACTCAGTCCAGCTAGGATTGGATTTATTCACCATTCACCATTTTTTAGGTCACTTCCTTTTGCATCTGACCAGGTTTGATTTCCCTGATTCAAACACCACCTTCCACCCCCCCCTCCCCTCCCTTTTCATCACCACTTTTTTCCCGTTTATCCTTCATTAGTTTAATCACAGCGCAGACACTCACACCTATCGCATTGTATGACCAAGGCCTTATAGAAAAGGCATTGGGGTACATGACGCACAGATTGAGGGAGCCTGCCAGAGTGGGCAATAGGGTAAGCAGGGGTAGACTGGCCATTGGGACTACAGGGAGCTTCCCGGTGGGCTGATGGCTCAGTGGGCCGGCTTCAGTGACAGCAGCCTGCCACCCACCCCCCTCTGCTCCTCTGTCTCTCCCTCCCCGCATCGCTTACCTTGGGGGAGTTTCTCACTTCTACCTAATCTTGTCCCATAAGGGGGCACCAAACTGATTCTTTGCCCCGGGTGAAATAATGTCTAGCTTCCCCACTGGTACTGCCTATAAGAGTACCAGTACCAGCCGTTCTACTCTAATAAAGTAGAACGACTAGTGGCTAGTGAAGGGGGAGAGGGGGCTTGGGTGGCCCGGGGGGGTCCGTCCGCCGTGTGAGAGACCTGTCAAAGTGGGCCAATCTGGATGAAGTCCAGGGCCAAATTTCTGTCCCAGTCCAGCCCTGAGGGTAAGTATTACATTATTTTCCTAATTCCTGCAGTGGGGCTTCACAAATCTCTCAGGTGGTTTAGGCCTAAAGCTGGGTACACAAGGATTGAAAATCTAATGGTCAAAATCCAATCTGTGTGTAGCCCTCCCATATTTACAGGTCCTGTGGAATAAAAGTAAAAGGATCTCCTAGAGGGGGCGACACTCACCGCAACTCTTGGAAAGAGGGGTTTGGTGGATTTTCAACCTTCATAGCAGATTTCCTACAGGCTTGAACCACAAGTATAAAGCGGACCTTTTCCTGAAGTAGTTTCTAGGCATAGTTGTTTTTAAAATTCTGGTTTATTGCAATCTATTGCTTTTGTATAGTTGAGCTTGTATATGCCAAACACGTTCAATTTCAACATGTCCATATTACAAATATATATATATATTTTTTTTATTTGACAGCTGATATATTATTGTAATATATAATGTGTTTACAATATTTTGCAATATCGTGAACTTCACTTTACATCCAGGAGACTTCCTTTGTGAGAGCGCTGCAATCCCTTGTCTACATTCAGGTCCTATTGTGCGGTCCTACTAAAAAGAAAAAAAAAAAAACTTCTTCGATCAGCAACTTGCAGCCAATCGGCTACAGTGCTGATTAGTGTATTCTGGTGGGAAGTACTGTCAGAATACAATAGCACAGCAGGAATGATTCCTCCGTCCACTTCACTTGTGTGGATGCATTAATCCACACAGTTTTTTTTCTTTTTAGCCTGCTGGTTAAAAGAAAAAAGAAATAAAATGGGTTGTGTACCCTGCATTTCTGCTATAAGAAACCTTGTGTAGCAACACTACACTACACATTATTATTAAATCACTGTCTTTTTTGCCAGGTTTCTTAGCGATTGGTTCAAATTCTTTTAAGACACCATGAAAAATGAGTCAACAATTTATCTTAAAAATGTTTATTACATTTTAGTGTCATTCTGTAATTTTCTGCAAACATTTAAACAAATATAATTTGCAACTGTACAAATGAATCTGGAGATTTTTCGGAAACAAAATGACACCATTATGGAGCAGAACAGAAAGGTACTGTATGATTATACTGCCACCTTGTGGCAGAATTGCAGACCATGGCTTGGGTATAATAATTAATCTATAGATATCTTAGCACTTGCCCATATTACTCCACTAAACAAAGGCGCAAGCCCACAGAAAGTATTTAGTATTAGTTTAGTCAGAAAGGTATTATGCAGATAAATGTCATTTGACACACAGTAAAATGTACACTTTGGTTCACTCCTACAATGAAAATAGTATATTGTATTTTTAAACACATATTGCACAAAATAATTTATTTTTACTGGTGCATTATATTTTGTTCCATGTTATGGTATTAGTGTATGTTAGTAAATATTATATTTATATGATGAATTGCTATAAGCCAACAAATACTGAGACATTCTTCCGACAAGCCTTCACACAACAAATGTCAGTGGGAGCGACACATTCATGTACCTGTTGTAGACTGGTGCATGAATCTAAGGCAGGGGTCTTCAAACTACGGCCCTCCAGTTGTTAAGGAACTACAATTCCCATCATGCCTAGTCATGTCTGTGAATGTCAGTGCGTTACAATGCCTCATGGGATGTGTACTTCTACAACAGCTGGAGGGCCGTAGTTTGAGAATCCCTGATCTAAGGCATACACTATGTGCACAGGCGCATTGGAACTGGAGTGTCCATATGGACACTCCAGGCCCCAGGCAACTGCACTTTCTTCCCGCTGCTGCAGCTGTCACATGCAGAGAGCAGCGGCAGGGAGTTTCTGGAGGGGGGGGGGGGGGGGGGATTCAAGAACATTAGTTCCACATGAGGTCTGCTCATTCCGTGATTGACAGCAATCAGTGGGTGGATTCTTAGCCAATAAACAGCCTGCTATTGGCTACATAATCCACCCACTGCCTGCCATCATTTACAAGATGTGAAGGGCTGTGATGGGGATCAAGTGTCTCAGCTTCCCTGTCAGGCTCTGTCTACTGTAGCATTACTGGCTGTCTGGTGTGAAGCTGAAAGTGTCCTTAATGGATAAGTACACCATATCAGGCAGACTTTCTGTGTAGTTGTCTACCTATACATTGAATGCTGTTCTTTTGAATGGCAAGAACGCGGTGACGTCATCGACTACGACGAGCTGGCGCTCGTCACATTCAATGCCGTTGCCGCCATCTTGCTACACCCCACACTAACCTTGTATGCTACCGCACATGCGTCAAAGTCTTATCGAGCATGTGCGGGTTTACTTCGGACAGGTAAGCATACAGACGATCGTTTTTTTCCGGCAGGAAACACTGCCGGGAATCCCGAAGGTAAAATAGAAAGCAGGTTCTCTTTTTTTCCCCGGACAGTTTTCCTGTCGGGAAAACTGCTAGGGAGCATACACATGGCCGGGATTCCTGGCCAAATGCTCTCCTGGCAGTTTCCTGCCAGGAAAACCGGTCGTGTGTACGTGGCTTAAAGCGGGGGTTCTCCCTAAAAATTTTTTTTTTTTTTAGGGAGAACGTTTCAGACTCCCCGCAGGGAATGGGCGTTCCTATGCAGAGGGCTCGTGATTGACGGCCGGCTATGGCACGTCACGCTTCACGAAAATAGCCGAAATAGGAGTTTGCTCTTCACGGCGCCTGCGCAGTCAGCTCCGATGTCTGTGCGCAGGCGCCGTGAAGAGCCGAGACCTACTCCGGCTATTTTCGTGAAGCGTGACGCGCCATAGCCGGCCGTCAATCTTTACTACGCGATTAAACAGTGAGTTTGGCGCCCAAAAAAATATAAAGGCATACTGTAGCTCGCGCTACTATGCTGAATGACATGCTACAAACTTGTTTTTTAGGGTGAAACACCGCTTTAAGAGGTATTTTTTTTACTCATTTTGTTTGTAAATAAAGCACCAAATAAAACTGTTATTTTCACCAAGACTGAACATAACTTGGCCCAAATGGGGTGTCTGTTATTTCAGCGGTACTTCATATGCTTACAGGGTATTTTCCCATAGCCTTCATTGTCTGTTAAAATGTATACTTAAAAGTGTGTTTCAAGTAATGTACATAGTCTGACGAAAAATATTATATATATATATATATATATATATATATATATATATATATATATATATATATATATATATATATATATCTCTGGTATTTATTTAATGTCCTGAAAGAAAACCATATACAAATATCTGCAATACTAGCTAGCATATAAATATATGGATGTAAACCCAAGGTGTGCATTTCTTCCTTACTTTGCACATAACTTGTAGTCACACACACAATTATACAGCGTGTGAAAAAAGATAAAATCCTGTCTTAGCCATAGTTTGTCATGGTTGCTTTTATGGACACGCAACAGTGTTCACAAATGTGTGCGGATTATAAATAAAGCTTCAGCACATGAACAACTGTCGTGATATCAGGTTGCTTTTTATAGATGGTCATGAACTTTAACTACAGATAACGCATTCCCTTCACTCCACATAATGAATCATTCTAGAAGTCACTCATACTGGATGGATTGCACTATGAAAAAAGTCTCTAAGGCACTTAAGTAAGAAGCAAGCATGGCATATTTGGAACTGCTGTGCTTTGTAACAGGAAACTGCGCATGAACTTCCTGTACACATAAATATATAGGAAAATGCTGAGAAAGACAAACACTAGAGTGGAATGCTGATGTCCAGCAGAAATAACACATATTCCCTTATCATAAGTGTTTCCACACCTTTCACTGAAACCTGGTCTTCCTGAGACAGTTGCATTGCACATAGATGTATTAAAGGGAATGTATAGTAATTTCAAGGCTTTCCTAGATAAACATGTAGATTCTGATCATCATTGACTGGCAATTATCAATCAATTCATGTTAAATAACTAAAAGGCAAAACTTTTTTCTTTTGGATAGAGTGGAGAGGGATTAGAACACTTGTCAGTTGTTATTGATGTCCGTGTCCCCATTAAGGAGATTCATTCTCTCTATTTGTCCTGTTTATCATTATCAGTGACAGTAAAAGAAAACCCCACATTTTGGGAAAATAAATAGGGGGTTAATCTTCCACTAGGAACACTAGTTCTGGTGACCTGAGGGTGCCCAAGGCATTCCTTCCCTTAATTTGCAAGTATTTCCTCTCACTTCCTGTTTGGTAACGGGACAGGAAATTAAGGGACATCTCCTAAATGGGACAGAGATGACAAAAAATAAAAATCTGACAGGGGTTATAAACTTTCCTTGCTCTATCCAAAATAGAAAAGGGGGTTTTGCCTATAGTTCTACTTTGAGGCTCCATGCACACTGAAGCTGATAAAAGCTATAAAAAAACGCCAGTAGCTTTGCAGGGAGCCTTTCAACATTTTTAAGCGTTTTTTGCAAAGCTTTAATAAGCGTTTTTGAGTGTAGCTTTTTTTTTTTCTTCAATGGATCAGAAAAACACTGGCGCTAGCGTTTTTTAGCATTTTTTCCCACCGAAAAACGGCACTTTGAACGCAAATTTTGGGCGTTCAGAAAAAAGCCAATAAACTCCAAAGCTCATTAACACTAAAAAACGCCCAGGTGTGCATTGGCACATAGGCCAACATAGAGTTCAGTTTATGGGCTTTAAAAAAAAAAAGCCAAACACGCCAATAAACTGCAGTTTATCAGCTTCAGTGTGCGTGGAGCCTGAGATTTGTGTTTGTTTACATTATATAATATGTACATGAAACAGCCATATTTTCTAGTGACACACAGAGGTCCTGCTTTGAAGTGCTATAAAATGGTTTTGCTTTACTGCTGCTATTCATAAAGCAAATGCACAAGCCAACTCACTCATTGAAAATACATTTTTTGTTACTTTTGTAACAAATATACAAAAGCTAAAAAAAATGTCATAATGAAAAATTACTTCAAAGTGACACAAAAACATATCCTTATTTTTCAAAAAGAATCCATAAACATTCATGTAATCTATTTTTCATGAAATAGTTTCTCACTGTGGTTTTTCCATCTCCTTGTAACTTTCTCCATGAGCTCCTAAACCACTCCTTTTCCCCATTAACTTCCGTATGTTTGAAAAGGAGCCGTGCACATCAGTTGGGGACATGTGCACTGCTCTATGCACACTATAAATCCCATAGTTCAAAGTCCCTAGTCCATCTTGGGACAGTGAGGGTGGCTATGCTCTTACTTACAGTGGGAACATAGCCAGGAAGTCAGATCATGGCAGGAAGCAAAAAAAAAAAAAAAAAGGCATTAGGAAAAGACCGAGCAACAGCAAGTAGCTTTTGGAATTAAGAATACATACTCGAATAGGATATACTTTTAAAAGAAAAACAGATTCAGATTTTAGTGTTACTTAAAAGGTAAAACATGAGCGCCACTGAAAATACGCTATACCTTCCCTTTAATCCCATAAGGCTGCATCCTGAATTTCAAATATAATACAAAATATTGAAAATAAAGTACTAATGTCTATATGGAATGACATTTCAAGGCATCTTGTGTATATAAAGTGTCAGTGCTTGTTTTCAGCTTCTCTGAGCTTTATTAGTCCTCACAGCCCAATCTTGTACTGTACCGCTGGCAAATGCTGCAAAGAACAACGCTCCAAATAGATTAATGGCAGCAGCAATGTAGAAGACGAGCTGCCACTGCTCCACAGTGTTCTGTAGAAGAAAGGGGAAACACAAGCGATTACATTCAAAGAATACTACCAATGCTGACAATACACACACAGCAGTTTACAGGCAGTTTCAAGAAACTCTCAATCACAAAAACCAAGTAAGTCAAGGCAACCTGCCACAACTTTTTGAATGTGTGGATAGACTATTGGTAGTAGGTTGCATTTCTTCAGTTGTATAGAGTAGGTTGGGAAATGTAAATCACTATGTCACGCAATGGGTTTGGGCCTCTTTCCTGTATGTGTTTGCAGAAGGGTTGGTGCTGCATTGCACGTTACCTCCTACGTAATGCATGTAGAGATGCTGAAACTACATCTCTCAGTAGTCCTTCCTCTCACCATATGCGATATTTGCATAAAAAGGGCATGTATGCAGGACATCATTGCTATAGTCAGTGCAATAGAAATTAGATATAACTGTGCTCAAATCCCAATAGATCTACCTTCATATAATCCATTGGGTGCACACTGATATATACCCTTTCTAACAAACTTTGCAAGAAAAATAAATAAAGGATTTCTGGTTCACATACATTGCAATACATATTTAGGTTGGTAAAGTAATGTCTCATTGGCCAGTCCATAATCTAAAAAATGCAAATGCTCCATTTGATATGGTGCCTATATGGGGCAGATAGACAGAAATGTAGGAGAGCTACAATGTTCAGGTCTGGCCATTGACCTTAAATGAAATAGAAAGAAGATGTATACCTGTGGTCAAATCCCAATAGCTTAAAGGGGTTGTAAAGGTACAATTTTTTCCCCTAAATTGCTTCCTTTACCTTAGTACAGTCCTCCTCCACTTACCTCATCCTTCGATTTTGCTTTTAAATGTCCTTATTTCTTCTGAGAAATCCTCACTTCCTGTTCTTCTGTCTGTAACTCCACACAGTAATACGAGGCTTTCTCCCTGGTGTGGAGTGTCATGCTCGCCCCCTCCCTTGGACTACAGGAGAGTCAGGACGCTCTCTTCGTTGCAGATAGATAAAGGAGCTGTGTGTTAGTGGGCATCCTGGCTCTCCTGTAGTCCAAGGGAGGGGGCAAGCACGACACTCCACTCCACACCAGGGAGAAAGCCTCGCATTACAGTGTGGAGTTACAGACAGAAGAACAGGAAGTGAGGGTTTCTCAGAAGAAATAAGGACATTTAAAAGCAAAATGAAAGGATGAGGTAAGTGAAGGAGGACTGCACTAAGGTAAAGAAAGTGATTTAGGAAAAAAAAAATTGTACCTTTACAACCCCTTTAAAACATGTATTACAATATATGTGAACCAAATGTTCCTATTTTTTTTTTTTTTTTTTTACAAAGTTTGCTAGAAAGGGTGTATAGCAGTGTGCAGAGGGTTCATCCAGAACTTCTAGTGTTAACATGTGGTCACACCTTTTTAGCATCTGATGGATTATATACATGTAGAAGCTATTGGGATTTGCAGATCATTTATAGATCTTCTATAAGAAGCCAAGTAAAAACACAGGGTTAATAGAACTGTACATGTATGTCATATGTGCTTTGAACAGGCTATCCAGCGAGTCACTTGTTTTGGCACCACCTGCAGACTCCAGAAAGGAACTGTAAAGCTGCTTGTAGAATATATATATGAGAATAGGTTTTATTTTGGAGCACTGTTTGCATAATCACAAATAAATGTATAATGAAAAAGACACAAACATAAAATGCCAGTTGCTATTTAGAGATACTTATGAAAGGAGTGGTGTGGAATGATATTTATAGTTTCAATATAGTCCGATATTGTATAAGAAGCTAAAGACCGTTTATTCCATAGTGCAACTGTACATGTATTGAAGATTTGATCTTATTATACAACCTAGATATACTTGCCTCTGAAGTTTAATCGGCTTATATTTTGCCTTCACTGGTTAATTTTTCCCATACATCTCTGCTTTTCTATGCAATACAGGCAGATGTATGCATCAAGGCTGATGGAGAGGGACCAGCTCTACATAGTATCCTGAAAATATCACAGCACCCTACCTCAGTACTCTTAAAGAGCCCTCAGCCCTGATTATAGGCAGTGGGCTGGTGCTTGGGAGGAGTTATTCAAATATTCCTTGAGAGGTGGATGTCAGTCTGGGCATTCCTAGGTAGAACACATTTGCATAGACTGCCCTAGTAATGCCCACAAGTGATGCGGAGACCCATTAGTGAAATAAATTCGGTGAAAGTGATAGTATGAGGAGGCTGGGGAAGCAAGACCTAGATGATGTTGGATGTCCTCTGTACAGTGACACAGTAAGCAATTTTAGTACAGGAGAGAAACCTGTACAGCTGTGCAATACTGAAGGTAAAGCACCCCACATGAATGGACCCTTACTCTCCAGCAGGGCCGGTGCAAGGATTTTTGACACCCTAGGCGAAACCTAATTTTGACGCCCCCTCTGGGTCTGCCCCTGACTCCACCCCCATTGCCATTGTTAAAAGGTTTGATTGAACCCTCTAACTGCTACATCTGCAAGACAGTCTGTTCTTTTGAAAAACAATAGACTTACTGGCAGGATCACCAGGTGAATATAAAAGAGAAAACCTAAAAAACAAAACTAATGCAGCCACCCATCTATAATTTGGTAATCTGCAGTATAATAAATATTTTGCTTTGCTTTAATACCACTTAAAGAGGATAAAGTTAATCAAGTAATTATGTTATACATCAATGTATAGGCAGATGATGGTAAGGAAGGAGTTAAAACAAGAGATAAACAGACTGTATTAAAGCTACTTCCAGTGCTGACAAGGAAAGAGAGAGAGGGGGGGGTCAAAGAGAGAGAGAAGAGAGAGAGGGGGGCTGAGAGAGAGAAAAAAGAGAGCGGGCTGTCAGGGAGAGAGAGAGGGGGCTGAGAGAGAAAAGAGGGGGCTGTCAGAGAGAGAGAGAGAACGAGAGAGAGGGGGCTGTCAGGGAGAGAGAGAACGAGAGAGAGTGGGCTGTCAGGGAGAAAGAGAGAACGAGAGAGAGGAGGCTGTCAGGGAGAAAGAGAGAACGAGAGAGAGGGGGCTGTCAGGGAGAAAGAGAGAACGAGAGAGAGGGGGCTGTCAGGGAGAAAGAGAGAACGAGAGAGAGGGGGCTGTCAGGGAGAAAGAGAGAACGAGAGAGAGGGGGCTGTCAGGGAGAAAGAGAACGAGAGAGAGGGGGCTGTCAGGGAGAAAGAGAGAACGAGAGAGAGGAGGCTGTCAGGGAGAAAGAGAGAACGAGAGAGAGGGGGCTGTCAGGGAGAAAGAGAGAACGAGAGAGAGGGGGCTGTCAGGGAGAAAGAGAGAACGAGAGAGAGGGGGCTGTCAGGGAGAAAGAGAACGAGAGAGAGGGGGCTGTCAGGGAGAAGGAGAGAGGGCTGCTGTCAGGGGGAGAGAGTGAGAGAGGGCTGCTGTCAGGGAGAGAGAGAGGAGAGAGGGCTGCTGTCAGGGAGAGAGAGAGGAGAGAGGGCTGCTGTCAGGGAGAGAGAGAGAGAGGAGAGAGGGCTGCTGTCAGGGAGAGAGAGAGAGAGGAGAGAGGGCTGCTGTCAGGGAGAGAGAGGAGAGAGGGGGCTGCTGTCAGGGAGAGAGAGGAGAGAGGGGGCTGCTGTCAGGGAGAGAGAGGAGAGAGGGGGCTGCTGTCAGGGAGAGAGAGGAGAGAGGGGGCTGCTGTCAGGGAGAGAGGGGGCTGCTGTCAGGGAGAGAGGGGGCTGCTGTCAGGGAGAGAGGGGGTTGTCAGGGAGAGAGGGGGTTGTCAGGGAGAGAGGGGGTTGTCAGGGGGGGGAGAGAGAGAGAGAGAGAGAGAGAGAGAGAGAGAGAGGGGGGGCTGTCAGGGAGAAAGAGAGGAGAGAGGGCTGCTGTCAGGGGGAGAGAGAGAGAGAAGAGAGGGCTGCTGTCACGGAGAGAGAGAGGGGGCTGTCAGGGGGAGAGAGAGAGGGGGGGCTGTCAGGGAGAAAGAGAGATGAGAGGGCTGCTGTCAGGGAGAAAGAGAGATGAGAGGGCTGCTGTCAGGGAGAGAGAGAGGAGAGAGGGCTGCTGTCAGGGAGAGAGAGAGAGGAGAGAGGGCTGCTGTCAGGGAGAGAGAGGAGAGAGGGCTGCTGTCAGGGAGAGAGAGAGGAGAGAGGGCTGCTGTCAGGGAGAGAGAGAGGAGAGAGGGCTGCTGTCAGGGAGAGAGAGAGGAGAGAGGGCTGCTGTCAGGGAGAGAGAGAGAGAGGAGAGAGGGCTGCTGTCAGGGAGAGAGAGAGGAGAGAGGGCTGCTGTCAGGGAGAGAGAGAGAGAGAGAGAGGAGAGAGGGCTGCTGTCAGGGAGAGAGAGAGAGAGAGGAGAGAGGGCTGCTGTCAGGGAGAGAGAGAGGAGAGAGGGCTGCTGTCAGGGAGAGAGAGAGAGAGAGAGGAGAGAGGGCTGCTGTCAGGGAGAGAGAGAGAGAGGAGAGAGGGCTGCTGTCAGGGAGAGAGAGAGGAGAGAGGGCTGCTGTCAGGGAGAGAGAGAGAGGAGAGAGGGCTGCTGTCAGGGAGAGAGAGAGAGAGGAGAGAGGGCTGCTGTCAGGGAGAGAGAGAGAGAGAGGAGAGAGGGCTGCTGTCAGGGAGAGAGAGAGAGGAGAGAGGGCTGCTGTCAGGGAGAGAGAGAGGAGAGAGGGCTGCTGTCAGGGAGAGAGAGAGAGAGAGAGAGAGAGGAGAGAGGGCTGCTGTCAGGGAGAGAGAGAGAGGAGAGAGGGCTGCTGTCAGGGAGAGAGAGAGAGGAGAGAGGGCTGCTGTCAGGGAGAGAGAGAGAGAGGAGAGAGGGCTGCTGTCAGGGAGAGAGAGAGGAGAGAGGGCTGCTGTCAGAGAGAGAGAGAGAGAGAGAGAGAGAGGAGAGAGGGCTGCTGTCAGGGAGAGAGAGAGAGGAGAGAGGGCTGCTGTCAGGGAGAGAGAGAGAGGGCTGCTGTCAGGGAGAGAGAGAGAGAGAGAGAGAGAGGAGAGAGGGCTGCTGTCAGGGAGAGAGAGAGAGAGGAGAGAGGGCTGCTGTCAGGGAGAGAGAGAGGAGAGAGGGCTGCTGTCAGGGAGAGAGAGAGGAGAGAGGGCTGCTGTCAGGGAGAGAGAGAGGAGAGAGGGCTGCTGTCAGGGAGAGAGAGGAGAGAGGGCAGCTGTCGGAGAGAGAGAGAGAGAAGAGAGGGCTGCTGTCAGAGAGAGAGAGAGAGAGAGAGAGAGAGAGGAGAGAGGGCTGCTGTCAGAGAGAGGAGAGAGGGCTGCTGTCAGGGAGAGAGGAGAGAGGGCTGCTGTCAGGGAGAGAGAGAGAGAGGAGAGAGGGCTGCTGTCAGGGAGAGAGAGAGGAGAGAGGGCTGCTGTCAGGGAGAGAGAGAGAGGAGAGAGGGCTGCTGTCAGGGAGAGAGAGAGAGGAGAGAGGGCTGCTGTCAGGGAGAGAGAGAGAGAGAGAGAGAGAGGAGAGAGGGCTGCTGTCAGGGAGAGAGAGAGGAGAGAGGGCTGCTGTCAGGGAGAGAGAGAGGAGAGAGGGCTGCTGTCAGGGAGAGAGAGAGGAGAGAGGGCTGCTGTCAGGGAGAGAGGAGAGAGGGCTGCTGTCAGGGAGAGAGGGCTGCTGTCAGGGAGAGAGAGAGAGAGAGAGAGAGAGAGAGAGAGAGAGAGAGAGAGAGAGAGAGAGGGCTGCTGTCAGGGAGAGAGAGAGAGAGAGAGAGAGAGAGAGAGAGAGAGAGAGCGAGAGAGAGAGGAGAGAGGGCTGCTGTCAGGGAGAGAGAGAGGAGAGAGGGCTGCTGTCAGGGAGAGAGAGAGGAGAGAGGGCTGCTGTCAGGGAGAGAGAGAGGAGAGAGGGCTGCTGTCAGGGAGAGAGAGAGAGAGAGAGAGAGAGAGGAGAGAGGGCTGCTGTCAGGGAGAGAGAGAGAGAGGAGAGAGGGCTGCTGTCAGGGAGAGAGAGAGGAGAGAGGGCTGCTGTCAGGGAGAGAGAGAGAGGAGAGAGGGCTGCTGTCAGGGAGAGAGAGAGAGAGAGAGAGAGAGAGAGAGCTGCTGTCAGGGAGAGAGAGAGAGAGGAGAGAGGGCTGCTGTCAGGGAGAGAGAGAGAGAGAGAGAGGAGAGAGGGCTGCTGTCAGGGAGAGAGAGAGGAGAGAGGGCTGCTGTCAGGGAGAGAGAGAGGAGAGAGGGGGGGCTGTCAGGGAGAGAGAGAGGAGAGAGGGCTGCTGTCAGGGAGAGAGAGAGAGGAGAGAGGGCTGCTGTCAGGGAGAGAGAGAGAGGAGAGAGGGCTGCTGTCAGGGAGAGAGAGAGAGGAGAGAGGGCTGCTGTCAGGGAGAGAGAGAGAGAGAGAGCTGCTGTCAGGGAGAGAGAGAGAGAGAGAGAGAGGGCTGCTGTCAGGGAGAGAGAGAGAGAGAGAGAGGAGAGAGGGCTGCTGTCAGGGAGAGAGAGAGAGAGAGAGAGGAGAGAGGGCTGCTGTCAGGGAGAGAGAGAGGAGAGAGGGCTGCTGTCAGGGAGAGAGAGAGGAGAGAGGGCTGCTGTCAGGGAGAGAGAGAGGAGAGAGGGCTGCTGTCAGGGAGAGAGAGAGAGGAGAGAGGGCTGCTGTCAGGGAGAGAGAGAGAGGAGAGAGGGCTGCTGTCAGGGAGAGAGGGCTGCTGTCAGGGAGAGAGAGAGAGAGAGAGGAGAGAGGGCTGCTGTCAGGGAGAGAGAGAGAGGAGAGAGGGCTGCTGTCAGGGAGAGAGAGAGAGAGAGAGAGAGAGAGAGAGAGAGAGAGAGAGAGGGCTGCTGTCAGGGAGAGAGAGAGAGAGAGAGAGAGAGAGAGAGAGAGAGAGAGAGAGAGAGGAGAGAGGGCTGCTGTCAGGGAGAGAGAGAGGAGAGAGGGCTGCTGTCAGGGAGAGAGAGAGGACTGCTGTCAGGGAGAGAGAGAGAGAGAGAGAGAGAGAGAGAGAGAGAGAGAGAGGAGAGAGTATATAAATATATAATTAAAAAATGACATCATTAGTAATCAGTAGCTGGAACATTCAGGGTCTGAACGCTTCAGCCTTCGGATCCAAAGTAAATGATCCAGATTTCAAGCAAAGACTATATGAGACGGACATACAAATCCTCCTGGAAACATGGAGCAGGGCACAGGATGAACCATCAGTACCTACTGGCTATAGGGAATTCTCTGTCCCCGCACAGAAAGATAAAAACATCAAACAGGGCCGATGTTCAGGAGGAATACTAGTCTGGTACAAGGAGGAGCTACATGGGAACATCAATGCAATCAAAAAAGGAGAGAGCCACATCTGGCTAAGAATAAGCAGCTCCATCCTCACCTCCCAGTCTGACATCTACCTATGTGCAGCATACATTGCCCCAGCAGAGTCTCCATATTTCAGACCAGACACCTATGAGATCCTACAAAATGAGGTCATCCACTTCCAATCCCTGGGACAAGTGCTAATCTGCGGAGACCTCAATGCCAGGACAGGAAGGGAAAAGGACTATACAAGTTCTGATGGCAACACATACATACTGGGCCATGCAAATTACGACCAGGAGTCCATACAGAATCAAAGAAACAGCTATGACAGTACAACCAACAAAAACGGAAGAAAATTGCTGAATGTGTGTCGCAGTCTGGGCCTCTACATCCTCAACGGCCGTACCAAGGGAGACTCTCTAGGAAGGTACACATTTAGCTCCCATGTAGGCAGCAGTGTGGTAGACTATGCCATCACAGATATGAACCCCACACTCATCAATGGTTTTACAGTCACCCCACAAACACACCTATCAGACCACAACCAACTACTGCTATACATCAAATCTTCTAGCAAACCATCACCAAAACTCCACCGGGCGTCTCTCCGCAACCTGCCACCATCATTTAAATGGTCCAAACAGTCTACCACAAAATACAGAGAGGTAACTGACAGACCCGACATTAAAAAACAGCTTGAAAACTTCCAAAACGGGGGCGTGGTCTAGCCGGGACTGAAGATGGACGCTTAGCCTGATAGCTCCCGCTGCTACAGACCTAAATCAGCTGACTAACGCTCCGGTAAGCTGAATTTGCTATCACAGAGACTATACCGGGACTCCGGACATACCCGGGCACGTTTTGTGAAATTACCGACGAAAACCGGAGAGAATTGACTAAACGGTAGCCCCTTGTTGTTTTAACGCGGGGACACATAGACCGCAATGATGGAGAACTCGAAGGGATTGGTACATACTCTAAATACCCCCGAGGGTATTACACCACTTGTCGGTGCTGTCAACCCTGGGTCATCCACCGATCTGACACAAAGACCCAATCTGGGAGACCTCCACTTAATTGCAGCGGACATAAAAGCCACACTGACTGCTGCCATTACCGAGTTGAGCTTAGAGGTACGCGCAGTTACAATGCGGGTAGTGGAAGTGGAAAAAACAACTGCGCAACACGGCACAGTGATGCGTCATATAAACCGCAAAGTGGATAACCATACACTCCATCTACGGGACCTACACCGCCAAGTTGAAGACTTGGAGAACCGAAATCGGCGCCATAATTTGAGGGTTAGAGGTCTCCCTGAAACGGTGGACAATGATAACCTTACCCCAATTGTTACTGGTATATTTAACAACCTTTTGGGCCGACCGCCGATAACAGCGATCAAAATGGAGCGCATACATAGAGCCCTGAGACCTAAAGGCAGGGCTACTGACCCACCAAGAGATGTCATTTGTTGCCTATGTGATTTTCAACTCAAGGAAGAAATTTTAAGAAATGCAAAACTCCGATCTAAATGCATGTATGAGGGGACTTTAATTCAGATCTATCAGGATTTGTCATATATAACGCTACAACATAGAAGAGACCTGAGACCCCTGCTAGAAGCACTGCGCAGCAGGAATATCATATATCGTTGGAAGTTTCCTTTCGGTTTATTGGCGACTAATCAGGGTCATTCAGCACTGTTGAGGGTACCTGAAGACCTGCGCCCCTTTTGCAACGCAATGGATATCCCCTACATGGATGTACCAGACTGGTACGCGGACTTTAGATCCCAGTCCAACAGGAAAGAAAATACTCCTGAAGAAGCAATGGAAACAGTTTCAACCAGATTCAGAAGACGTCGCTCATTATCTGCAGACAAAACTTCTGCTTCTTCTAGGGATCAACACACCGATCTACGTTCACCAGGCTCTACGCGCAATAGAAAGTCCAGAAGAGAATACTGAAGACTTGCCGCTTATGATATTACCTTCATGATATGTTTGTCTATCTTTTTATTAATACGGTAGATATTGCTATGTTTTGAGCTCATGTTATCCACTTTTTTTTTAAATTCATTCTGAAGTTCGGATGCATGTTTTGTTACAAGTTTAAGACATGCTTTGTACACCCTGATTGGAAATTCATCCAATCGTAGTGTATTGAGCTCTACAGGATACATTTTTGATTTATATTGTCTATGCTGACATTATCCTGATAGCTTAATTTATTATAGCTATATTGGGAGCAAGTTCCTAGAAAATAGTGAAGTTACATCAGTCTCTCTCGTTCTTATTTTGTCTTTCTAAAGTTACTATATATGAGCATGTTATGTAATGCTCATTGGAATATACATGCAACTCAATAATCCCTGTTTGTTATTTTTGTGGCAAGAATGTATCTTTTCTGCTCCTTACATTCCATGTTTATATTTACTGGTTGAGTCTTTACAATGTAACAAATCTAATCGCTAGTTTCACTGTGCCATACCATTGCTGAATACTGTTATGCTTTATTCATAAAAGTTTAGGCTGGACAGTATTTGTCCCGGTATATTTCTCTATCTTTCTTTTCAAAGTATTTTTTTTTATTAAAGAATGCACGTATGCTGCAATGCAGGTCTGTAGCGGAGGGTAGTTTGACGTTCCTAGGGTCTGTCTTGGTCCAGATTCATTCCAACTCCCTCACAGCAGTACTCCTTGTCATCGCCTTAACCGGGTCTGTGGCAGGAAGAGTCTGCTTTATCTCTCTCATTTACACTTCCCTAAAGGGTAGTGTCTTGTTAGTTTTCTGTTACCCTATCCTGTTACATATTCATAATATTTACATTTTTTTGAATATTCTCAATTGGTGAGCTTCTCCAAGTTTCTTTCCCCCCCCTCCTATTCTTTTTTTTTTTTTTTTTTTTTTTTGGATATTATCATTCAGTGACTATCTGAATACTCTCCCCACTATAGTACTTTATTCTTTATTAACTTTGAACATCTGAGAAGATGGCTCTATCGGATAACATTTCTTCAACCCTAGTGCAGAAGGTTAAATTGTATTCCCTAAATGTGAAAGGCCTTAAGGTGCCCGAAAAAAGATCCAAATTAATGTTATTACTTCATAGATCAAAAGCAGAAATTATACTGCTCCAAGAGACCCATTTTAAGACGGATAACGTGCCAACATTTAAGGATAAAAGGTTCCCTACTATGTTTAACGCTACTAACCCAAACTCCAAAACTGGAGGAGTCTCTATTTTAATTTCTAAGCATTGTCCTTTCAAACTATTGGACTCTAGTGTTGACAGTGAAGGCAGATTTTTATTTCTTAGGGGCTCTCTATTCAATGTACCTATCACAATTGCAAATATTTACGCGCCCAACCAGTCACATGCCCCATTCTTTTTGAAAACATTAGAGACTCTTGAATCTTTTGCAACCGGCATGCTCATTGTTGGGGGGGACTTTAATTTAGCCCTTAACCCCCTACTAGACACTTCATCTGGTACTTCAAGAATCTCATACAGAGCTCTCGGGCTGATTAAAAAATCCTTACATAAATTGACACTACACGATACATGGCGCACTCTGCATCCTAATAGTAAGGATTTTACATTTTTCTCGGCTCCCCATAACTCATATTCCAGATTAGACTATCTTTTGATTGCTCAAAAAGGCTTAGATGCCCTTCTGGATGCCACAATAGAACTGATGATCATCTCGGACAATCCAATCACTATGTCCTTATCTTTCAAAAACAAACCTGCTCTCCCACCAATATGGAGACTTGATAATTCTTTACTTAATGACGCTGATAATGTCAAATTGCTACACTCAAACATAAACCACTACTTCACTGAGAACGATACTCCTGAAGTGCACCCTCTAAATGTGTGGTTAGCTCACAAATGCGTCATTAGGGGGGAATTGATTTCTCTGGCCGCTAGAAGGAATAAACTGAGACAAGCTTGCATTAAAGATCTTACGGATCGGATCAATAGGCTGGAAAAAATACACAAACAATCGCTAGCGAAAGACACTCTATCAGATCTTTTAATAGCCAGGGAAGACCTGCTCTTGTTGCTGGAAAAAAAAATAAAACGCAATTTAAATTTCTCACGAAAGGTGTTTTATGAATTTGGCAACAAAAGCAGTAAACTACTAGCTAACACTATTAATTCGAAAGCCCTGAAAAGACGTAATGATATTTATTCCATCTCTGATTCTGCTGGGAGATCATACAGCAATTCTACTGATATAGCAGACCAATTCCAAAAATTTTATTCAAACCTATATAATCTACCCTCCATAATGCCTCCTAAAAATTCTCCTAGTAGAATAGATCTAATTACTGATTTTCTGAAATCCTATAGTCCTAAACCAATTAGTATGGATGTAGCCAAAGGACTGGAAAAACCTATAGATCTACCTGAAACTTTATCCGCTCTTAAACAACTTAATATGGGGAAATGCCCAGGGCCTGATGGTATTACTGTAAATTACTACAAAACTTTCCAGGACATAATTATTCCCAACTTCTTAAAAGCATTCAATTGCATTCCTGCTACCCCAGATGTAAACAAAAATTTGTTAGAGGCGCATATAACTGTAATCCCCAAACATGATAAAGATGCAACATTGGTATCCAACTACAGGCCCATTTCGCTCCTCAATGTAGATGTAAAGTTATATGCAAAAGTCATTGCCAATCGTTTACTACCCCTGCTTCCTGACCTTATCTCTCTAGACCAGGTGGGATTCGTGCCTGGCAGGGAGGCGAGGGATAATACTACGAAAGCAATACTTATTCAGCATTGGCTACGAAACACTAAATCACCCGGTTTCTTGTTGTCCCTCGACGCAGAGAAAGCCTTCGACAGAATAGCCTGGGACTACATGCACGAAGCGTTGAAGGCTATAGGATTGCAAGAAAAATTACTTCAATTTATTCATTTTCTGTACTCGTCCCCTACGGCCAGAGTTAAGGTTAATGGCGGGCTGTCGGAGGCTTTCTCTGTGTCGAATGGCACGAGACAGGGGTGTCCACTGTCGCCTATTATTTTTGTATTGATATTAGAACCATTCCTGTGTAAATTGAGAGCGAATAGGGATATTAAAGGTATTGCTATTGATGATAAGATATATAAGCTAGCGGCTTTTGCTGATGACATCCTTTTGTTTTTGTCCAACCCTATCATTACGATCCCCAATTTGCTGAAGGACCTTTCCATGTTCCACGACATTTCTAATATGAAAATTAATTTCGCCAAGTCTGTTGCCCTGAATATATCCTTACCTGTCTCTACAATCTCACTTTGCAAACAAAACTTCCCTTTTCGATGGGAAGAGGAGTGCTTGACATATCTAGGAATTAATTTAACACCCGATGTAAAAGACTTATATAACAAAAACTTTTTACCCCTATTCAATACAGTCAAGAATGATCTCCTTAAATGGGGTTCAAATTTTTTTTCATGGTTCGGGAGAGCGGACATTATAAAAATGAACGTGCTCCCGAGGTTTTTGTATCTGTTGCAGACAATACCAGTCAGGATTCCGTGCACTTTTTTTAAGAATTTCAGGCGATTATGCCTGAAATTTATATGGAACGAGAGGCAGCCTAGAATACAGTGGGAAAAACTCATAACCCCTAAGCTATTGGGTGGAATAGGATTACCTGATTTGCAAAAATATTATTGGGCCTGTCATTTGACCCGTATCTCAGATTGGCATTTACATGGTCACATTAAGGACTGGGTAAATCTCGAAAATTCCTCACATACATGCCATATACCTTTAACACACCTACCATGGATTCATCCCGCCAAAATCACTCGAAAGGTCAACTCTCATCCTGTCACTGGTAATACACTGCGTATTTTTAAATGCCTCTGCAAAAAATATAATATTTCTTCTATATATGGCCCCATGACCCCTTTAATCTTTAACCCAGAAATAAAACTGGAGATGTATGATACCGCACTTGCTGATCCACATTTAACAGACTTATTGAGAATCAACACGCTTTTCAAACAAGGTACCATTATCTCCTATGACACATTCATCGCTGACTACCCGGATACTAACATGTCCCGGCCTGACTATGACATTATTACAAGTTTCGTGACTAAACCCAATTCAAGCTATAACTGGCACAGATCAAAAACCCCATTTGAAAACCTATGCTTTAGGAAATCTCCTCAGAAACATCTAATTTCAACGTTACACGCTATGTTTTTCTCTGATTTTGATTTAAAATCAGACTACACGAATCTGAAGTGGGAAAAAGAACTAAATATCTCGCTCTCAAAAGATCAATGGGGAACTGTCTTTCGCAGGTTACACAAGGGTTCCTTAAATGTACTTACCCAGGAAAATGGATACAAGTTATACTCAAGGTGGTACAGGACCCCCCATATTGTTAATAAATTCAACCCAACCGTATCCCCTTTGTGCTGGCGTTGTAAGTCTGCTGAAGGAACGCTACTCCATATATGGTGGGAATGTAGAGATATTACACCCTTCTGGGATAAGGTACATGACCTAATATGTAAAATCACGACTTATACTCCGGACCATTCTGCCCCACAATATTTACTACATCATTCATCCCTGCCAAACTCAGTTTACAAAGATTCAATAATCCTGCATCTCATCAATGCTGCTAAACTATGTATCCCTGCTAAATGGTTACAACCCTCACCCCCATCTATACCTGAGTGGCTACGGAAAGTCCAACATATAGCAAATATGGAAGATTTAATCCATCAATCTTCTGACACCTCAAACAAGTTTTACGGGAAATGGGCATGCTGGTTGCATTTTGCGAAATCTAATGAATTTGGGACTTTACTAAACAACTGATGTTAAATAGTTACCTTATCCATTTCTCTCTATTCAATTGATCTCTTAAGTTGAATGGAGAAGTTTTAATATAGTGATCTACTTCTGCAGGGAATCATCTTCTCAATCATTTAGTTCTTACTCTTCAAACCTTTTATGAAGGCATCATTTGTTATCATCCCCTTAATATCCAATCCCCTTTTTTTTTATTTATTTACTTTTCCAATGTCATCCCGGTTTGTTGTTCCCGATACTGTTGGGATTTTAGTTTTCCTATATGTATACATTGATTAGTAACTCACTGCTCATTGTAACTGTATATGGATGCGAATATAGAAATTGTTATATTGCACTGTATTTGTAAATTATAAAATCCAATAAAAAGATTTGAAAAAAAAGAAAACTTCCAAAACACCACCTATGAGATAAGCCCACCAGGTATGAACCAGGCAGCAAAGGACTTCCATAAAATACTACACACCATTGCAGAAACAGCCCAGCTGAGAAAAAACAACTACAGGAAACCATCCAACAAACAATCCAATAAATGGTTCGACAAAGAATGCAAAGCATTAAGGAACACCTTACGGACCGTCTCCAATAACAAACACAGAGACCCTGACAACGCTGACCTAAGGATAGCCCATAGCACCCTACAGAAAAAGTACAAACAAACCCTCAAAAAGAAAAAGCAAGACCTCATCTCCAAAAACCTGCAACAGCTGGAAGAGGCACATCAGGAAAATTCTTTTTGGGAAACATGGAAGAATATTGGCTCAGCACCCAGGAAAAACAACCTCCACATCCAAAATGGCGACATCTGGCTCAACTACTTTAAGGACCTCTACAAAAATATTCCAGAGGAGGCTCTAACTGTAGAACAAAAAGACATCATCAAAAGACTAAATGACATGGAGGAAAAAATTAAGGACTTCCAGAACCCCCTAGACGTGCCGATTACACCACAAGAAATTGGGGAGAAAATCCAAAACCTGCAAACCAAAAAATCCAGTGGGATGGATGGAATCCTGCCAGAGATGATTAAACACGGCTCCCCAGAGGTACATGCTGCAATGTGTAAACTGTTCAATCTGGTCCTGAGTGCTGGTTACTACCCTACAGTATGGAACCAAGGCCTCATAACACCCATCCATAAGAGTGGAGACCAGTATGATCCATCCAACTACAGGGGGATATGTGTCAGCAGCACACTAGGGAAACTATTCAACAGTATCCTCAACAAACGGATCCTCAACTTCCTGACACAACACAATGTCCTCAGCAGAAGTCAGGCGGGGTTCATGCCAAACCATCGCACTACAGACCACATCTACACCCTGCACAGCCTCATCAAGAACCATGTCCACCATACAAAACATGGGAAGATATTCGCCTGCTTTGTGGACTTTAAGAAGGCATTTGATTCAGTGTGGCACCCAGGCCTGTTCCTCAAACTATTGGAGAGCGGAATAGGAGGGAAAACATACGACGTCATCAAGAGTTCATACACTGAGAACAGCTGCAGCGTAAAGGTGAATGGGAAAAGAACTGAACACTTCCGACAGGCCCGAGGAGTCAGACAGGGCTGCAGCCTAAGTCCAACCCTCTTTAACATCTACATCAATGAACTGGCGGCAGCTCTAGAATCCTCCCCAGCACCAGGACTGACTCTACATGACACCGAGGTGAAGTTCCTATTGTATGCAGATGACCTCCTACTTCTGTCACCAACAGAGAAAGGCCTTCAAGACAGCCTGGAAGTTCTGGAGAAATACAGCGCCACATGGGCACTACCAATCAACTCGGGCAAAACAAAAACCATGGTGTTCCAAAAGAAAAATACAAAACAAACAAAGAGCCCTTCCTTCACAATAAACAACTGCAATGTGGATGAAACTAAGAGCTACACATACCTCGGCCTAGACATTACCCAATCAGGAAGCTTCAAGCCAGCAATAGAGGCACTAAAAGACAAGGCATGCAGAGCCTACTATGCCATCAGGAGACGGCTGTACCACCTAAAACCACCCGTGAGAGTCTGGCTTAGAATATTTGATGGCGTCATCGCCCCAATCCTTCTTTATGGCAGTGAAGTTTGGGGTCCTGTCACCTACCCAGACCAATCCAAATGGGACCCCAGCCCAACAGAAATATTCCATCTGAATTCTGCAAGCACCTCCTCCAAGTCCATCGGAGCACCTCCAACAGTGCTTGCCGGTCCGAGCTGGGCAGATTTCCCTTACTTTTTGCAGTACAGAAGAGGGCGCTATCATACTGGGACCACCTACAAAACAGCAGCCCCAACTCCTACCACCATCAAGCCTTACTGGACAGTAAGAACCAGTCCAAGCCGTGTGGCCTGCAACAACTTATCAACATCCTGTCTCCCCAAAACTCTCAACAATTCGGCCTGACAAAATCTCAAATAAAAATCACAACTTATAACTCCAAAGAAAAACATGTTGGAGAATGGAGACACGAAATAAAAAACTCCAAAAAACTAACAATTTACCAGTCACTGCAGAGAGAATACAAACTGGCCCCGTACCTGGAGGTGCTACAAGACCCCAAAGAAAGACAGACAATGAGCCTGTACAGACTGAGCGCCCACAGCCTGGAAATGGAATTAGGACGGCACAGACAGACCTACAAGCCCAGGGAGAGGAGACTGTGCCAGCAATGTGACCAGGGGGTCCCGGAGGATGAGGAACACTTTCTGCTACATTGCCCTAAGTATTCATCAGTGAGGGACACTCACTTCCAGAGACTCTCCGCTCTCATCCCGGACTTCAACTCTGCAGAAGAGAAGAGGAAACTCCAAATTCTACTGGGAGAAGAGGAGCCAATGGTGAAGATAGCTGCCCAATATGTGACAGCGTGTCACCGACTGAGAGGGACATGAGAAACCTGAGGACTTTCACAGACTTATGTCCATTCCCCTTTATATTACCCCCCTTCCCCTTTATATTACCCCCTTCCCCTTTATATTACCCCCTCCCCCTTTTCCTTGCTTTGGCAATGCTAACATGTATTTGGTCCTGCCAATAAAGCTTATTTGAATTGAATTGAATTGAATTGAGAGAGAGAGAGAGAGAGAGAGAGAGAGAGAGAGAGAGGAGAGAGGGCTGCTGTCAGGGAGAGAGAGAGAGAGGAGAGAGAGAGGAGAGAGGGCTGCTGTCAGGGAGAGAGAGAGAGAGAGAGAGAGGAGAGAGAGAGGAGAGAGGGCTGCTGTCAGGGAGAGAGAGAGAGGAGAGGAGAGAGGGCTGCTGTCAGGGAGAGAGAGAGAGAGGAGAGAGGGCTGCTGTCAGGGAGAGAGAGAGGAGAGAGAGAGAGAGAGAGAGAGAGAGGAGAGAGGGCTGCTGTCAGGGAGAGAGAGGAGAGAGGGCTGCTGTCAGGGAGAGAGAGGAGAGAGGGCTGCTGTCAGGGAGAGAGAGGAGAGAGGGCTGCTGTCAGGGAGAGAGAGGAGAGAGGGCTGCTGTCAGGGAGAGAGAGAGAGGAGAGAGGGCTGCTGTCAGGGAGAGAGAGAGAGGAGAGAGGGCTGCTGTCAGGGAGAGAGAGAGAGGAGAGAGGGCTGCTGTCAGGGAGAGAGAGAGAGGAGAGAGGGCTGCTGTCAGGGAGAGAGAGAGGAGAGAGGGCTGCTGTCAGGGAGAGAGAGAGGAGAGAGGGCTGCTGTCAGGGAGAGAGAGAGAGGAGAGAGGGCTGCTGTCAGGGAGAGAGAGAGAGGAGAGAGGGCTGCTGTCAGGGAGAGAGAGAGGAGAGAGGGCTGCTGTCAGGGAGAGAGAGAGGAGAGAGGGCTGCTGTCAGGGAGAGAGAGAGGAGAGAGGGCTGCTGTCAGGGAGAGAGAGAGAGAGAGAGAGAGAGAGAGAGAGAGAGAGAGAGAGAGGGCTGCTGTCAGGGAGAGAGAGCTGCTGTCAGGGAGAGAGAGAGAGGAGAGAGGGCTGCTGTCAGGGAGAGAGAGAGAGGAGAGAGGGCTGCTGTCAGGGAGAGAGAGAGAGAGGAGAGAGGGCTGCTGTCAGGGAGAGAGAGGGCTGCTGTCAGGGAGAGAGAGAGAGAGAGGAGAGAGGGCTGCTGTCAGGGAGAGAGAGAGAGGAGAGAGGGCTGCTGTCAGGGAGAGAGAGAGAGGAGAGAGGGCTGCTGTCAGGGAGAGAGAGAGAGGAGAGAGGGCTGCTGTCAGGGAGAGAGAGAGAGGAGAGAGGGCTGCTGTCAGGGAGAGAGAGAGAGGAGAGAGGGCTGCTGTCAGGGAGAGAGAGGAGAGGAGAGAGGGCTGCTGTCAGGGAGAGAGAGGAGAGGAGAGAGGGCTGCTGTCAGGGAGAGAGAGAGAGGAGAGAGGGCTGCTGTCAGGGAGAGAGAGAGAGGAGAGAGGGCTGCTGTCAGGGAGAGAGAGGGCTGCTGTCAGGGAGAGAGGGGGCTGTCAGGGAGAGAGGGGGCTGTCAGGGAGAGAGGGGGCTGTCAGGGAGAGAGGGGGCTGTCAGGGAGAGAGGGGGCTGTCAGGGAGAGAGAGAGAGAGAGAGAGAGAGAGAGAGAGAGAGAGAGAGAGAGGGGCTGTCAGGGAGAAAGAGAGGAGAGAGGGCTGCTGTCAGGGGGAGAGAGAGAGAGAGAGAGAGAGAGAGAGAGAGGGGGCTGTCAGGGAGAGAGAGAGAGAGGGGGGGCTGTCAGGGAGAAAGAGAGGAGAGGGGGCTGTCCGGGAGAGAGAGAGGGGTGGCTGTCAGGGAGAGAGAGAGAGGGGTGGCTGTCAGGGAGAGAGAGAGGGGTGGCTGTCAGGGAGAGAGAGAGGGGTGGCTGTCAGGGAGAGAGAGAGAGGGGGCTGTCAGGGAGAGAAAGAAAGAGAGGTCAGGGAGAGAGAGAGAAAGAAAGAGGTCAGGGAGAGAGAGAGAGAAAGAGAGGTCAGGGAGAGAGAGAGAGAGGTCAGGGAGAGAGAGAGAGAGGTCAGGGAGAGAGAGAGAGAAAGAGAGGTCAGGGAGAGAGAGAAAGAGAGGTCAGGGAGAGAGAGAGAGAGAGAGAGAGAGAGAGAGAGATGGGGGTCAGGGAGCGAGAGGGGGGTCAGGGAGAGAGAGGGGGTCAGGGAGAGAGAGCGCGAGAGGGGGGTCAGGGAGAGAGAGGGGGGTCAGGGAGAGAGAGAGCACGAGAGGGGGGTCAGGGAGAGAAAGAGCGCGAGAGGGGGGTCAGGGAGAGAGAGAGCGCGAGAGGGGGGTCAGGGAGAGAGAGAGCGCGAGAGGGGGGTCAGGGAGAGAGAGAGCGCGAGAGGGGGGTCAGGGAGAGAGAGAGCGCGAGGAGGGTCAGGGAGAGAGAGAGCGCGAGGAGGGTCAGGGAGAGAGAGAGCGCGAGGGGGGTCAGGGAGAGAGAGCGAGGGGGGGGGGGGCAGGGAGAGAGAGCGAGGGGGGGTCAAGGAGAGCGAGGGGGGGTCAGGGAGAGCGAGGGGGGATGAGGGAGAGAAATGGGGGTCAGGGAGAGAGAGGCGGGGTCAGGGATAGAGAGGTGGGGTCAGGGATAGAGAGGTGGGGTCAGGGATAGAGAGGTGGGGTCAGGGAGAGAGAGGCGGGGTCAGGGAGAGAGAGGCGGGGTCAGGGAGAGAGGGGGGGTCAGGGAGAGAGAGGGGGGATCAGGGAAAGAGTGGGGGGGCAGGGAAAGAGAGGGGGGAGAGAGAGAGAAGGGGGTCATGGAGAGAGAGAGAAGGGAGCAGAGTCTGGTTAGTGAAAGAGCTCACTCACTTGGAATGGGCTCTGGTTCATTCAGCAGGCAATGTTTCGTGTGGCTGCATGTTTTTAATCTTAGCCACCCACCTCCCCTTCTCAGACGGAGTGCACAGGAAGGACGGGATGGTCATATAGGAGAAGGCTGAAGCTGCTCAGGGCAGACATGGTGGATTGGACGGAGCACACTGCACACAGGAGGGGCGGGACTCGGGAGAAGTGTGTAGATCATGTGACATCGTGATCTCGGAGAGGGGGGATTTCTGCACAGTGCACACACCAGAGCGGAAGGCGCCCTGCTGGGGAAACTACATGATTGCTGGACACATGTTGTCAGAGGCGAGCAGAAAGTCCCGCGCGCGCCGGGGTGGGGGGGTGCGGGGGTGGCTCTGCTTGACACATGTCAGAGCGCCTGTTAGTTGTACAGACAGTGCCGGAGTAGAATAACCAGCAGCAGGGCGCCCTAGGCGGCCGGGCGCCCTAGGCGGTTGCTTAATCTGCCTAGTGGTAGCGCCAGCCCTGCTCTCCAGTAGCTGTCCATTCCGTGTGTACAGGCCCTTACACAAACTGGGGAATTAACCAAGCTTCCAGTGCCATTATAATGTTGCAAGAAACTGTCGGGAGTAGCATGCACCACATTAACTAAGCATACACACCTATTTCAGGTCTATCTGCACCATTTTCTATTTCAGATTTCCTACATAAAAAATTGACGCAGATTCCTGGCATACGGTATGTGTGCTGTCAGTCAGCTTGCAACACCCTCTCTGCCTGTGCAATAATGACACTATATAAGCAGAGCCTGTGGGGACAACAACCCTGCTCTTCCCTCCCACTAGAGGTAGAGGGGGACAAGCAGACAGAAATCAGACCATGCAGCTCCAGCTCTCCCGTTACATAGTGTGGTTAAAAAAAAAACACAAATCCATCTAGCATCAACCAGAATAAGGAAAAAAAAATACACAATCCTATACCCAGGGGCGTTGCTAGGTAGCAAAAAGACCAGGGGCTTCAGCCCGAAGCCCGAACCGGGGGGGGGGGTTACACGGTGCGACTCACCTGACCTACGCGCGCGTGTGTCAGTACACACACTGACGTGTGTATGTATGTCAGTTACACACTCCATGAGATCAGCATGTAAGAAAGCTCTTAGGCACACTAGCATGTCGTTCAGGGTTGTTTCTGACACATGATCT